>NW_026947642.1:0-507805 GCF_034190915.1 Cavia porcellus | reverse complement strand
GCATTGTATGGGTGTGTGTTACATTACATTCACTAGTAGGAGTGAGAAAAACATCACGGGGTGGTGCGCCTTGTATGGGTGTGTGTTACATTAGATTCACTAGTGGCAGTGAGAAAAACATCACGGGGTGGTGCGCCTTGCAGGGCTGTGTGTTACATTAGATTCACTAGTACGTGTGAGAAAAACATCACGGGGTGGTGCGCCTTGTATGAGTGTGTGTTACATTACATTCACTAGTAGGAGTGAGAAAAACATCACGGGGTTGTGCGCCTTGTATGGGTGTGTGTTACATTACATTCCCTAGTAGGAGTGAGAAAAACATCACGGGGTGGTGCGCCTTGTATGGGTGTGTGTTACATTACATTCACTAGTAGGAGTGAGAAAAACATCACGGGGTGGTGCGCCTTGTATGGGTGTGTGTTACATTACATTCACTAGTAGGAGTGAGAAAAACATCACGGGGTGGTGCGCCTTGTATGGGTGTGTGTTACATTACATTCACTAGTAGGAGTGAGAAAAACATCACGGGGTGGTGCGCCTTTTATGGGTGTGTGTTACATTACATTCACTAGTAGGAGTGAGAAAAACATCACGGGGTGGTGCGCATTGTATGGGTGTGTGTTACATTACATTCACTAGTATGAGTGAGAAAAACATCACGGGGTGGTGCGCCTTGTATGGGTGTGTGTTACATTAGATTCACTAGTAGGAGTGAGAAAAACATCACGGGGTGGTGCGCCTTGTATGGGTGTGTGTTACATTAGATTCACTAGTAGGAGTGAGAAAAACATCACGGGGTGGTGCGCATTGTATGGGTGTGTGTTACATTACATTCACTAGTAGGAGTGAGAAAAACATCACGGGGTGGTGCGCCTTGTATGGGTGTGTGTTACATTACATTCACTAGGAGGAGTGAGAAAAACATCACGGGGTGGTGCGCATTGTATGGGTGTGTGTTACATTACATTCACTAGTAGGAGTGAGAAAAACATCACGGGGTGGTGCGCCTTGTATGGGTGTGTGTTACATTAGATTCACTAGTAGGAGTGAGAACATTACATTACTAGTAGGAGTGAGAAAAACATCCGGGTGGTGCGCATGTATGGGTGTGTGTTACATTACATTCACTAGTAGGAGTGAGAAAAACATCACTGGGGTGGTGCGCCTTGTATGGGTGTGTGTTACATTAGATTCACTAGTAGGAGTGAGAAAAACATCACGGGGTGGTGCGCCTTGTATGGGTGTGTGTTACATTAGATTCACTAGTAGGAGTGAGAAAAACATCACGGGGTGGTGCGCATTGTATGGGTGTGTGTTACATTACATTCACTAGTAGGAGTGAGAAAAACATCACGGGGTGGTGCGCATTGTATGGGTGTGTGTTACATTACATTCACTAGTAGGAGTGAGAAAAACATCACGGGGTGGTGCGCATTGTATGGGTGTGTGTTACATTACTTTCACTAGTAGGAGTGAGAAAATCATCACCTGGTGGTGCGCATTGTATGGGTGTGTGTTACATTACATTCACTAGTAGGAGTGAGAAAAACATCACGGGGTGGTGCGCCTTGTATGGGTGTGTGTTACATTACATTCACTAGTGGCAGTGAGAAAAACATCACGGGGTGGTGCGCCTTGCAGGGCTGTGTGTTACATTAGATTCACTAGTAGGTGTGAGAAAAACATCACGGGGTGGTGCGCCTTGTATGAGTGTGTGTTACATTACATTCACTAGTAGGAGTGAGAAAAACATCACGGGGTTGTGCGCCTTGTATGGGTGTGTGTTACATTACATTCCCTAGTAGGAGTGAGAAAAACATCACGGGGTGGTGCGCCTTGTATGGGTGTGTGTTACATTACATTCACTAGTAGGAGTGAGAAAAACATCACGGGGTGGTGCGCCTTGTATGGGTGTGTGTTACATTACATTCACTAGTAGGAGTGAGAAAAACATCACGGGGTGGTGCGCCTTGTATGGGTGTGTGTTACATTAGATTCACTAGTAGGAGTGAGAAAAACATCACGGGGTGGTGCGCCTTTTATGGGTGTGTGTTACATTACATTCACTAGTAGGAGTGAGAAAAACATCACGGGGTGGTGCGCATTGTATGGGTGTGTGTTACATTACATTCACTAGTAGGAGTGAGAAAAACATCACGGGGTGGTGCGCCTTGTATGGGTGTGTGTTACATTAGATTCACTAGTAGGAGTGAGAAAAACATCACGGGGTGGTGCGCCTTGTATGGGTGTGTGTTACATTAGATTCACTAGTAGGAGTGAGAAAAACATCACGGGGTGGTGCGCATTGTATGGGTGTGTGTTACATTACATTCACTAGTAGGAGTGAGAAAAACATCACGGGGTGGTGCGCCTTGTATGGGTGTGTGTTACATTACATTCACTAGGAGGAGTGAGAAAAACATCACGGGGTGGTGCGCATTGTATGGGTGTGTGTTACATTACATTCACTAGTAGGAGTGAGAAAAACATCACGGGGTGGTGCGCAATGTATGGGTGTGTGTTACATTACATTCACTAGTAGGAGTGAGAAAAACATCACGGGGTGGTGTGCATTGTATGGGTGTGTGTTACATTACATTCACTAGTAGGAGTGAGAAAAACATCACGGGGTGGTGCGCATTGTATGGGTGTGTGTTACATTACATTCACTAGTAGGAGTGAGAAAAACATCACGGGGTGGTGTGCATTGTATGGTGTGTGTTACATTAGATTCACTAGTAGGAGTGAGAAAAACATCACGGGGTGGTGCGCATTGTATGGGTGTGTGTTTCATTAGATTCACTAGTAGGAGTGAGAAAAACATCACGGAGTGGTGCGCATTGCATGGGTGTGTGTTACATTACATTCACTAGTAGGAGTGAGAAAAACATCACGGGGTGGTGCGCATTGTATGGGTGTGTGTTACATTACATTCACTAGTAGGAGTGAGAAAAACATCACGGGGTGGTGCGCATTGTATGGGTGTGAGTTACATTACATTCACTAGTAGGAGTGAGAAAAACATCACGGGGTGGTGCGCATTGTATGGGTGTGTGTTTCATTAGATTCACTACCAGGAGTGAGAAAAACATCACGGGGTGGTGCGCATTGTATGGGTGTGTGTTACATTACATTCACTAGTAGGAGTGAGAAAAACATCACGGGGTGGTGCGCCTTGTATGGGTGTGTGTTACATTACATTCACTAGTAGGAGTGAGAAAAACATCACGGGGTAGTGCGCATTGTATGGGTGTGTGTTACATTACATTCACTAGTAGGAGTGAGAAAAACATCACGGGGTGGTGCGCATTGTATGGGTGTGAGTTACATTACATTCACTAGTAGGAGTGAGAAAAATATCACGGGGTGGTGCGCATTGTATGGGTGTGTGTTTCATTAGATTCACTACTAGGAGTGAGAAAAACATCACGGGGTGGTGCGCATTGTATGGGTGTGTGTTACATTACATTCACTAGTAGCAGTGAGAAAAACATCACGGGGTGGTGCGCCTTGTATGGGTGTGTGTTACATTAGATTCACTAGTGGCAGTGAGAAAAACATCACGGGGTGGTGCGCCTTGCAGGGCTGTGTGTTACATTAGATTCACTAGTAGGTGTGAGAAAAACATCACGGGGTGGTGCGCCTTGTATGAGTGTGTGTTACATTACATTCACTAGTAGGAGTGAGAAAAACATCACAGGGTTGTGCGCCTTGTATGGGTGTGTGTTACATTACATTCCCTAGTAGGAGTGAGAAAAACATCACGGGGTGGTGCGCCTTGTATGGGTGTGTGTTACATTACATTCACTAGTAGGAATGAGAAAAACATCACGGGGTGGTGCGCATTGTATGGGTGTGTGTTACATTACATTCACTAGTAGGAGTGAGAAAAACATCACGGGGTGGTGCGCCTTGTATGGGTGTGTGTTACATTAGATTCACTAGTAGGAGTGAGAAAAACATCACGGGGTGGTGCGCCTTGTATGGGTGTGTGTTACATTACATTCACTAGTAGGAGTGAGAAAAACATCACGGGGTGGTGCGCATTGTATGGGTGTGTGTTACATTACATTCACTAGTAGGAGTGAGAAAAACATCACGGGGTGGTGCGCCTTGTATGGGTGTGTGTTACATTAGATTCACTAGTAGGAGTGAGAAAAACATCACGGGGTGGTGCGCCTTGTATGGGTGTGTGTTACATTAGATTCACTAGTAGGAGTGAGAAAAACATCACGGGGTGGTGCGCATTGTATGGGTGTGTGTTACATTACATTCACTAGTAGGAGTGAGAAAAACATCACGGGGTGGTGCGCATTGTATGGGTGTGTGTTACATTACATTCACTAGTAGGAGTGAGAAAAACATCACGGGGTGGTGCGCATTGTATGGGTGTGTGTTACATTACTTTCACTAGTAGGAGTGAGAAAATCATCACCTGGTGGTGCGCATTGTATGGGTGTGTGTTACATTACATTCACTAGTAGGAGTGAGAAAAACATCACGGGGTGGTGCGCCTTGTATGGGTGTGTGTTACATTAGATTCACTAGTAGGAGTGAGAAAAACATCACGGGGTGGTGCGCCTTGCAGGGCTGTGTGTTACATTAGATTCACTAGTAGGTGTGAGAAAAACATCACGGGGTGGTGCGCCTTGTATGAGTGTGTGTTACATTACATTCACTAGTAGGAGTGAGAAAAACATCACGGGGTTGTGCGCCTTGTATGGGTGTGTGTTACATTACATTCCCTAGTAGGAGTGAGAAAAACATCACGGGGTGGTGCGCCTTGTATGGGTGTGTGTTACATTACATTCACTAGTAGGAGTGAGAAAAACATCACGGGGTGGTGCGCCTTGTATGGGTGTGTGTTACATTACATTCACTAGTAGGAGTGAGAAAAACATCACGGGGTGGTGCGCCTTGTATGGGTGTGTGTTACATTAGATTCACTAGTAGGAGTGAGAAAAACATCACGGGGTGGTGCGCCTTTTATGGGTGTGTGTTACATTACATTCACTAGTAGGAGTGAGAAAAACATCACGGGGTGGTGCGCATTGTATGGGTGTGTGTTACATTACATTCACTAGTAGGAGTGAGAAAAACATCACGGGGTGGTGCGCCTTGTATGGGTGTGTGTTACATTAGATTCACTAGTAGGAGTGAGAAAAACATCACGGGGTGGTGCGCCTTGTATGGGTGTGTGTTACATTAGATTCACTAGTAGGAGTGAGAAAAACATCACGGGGTGGTGCGCATTGTATGGGTGTGTGTTACATTACATTCACTAGTAGGAGTGAGAAAAACATCACGGGGTGGTGCGCCTTGTATGGGTGTGTGTTACATTACATTCACTAGGAGGAGTGAGAAAAACATCACGGGGTGGTGCGCATTGTATGGGTGTGTGTTACATTACATTCACTAGTAGGAGTGAGAAAAACATCACGGGGTGGTGCGCCTTGTATGGGTGTGTGTTACATTAGATTCACAATAGGAGTGAGAAAAACATCACGGGGTGGTGCGCCTTGTATGGGTGTGTGTTACATTATATTCACTAGTAGGAGTGAGAAAAACATCACGGGGTGGTGCGCATTGTATGGGTGTGTGTTACATTACATTCACTAGTAGGAGTGAGAAAAACATCACGGGGTGGTGCGCCTTG
Source organism: Cavia porcellus (assembly GCF_034190915.1). Classification (NCBI taxonomy): domain Eukaryota; kingdom Metazoa; phylum Chordata; class Mammalia; order Rodentia; family Caviidae; genus Cavia; species Cavia porcellus. Next base: position 502,149 of record NW_026947642.1, on the reverse strand, counting down.
TATGGGTGTGTGTTACATTAGATTCACTAGTAGGAGTGAGAAAAACATCACGGGGTGGTGCGCCTTGTATGGGTGTGTGTTACATTAGATTCACTAGTAGGAGTGAGAAAAACATCACGGGGTGGTGCGCATTGTATGGGTGTGTGTTACATTACATTCACTAGTAGGAGTGAGAAAAACATCACGGGGTGGTGCGCATTGTATGGGTGTGTGTTACATTACATTCACTAGTAGGAGTGAGAAAAACATCACGGGGTGGTGCGCATTGTATGGGTGTGTGTTACATTACTTTCACTAGTAGGAGTGAGAAAATCATCACCTGGTGGTGCGCATTGTATGGGTGTGTGTTACATTACATTCACTAGTAGGAGTGAGAAAAACATCACGGGGTGGTGCGCCTTGTATGGGTGTGTGTTACATTAGATTCACTAGTGGCAGTGAGAAAACATCACGGGGTGGTGCGCCTTGCAGGGCTGTGTGTTACATTAGATTCACTAGTAGGTGTGAGAAAAACATCACCGGGGTGGTGCGCCTTGTATGAGTGTGTGTTACATTACATTCACTAGTAGGAGTGAGAAAACATCACGGGGTTGTGCGCCTTGTATGGGTGTGTGTTACATTACATTTCACTAGTAGGAGTGAGAAAACATCACGGGGTGGTGCGCCTTGTATGGGTGTGTGTTACATTACATTCACTAGTAGGAGTGAGAAAAACATCACGGGGTGGTGCGCCTTGTATGGGTGTGTGTTACATTACATTCACTAGTAGGAGTGAGAAAAACATCACGGGGTGGTGCGCATTGTATGGGTGTGTGTTACATTAGATTCACTAGTAGGAGTGAGAAAAACATCACGGGGTGGTGCGCCTTTTATGGGTGTGTGTTACATTACATTCACTAGTAGGAGTGAGAAAAAACATCACGGGGTGGTGCGCATTGTATGGGTGTGTGTTACATTACATTCACTAGTAGGAGTGAGAAAAACATCACGGGGTGGTGCGCCTTGTATGGGTGTGTGTTACATTAGATTCACTAGTAGGAGTGAGAAAAACATCACGGGGTGGTGCGCCTTGTATGGGTGTGTGTTAATTAGATTCACTAGTAGGAGTGAGAAAAACATCACGGGGTGGTGCGCATTGTATGGGTGTGTGTTACATTACATTCACTAGTAGGAGTGAGAAAAACATCACGGGGTGGTGCGCCTTGTATGGGTGTGTGTTACATTACATTCACTAGGAGGAGTGAGAAAAACATCACGGGGTGGTGCGCATTGTATGGGTGTGTGTTACATTACATTCACTAGTAGGAGTGAGAAAAACATCAACGGGGTGGTGCGCAATGTATGGGTGTGTGTTACATTAGATTCACTAGTAGGAGTGAGAAAAACATCACGGGGTGGTGTGCATTGTATGGGTGTGTGTTACATTACATTCACTAGTAGGAGTGAGAAAAACATCACGGGGTGGTGCGCATTGTATGGGTGTGTGTTACATTACATTCACTAGTAGGAGTGAGAAAAACATCACGGGGTGGTGTGCATTGTATGGGTGTGTGTTACATTAGATTCACTAGTAGGAGTGAGAAAAACATCACGGGGTGGTGCGCATTGTATGGGTGTGTGTTTCATTAGATTCACTAGTAGGAGTGAGAAAAACATCACGGGGTGGTGCGCATTGCATGGGTGTGTGTTACATTACATTCACTAGTAGGAGTGAGAAAAACATCACGGGGTGGTGCGCATTGTATGGGTGTGTGTTACATTACATTCACTAGTAGGAGTGAGAAAAACATCACGGGGTGGTGCGCATTGTATGGGTGTGAGTTACATTACATTCACTAGTAGGAGTGAGAAAAACATCACGGGGTGGTGCGCATTGTATGGGTGTGTGTTTCATTAGATTCACTACTAGGAGTGAGAAAAACATCACGGGGTGGTGCGCATTGTATGGGTGTGTGTTACATTACATTCACTAGTAGGAGTGAGAAAAACATCACGGGGTGGTGCGCCTTGTATGGGTGTGTGTTACATTACATTCACTAGTAGGAGTGAGAAAAACATCACGGGGTGGTGCGCATTGTATGGGTGTGTGTTACATTACATTCACTAGTAGGAGTGAGAAAAACATCACGGGGTGGTGCGCATTGTATGGGTGTGTGTTACATTACATTCACTAGTAGGAGTGAGAAAAACATCACGGGGTGGTGTGCATTGTATGGGTGTGTGTTACATTAGATTCACTAGTAGGAGTGAGAAAAACATCACGGGGTGGTGCGCATTGTATGGGTGTGTGTTTCATTAGATTCACTAGTAGGAGTGAGAAAAACATCACGGGGTGGTGCGCATTGTATGGGTGTGTGTTACATTACATTCACTAGTAGGAGTGAGAAAAACATCACGGGGTGGTGCGCATTGTATGTGTGTGTGTTACATTACATTCACTAGTAGGAGTGAGAAAAACATCACGGGGTGGTGCGCATTGTATGGATGTGAGTTACATTACATTCACTAGTAGGAGTGAGAAAAACATCACGGGGTGGTGCGCATTGTATGGGTGTGTGTTTCATTAGATTCACTACTAGGAGTGAGAAAAACATCACGGGGTGGTGCGCATTGTATGGGTGTGTGTTACATTACATTCACTAGTAGGAGTGAGAAAAACATCACGGGGTGCTGCGCCTTGTATGGGTGTGTGTTACATTAGATTCACTAGTGGCAGTGAGAAAAACATCACGGGGTGGTGCGCCTTGCAGGGCTGTGTGTTACATTAGATTCACTAGTAGGAGTGAGAAAAACATCACGGGGTGGTGCGCATTGTATGGGTGTGTGTTACATTACTTTCACTAGTAGGAGTGAGAAAATCATCACCTGGTGGTGCGCATTGTATGGGTGTGTGTTACATTACATTCACTAGTAGGAGTGAGAAAAACATCACGGGGTGGTGCGCCTTGTATGGGTGTGTGTTACATTAGATTCACAATAGGAGTGAGAAAAACATCACGGGGTGGTGCGCCTTGTATGGGTGTGTGTTACATTATATTCACTAGTAGGAGTGAGAAAAACATCACGGGGTGGTGCGCATTGTATGGGTGTGTGTTACATTACATTCACTCGTAGGAGTGAGAAAAACATCACGGGGTGGTGCGCCTTGTATGGGTGTGTGTTACATTAGATTCACTAGTAGGAGTGAGAAAAACATCACGGGGTGGTGCGCCTCGTATGGGTGTGTGTTACATTACATTCACTAGTAGGAGTGAGAAAAACATCACGGGGTGGTGCGCATTGTATGGGTGTGTGTTACATTACATTCACTAGTAGGAGTGAGAAAAACATCACGGGGTGGTGCGCATTGTATGGGTGTGTGTTACATTACATTCACTAGTAGGAGTGAGAAAAACATCACGGGGTGGTGCGCATTGTATGGGTGTGTGTTACATTACTTTCACTAGTAGGAGTGAGAAAATCATCACCTGGTGGTGCGCATTGTATGGGTGTGTGTTACATTACATTCACTAGTAGGAGTGAGAAAAACATCACGGGGTGGTGCGCCTTGTATGGGTGTGTGTTACATTAGATTCACTAGTGGCAGTGAGAAAAACATCACGGGGTGGTGCGCCTTGCAGGGCTGTGTGTTACATTAGATTCACTAGTAGGTGTGAGAAAAACATCACCGGGTGGTGCGCCTTGTATGAGTGTGTGTTACATTACATTCACTAGTAGGAGTGAGAAAAACATCACGGGGTTGTGCGCCTTGTATGGGTGTGTGTTACATTACATTCCCTAGTAGGAGTGAGAAAAACATCACGGGGTGGTGCGCCTTGTATGGGTGTGTGTTACATTACATTCACTAGTAGGAGTGAGAAAAACATCACGGGGTGGTGCGCCTTGTATGGGTGTGTGTTACATTACATTCACTAGTAGGAGTGAGAAAAACATCACGGGGTGGTGCGCCTTGTATGGGTGTGTGTTACATTAGATTCACTAGTAGGAGTGAGAAAAACATCACGGGGTGGTGCGCCTTTTATGGGTGTGTGTTACATTACATTCACTAGTAGGAGTGAGAAAAACATCACGGGGTGGTGCGCATTGTATGGGTGTGTGTTACATTACATTCACTAGTAGGAGTGAGAAAAACATCACGGGGTGGTGCGCCTTGTATGGGTGTGTGTTACATTAGATTCACTAGTAGGAGTGAGAAAAACATCACGGGGTGGTGCGCCTTGTATGGGTGTGTGTTACATTAGATTCACTAGTAGGAGTGAGAAAAACATCACGGGGTGGTGCGCATTGTATGGGTGTGTGTTACATTACATTCACTAGTAGGAGTGAGAAAAACATCACGGGGTGGTGCGCCTTGTATGGGTGTGTGTTACATTACATTCACTAGGAGGAGTGAGAAAAACATCACGGGGTGGTGCGCATTGTATGGGTGTGTGTTACATTACATTCACTAGTAGGAGTGAGAAAAACATCAACGGGGTGGTGCGCAATGTATTGTTGTGTGTTACATTAGATTCACTAGTAGGAGTGAGAAAAACATCACGGGGTGGTGTGCATTGTATGGGTGTGTGTTACATTACATTCACTAGTAGGAGTGAGAAAAACATCACGGGGTGGTGCGCATTATATGGGTGTGTTACATTAGATTCGCTAGTAGGAGTGAGAAAAACATCACGGGGTGGTGCGCATTGTATGGGTGTGTGTTACATTAGATTCACTAGTAGGAGTGAGAAAAACATCACGGGGTGGTGCGCATTGTATGGGTGTGTGTTTCATTAGATTCACTAGTAGGAGTGAGAAAAACATCACGGGGTGGTGCGCATTGCATGGGTGTGTGTTACATTACATTCACTAGTAGGAGTGAGAAAAACATCACGGGGTGGTGCGCATTGTATGGGTGTGTGTTACATTACATTCACTAGTAGGAGTGAGAAAAACATCACGGGGTGGTGCGCATTGTATGGGTGTGAGTTACATTACATTCACTAGTAGGAGTGAGAAAAACATCACGGGGTGGTGCGCATTGTATGGGTGTGTGTTTCATTAGATTCACTACTAGGAGTGAGAAAAACATCACGGGGTGGTGCGCATTGTATGGGTGTGTGTTACATTACATTCACTAGTAGGAGTGAGAAAAACATCACGGGGTGGTGCGCCTTGTATGGGTGTGTGTTACATTACATTCACTAGTAGGAGTGAGAAAAACATCACGGGGTGGTGCGCATTGTATGGGTGTGTGTTACATTACATTCACTAGTAGGAGTGAGAAAAACATCACGGGGTGGTGCGCATTGTATGGGTGTGTGTTACATTACATTCACTAGTAGGAGTGAGAAAAACATCACGGGGTGGTGTGCATTGTATGGGTGTGTGTTACATTAGATTCACTAGTAGGAGTGAGAAAAACATCACGGGGTGGTGCGCATTGTATGGGTGTGTGTTTCATTAGATTCACTAGTAGGAGTGAGAAAAACATCACGGGGTGGTGCGCATTGTATGGGTGTGTGTTACATTACATTCACTAGTAGGAGTGAGAAAAACATCACGGGGTGGTGCGCATTGTATGTGTGTGTGTTACATTACATTCACTAGTAGGAGTGAGAAAAACATCACGGGGTGGTGCGCATTGTATGGATGTGAGTTACATTACATTCACTAGTAGGAGTGAGAAAAACATCACGGGGTGGTGCGCATTGTATGGGTGTGTGTTTCATTAGATTCACTACTAGGAGTGAGAAAAACATCACGGGGTGGTGCGCATTGTATGGGTGTGTGTTACATTACATTCACTAGTAGGAGTGAGAAAAACATCACGGGGTGCTGCGCCTTGTATGGGTGTGTGTTACATTAGATTCACTAGTGGCAGTGAGAAAAACATCACGGGGTGGTGCGCCTTGCAGGGCTGTGTGTTACATTAGATTCACTAGTAGGTGTGAGAAAAACATCACGGGGTGGTGCGCCTTGTATGAGTGTGTGTTACATTACATTCACTAGTAGGAGTGAGAAAAACATCACGGGGTTGTGCGCCTTGTATGGGTGTGTGTTACATTACATTCCCTAGTAGGAGTGAGAAAAACATCACGGGGTGGTGCGCCTTGTATGGGTGTGTGTTACATTAGATTCACTAGTAGGAGTGAGAAAAACATCACGGGGTGGTGCGCATTGTATGGGTGTGTGTTACATTACATTCACTAGTAGGAGTGAGAAAAACATCACGGGGTGGTGCGCATTGTATGGGTGTGTGTTACATTACATTCACTAGTAGGAGTGAGAAAAACATCACGGGGTGGTGCGCATTGTATGGGTGTGTGTTACATTACTTTCACTAGTAGGAGTGAGAAAATCATCACCTGGTGGTGCGCATTGTATGGGTGTGTGTTACATTACATTCACTAGTAGGAGTGAGAAAAACATCACGGGGTGGTGCGCCTTGCAGGGCTGTGTGTTACATTAGATTCACTAGTAGGTGTGAGAAAAACATCACGGGGTGGTGCGCCTTGCAGGGCTGTGTGTTACATTAGATTCACTAGTAGGTGTGAGAAAAACATCACGGGGTGGTGCGCCTTGTATGAGTGTGTGTTACATTACATTCACTAGTAGGAGTGAGAAAAACATCACGGGGTTGTGCGCCTTGTATGGGTGTGTGTTACATTACATTCCCTAGTAGGAGTGAGAAAAACATCACGGGGTGGTGCGCCTTGTATGGGTGTGTGTTACATTACATTCACTAGTAGGAGTGAGAAAAACATCACGGGGTGGTGCGCCTTGTATGGGTGTGTGTTACATTACATTCACTAGTAGGAGTGAGAAAAACATCACGGGGTGGTGCGCCTTGTATGGGTGTGTGTTACATTAGATTCACTAGTAGGAGTGAGAAAAACATCACGGGGTGGTGCGCCTTTTATGGGTGTGTGTTACATTACATTCACTAGTAGGAGTGAGAAAAACATCACGGGGTGGTGCGCATTGTATGGGTGTGTGTTACATTACATTCACTAGTAGGAGTGAGAAAAACATCACGGGGTGGTGCGCCTCGTATGGGTGTGTGTTACATTAGATTCACTAGTAGGAGTGAGAAAAACATCACGGGGTGGTGCGCCTTGTATGGGTGTGTGTTACATTAGATTCACTAGTAGGAGAGAGAAAAACATCACGGGGTGGTGCGCATTGTATGGGTGTGTGTTACATTACATTCACTAGTAGGAGTGAGAAAAACATCACGGGGTGGTGCGCCTTGTATGGGTGTGTGTTACATTACATTCACTAGGAGGAGTGAGAAAAACATCACGGGGTGGTGCGCATTGTATGGGTGTGTGTTACATTACATTCACTAGTAGGAGTGAGAAAAACATCACGGGGTGGTGCGCCTTGTATGGGTGTGTGTTACATTAGATTCACTAGTAGGAGTGAGAAAAACATCACGGGGTGGTGCGCCTTGTATGGGTGTGTGTTACATTACATTCACTAGTAGGAGTGAGAAAAACATCACGGGGTGGTGCGCCTTGTATGGGTGTGTGTTACATTAGATTCACTAGTAGGAGTGAGAAAAACATCACGGGGTGGTGCGCCTTGTATGGGTGTGTGTTACATTAGATTCACTAGTAGGAGTGAGAAAAACATCACGGGGTGGTGCGCGTTGTATGGGTGTGTGTTACATTACATTCACTAGTAGGAGTGAGAAAAACATCACGGGGTGGTGCGCCTTGTATGGGTGTGTGTTACATTACATTCACTAGGAGGAGTGAGAAAAACATCACGGGGTGGTGCGCATTGTATGGGTGTGTGTTACATTACATTCACTAGTAGGAGTGAGAAAAACATCACGGGGTGGTGCGCCTTGTATGGGTGTGTGTTACATTAGATTCACTAGTAGGAGTGAGAAAAACATCACGGGGTGGTGCGCCTTGTATGGGTGTGTGTTACATTACATTCACTAGTAGGAGTGAGAAAAACATCACGGGTTGGTGCGCATTGTATGGGTGTGTGTTACATTACATTCACTAGTAGGAGTGAGAAAAACATCACGGGGTGGTGCGCCTTGTATGGGTGTGTGTTACATTAGATTCACTAGTAGGAGTGAGAAAAACATCACGGGGTGGTGCGCCTTGTATGGGTGTGTGTTACATTAGATTCACTAGTAGGAGTGAGAAAAACATCACGGGGTGGTGCGCATTGTATGGGTGTGTGTTACATTACATTCACTAGTAGGAGTGAGAAAAACATCACGGGGTGGTGCGCATTGTATGGGTGTGTGTTACATTACATTCACTAGTAGGAGTGAGAAAAACATCACGGGGTGGTGCGCATTGTATGGGTGTGTGTTACATTACTTTCACTAGTAGGAGTGAGAAAATCATCACCTGGTGGTGCGCATTGTATGGGTGTGTGTTACATTACATTCACTAGTAGGAGTGAGAAAAAAATCACGGGGTGGTGCGCCTTGTATGGGTGTGTGTTACATTAGATTCACTAGTGGCAGTGAGAAAAACATCACGGGGTGGTGCGCCTTGCAGGGCTGTGTGTTACATTAGATTCACTAGTAGGTGTGAGAAAAACATCACGGGGTGGTGCGCCTTGTATGAGTGTGTGTTACATTACATTCACTAGTAGGAGTGAGAAAAACATCACGGGGTTGTGCGCCTTGTATGGGTGTGTGTTACATTACATTCCCTAGTAGGAGTGAGAAAAACATCACGGGGTGGTGCGCCTTGTATGGGTGTGTGTTACATTACATTCACTAGTAGGAGTGAGAAAAACATCACGGGGTGGTGCGCCTTGTATGGGTGTGTGTTACATTACATTCACTAGTAGGAGTGAGAAAAACATCACGGGGTGGTGCGCCTTGTATGGGTGTGTGTTACATTAGATTCACTAGTAGGAGTGAGAAAAACATCACGGGGTGGTGCGCCTTTTATGGGTGTGTGTTACATTACATTCACTAGTAGGAGTGAGAAAAACATCACGGGGTGGTGCGCATTGTATGGGTGTGTGTTACATTACATTCACTAGTAGGAGTGAGAAAAACATCACGGGGTGGTGCGCCTTGTATGGGTGTGTGTTACATTAGATTCACTAGTAGGAGTGAGAAAAACATCACGGGGTGGTGCGCCTTGTATGGGTGTGTGTTACATTAGATTCACTAGTAGGAGTGAGAAAAACATCACGGGGTGGTGCGCATTGTATGGGTGTGTGTTACATTACATTCACTAGTAGGAGTGAGAAAAACATCACGGGGTGGTGCGCCTTGTATGGGTGTGTGTTACATTACATTCACTAGGAGGAGTGAGAAAAACATCACGGGGTGGTGCGCATTGTATGGGTGTGTGTTACATTACATTCACTAGTAGGAGTGAGAAAAACATCACGGGGTGGTGCGCAATGTATGGGTGTGTGTTACATTACATTCACTAGTAGGAGTGAGAAAAACATCACGGGGTGGTGTGCATTGTATGGGTGTGTGTTACATTACATTCACTAGTAGGAGTGAGAAAAACATCACGGGGTGGTGCGCATTGTATGGGTGTGTGTTACATTACATTCACTAGTAGGAGTGAGAAAAACATCACGGGGTGGTGTGCATTGTATGGGTGTGTGTTACATTAGATTCACTAGTAGGAGTGAGAAAAACATCACGGGGTGGTGCGCATTGTATGGGTGTGTGTTTCATTAGATTCACTAGTAGGAGTGAGAAAAACATCACGGAGTGGTGCGCATTGCATGGGTGTGTGTTACATTACATTCACTAGTAGGAGTGAGAAAAACATCACGGGGTGGTGCGCATTGTATGGGTGTGTGTTACATTACATTCACTAGTAGGAGTGAGAAAAACATCACGGGGTGGTGCGCATTGTATGGGTGTGAGTTACATTACATTCACTAGTAGGAGTGAGAAAAACATCACGGGGTGGTGCGCATTGTATGGGTATGTGTTTCATTAGATTCACTACTAGGAGTGAGAAAAACATCACGGGGTGGTGCGCATTGTATGGGTGTGTGTTACATTACATTCACTAGTAGGAGTGAGAAAAACATCACGGGGTGGTGCGCCTTGTATGGGTGTGTGTTACATTACATTCACTAGTAGGAGTGAGAAAAACATCACGGGGTGGTGCGCATTGTATGGGTGTGTGTTACATTACATTCACTAGTAGGAGTGAGAAAAACATCACGGGGTGGTGCGCATTGTATGGGTGTGTGTTACATTACATTCACTAGTAGGAGTGAGAAAAACATCACGGGGTGGTGTGCATTGTATGGGTGTGTGTTACATTAGATTCACTAGTAGGAGTGAGAAAAACATCACGGGGTGGTGCGCATTGTATGGGTGTGTGTTTCATTAGATTCACTAGTAGGAGTGAGAAAAACATCACGGGGTGGTGCGCATTGTATGGGTGTGTGTTACATTACATTCACTAGTAGGAGTGAGAAAAACATCACGGGGTGGTGCGCATTGTATGGGTGTGTGTTACATTACATTCACTAGTAGGAGTGAGAAAAACATCACGGGGTGCTGCGCCTTGTATGGGTGTGTGTTACATTAGATTCACTAGTGGCAGTGAGAAAAACATCACGGGGTGGTGCGCCTTGCAGGGCTGTGTGTTACATTAGATTCACTAGTAGGTGTGAGAAAAACATCACGGTGTGGTGCGCCTTGTATGAGTGTGTGTTACATTACATTCACTAGTAGGAGTGAGAAAAACATCACGGGGTTGTGCGCCTTGTATGGGTGTGTGTTACATTACATTCCCTAGTAGGAGTGAGAAAAACATCACGGGGTGGTGCGCCTTGTATGGGTGTGTGTTACATTACATTCACTAGTAGGAGTGAGAAAAACATCACGGGGTGGTGCGCCTTGTATGGGTGTGTGTTACATTACATTCACTAGTAGGAGTGAGAAAAACATCACGGGGTGGTGCGCCTTGTATGGGTGTGTGTTACATTAGATTCACTAGTAGGAGTGAGAAAAACATCACGGGGTGGTTCGCCTTTTATGGGTGTGTGTTACATTACATTCACTAGTAGGAGTGAGAAAAACATCACGGGGTGGTGCGCATTGTATGGGTGTGTGTTACATTACATTCACTAGTAGGAGTGAGAAAAACATCACGGGGTGGTGCGCATTGTATGGGTGTGTGTTACATTACATTCACTAGTAGGAGTGAGAAAAACATCACGGGGTGGTGCGCATTGTATGGGTGTGTGTTACATTACTTTCACTAGTAGGAGTGAGAAAATCATCACGGGGTGGTGCGCATTGTATGGGTGTGTGTTACATTACATTCACTAGTAGGAGTGAGACAAACATCACGGGGTGGTGCGCCTTGTATGGGTGTGTGTTACATTACATTCACTAGGAGGAGTGAGAAAAACATCACGGGGTGGTGCGCATTGTATGGGTGTGTGTTACATTACATTCACTAGTAGGAGTGAGAAAAACATCACGGGGTGGTGCGCATTGTATGGGTGTGTGTTACATTACATTCACTAGTAGGAGTCAGAAAAACATCACGGGGTGGTGTGCATTGTATGGGTGTGTGTTACATTACATTCACTAGTAGGAGTGAGAAAAACATCACGGGGTGGTGCGCATTGTATGGGTGTGTGTTACATTACATTCACTAGTAGGAGTGAGAAAAACATCACGGGGTGGTGCGCCTTGTATGGGTGTGTGTTACATTAGATTCACTAGTAGGAGTGAGAAAAACATCACGGGGTGGTGCGCCTTGTATGGGTGTGTGTTACATTAGATTCACTAGTAGGAGTGAGAAAAACATCACGGGGTGGTGCGCATTGTATGGGTGTGTGTTACATTACATTCACTAGTAGGAGTGAGAAAAACATCACGGGGTGGTGCGCATTGTATGGGTGTGTGTTACATTACATTCACTAGTAGGAGTGAGAAAAACATCACGGGGTGGTGCGCATTGTATGGGTGTGTGTTACATTACTTTCACTAGTAGGAGTGAGAAAATCATCACCTGGTGGTGCGCATTGTATGGGTGTGTGTTACATTACATTCACTAGTAGGAGTGAGAAAAACATCACGGGGTAGTGCGCCTTGTATGGGTGTGTGTTACATTACATTCACTAGTAGGAGTGAGAAAAACATCACGGGGTGGTGCGCATTGTATGGGTGTGTGTTACATTACATTCACTAGTAGGAGTGAGAAAAACATCACGGGGTGGTGCGCATTGTATGGGTGTGTGTTACATTACATTCACTAGTAGGAGTGAGAAAAACATCACGGGGTGGTGTGCATTGTATGGGTGTGTGTTACATTAGATTCACTAGTAGGAGTGAGAAAAACATCACGGGGTGGTGCGCATTGTATGGGTGTTTGTTACATTACATTCACTAGTAGGAGTGAGAAAAACATCACGGAGTGGTGCGCATTGTATGGGTGTGTGTTACATTAGATTCACTAGTAGGAGTGAGAAAAACATCACGGGGTGGTGCGCATTGTATGGGTGTGTGTTACATTAGATTCACTAGTAGGAGTGAGAAAAACATCACGGGGTGGTGCGCATTGTATGGTTGTGTGTTACATTACATTCACTAGTAGCAGTGAGAAAAACATCACGGGGTGGTGCCCATTGTATGGGTGTGTGTTTCATTACCTTCACGAGTAGGAGTGAGAAAAACATCACGGGGTGGTGCGCCTTGTATGGGTGTGTGTTACATTACATTCACTAGTAGGAGTGAGAAAAACATCACGGGGTGGTGCGCATTGTATGGGTGTGTGTTACATTACATTCACTAGTAGGAGTGAGAAAAACATCACGGGGTGGTGCGCCTTGTATGGGTGTGTGTTACATTACATTCACTAGGAGGAGTGAGAAAAACATCACGGGGTGGTGCGCATTGTATGGGTGTGTGTTACATTACATTCACTAGTAGGAGTGAGAAAAACATCACGGGGTGGTGCGCCTTGTATGGGTGTGTGTTACATTAGATTCACTAGTAGGAGTGAGAAAAACATCACGGGGTGGTGCGCCTTGTATGAGTGTGTGTTACATTACATTCACTAGTAGGAGTGAGAAAAACATCACGGGGTGGTGCGCATTGTATGGGTGTGTGTTACATTACATTCACTAGTAGGAGTGAGAAAAACATCACGGGGTGGTGCGCCTTGTATGGGTGTGTGTTACATTAGATTCACTAGTAGGAGTGAGAAAAACATCACGGGGTGGTGCGCCTTGTATGGGTGTGTGTTACATTAGATTCACTAGTAGGAGTGAGAAAAACATCACGGGGTGGTGCGCATTGTATGGGTGTGTGTTACATTACATTCACTAGTAGGAGTGAGAAAAACATCACGGGGTGGTGCGCATTGTATGGGTGTGTGTTACATTACATTCACTAGTAGGAGTGAGAAAAACATCACGGGGTGGTGCGCATTGTATGGGTGTGTGTTACATTACATTCACTAGTAGGAGTGAGAAAAACATCACGGGGTGGTGCGCCTTTTATGGGTGTGTGTTACATTACATTCACTAGTAGGAGTGAGAAAAACATCACGGGGTGGTGCGCATTGTATGGGTGTGTGTTACATTACATTCACTAGTATGAGTGAGAAAAACATCACGGGGTGGTGCGCCTTGTATGGGTGTGTGTTACATTAGATTCACTAGTAGGAGTGAGAAAAACATCACGGGGTGGTGCGCCTTGTATGGGTGTGTGTTACATTAGATTCACTAGTAGGAGTGAGAAAAACATCACGGGGTGGTGCGCATTGTATGGGTGTGTGTTACATTACATTCACTAGTAGGAGTGAGAAAAACATCACGGGGTGGTGCGCCTTGTATGGGTGTGTGTTACATTACATTCACTAGGAGGAGTGAGAAAAACATCACGGGGTGGTGCGCATTGTATGGGTGTGTGTTACATTACATTCACTAGTAGGAGTGAGAAAAACATCACGGGGTGGTGCGCATTGTATGGGTGTGTGTTACATTAGATTCACTAGTAGGAGTGAGAAAAACATCACGGGGTGGTGCGCCTTGTATGGGTGTGTGTTACATTACATTCACTAGTAGGAGTGAGAAAAACATCACGGGGTGGTGCGCATTGTATGGGTGTGTGTTACATTACATTCACTAGTAGGAGTGAGAAAAACATCACGGGGTGGTGCGCCTTGTATGGGTGTGTGTTACATTAGATTCACTAGTAGGAGTGAGAAAAACATCACGGGGTGGTGCGCCTTGTATGGGTGTGTGTTACATTAGATTCACTAGTAGGAGTGAGAAAAACATCACGGGGTGGTGCGCCTTGTATGGGTGTGTGTTACATTACATTCACTAGTAGGAGTGAGAAAAACATCACGGGGTGGTGCGCCTTGTATGGGTGTGTGTTACATTACATTCACTAGGAGGAGTGAGAAAAACATCACGGGGTGGTGCGCATTGTATGGGTGTGTGTTACATTAGATTCACTAGTAGGAGTGAGAAAAACATCACGGGGTGGTGCGCAATGTATGGGTGTGTGTTACATTACATTCACTAGTAGGAGTGAGAAAAACATCACGGGGTGGTGTGCATTGTATGGGTGTGTGTTACATTACATTCACTAGTAGGAGTGAGAAAAACATCACGGGGTGGTGCGCATTGTATGGGTGTGTGTTACATTACATTCACTAGTAGGAGTGAGAAAAACATCACGGGGTGGTGTGCATTGTATGGGTGTGTGTTACATTAGATTCACTAGTAGGAGTGAGAAAAACATCACGGGGTGGTGCGCATTGTATGGGTGTGTGTTTCATTAGATTCACTAGTAGGAGTGAGAAAAACATCACGGGGTGGTGCGCATTGCATGGGTGTGTGTTACATTACATTCACTAGTAGGAGTGAGAAAAACATCACGGGGTGGTGCGCATTGTATGGGTGTGTGTTACATTACATTCACTAGTAGGAGTGAGAAAAACATCACGGGGTGGTGCGCATTTTATGGGTGTGAGTTACATTACATTCACTAGTAGGAGTGAGAAAAACATCACGGGGTGGTGCGCATTGTATGGCTG
Source organism: Cavia porcellus (assembly GCF_034190915.1). Taxonomy (NCBI): domain Eukaryota; kingdom Metazoa; phylum Chordata; class Mammalia; order Rodentia; family Caviidae; genus Cavia; species Cavia porcellus. The sequence goes on along the minus strand of NW_026947642.1, from coordinate 487,135 downwards.
TGTGTTTCATTAGATTCACTACTAGGAGTGAGAAAAACATCACGGGGTGGTGCGCATTGTATGGGTGTGTGTTACATTACATTCACTAGTAGGAGTGAGAAAAACATCACGGGGTGGTGCGCCTTGTATGGGTGTGTGTTACATTACATTCACTAGTAGGAGTGAGAAAAACATCACGGGGTGGTGCGCATTGTATGGGTGTGTGTTACATTACATTCACTAGTAGGAGTGAGAAAAACATCACGGGGTGGTGCGCCTTGTATGGGTGTGTGTTACATTAGATTCACTAGTAGGAGTGAGAAAAACATCACGGGGTGGTGCGCCTTGTATGGGTGTGTGTTACATTAGATTCACTAGTAGGAGTGAGAAAAACATCACGGGGTGGTGCGCATTGTATGGGTGTGTGTTACATTACATTCACTAGTAGGAGTGAGAAAAACATCACGGGGTGGTGCGCATTGTATGGGTGTGTGTTACATTACATTCACTAGTAGGAGTGAGAAAAACATCACGGGGTGGTGCGCATTGTATGGGTGTGTGTTACATTACTTTCACTAGTAGGAGTGAGAAAATCATCACCTGGTGGTGCGCATTGTATGGGTGTGTGTTACATTACATTCACTACTAGGAGTGAGAAAAACATCACGGGGTGGTGCGCCTTGTATGGGTGTGTGTTACATTACATTCACTAGTGGCAGTGAGAAAAACATCACGGGGTGGTGCGCCTTGCAGGGCTGTGTGTTACATTAGATTCACTAGTAGGTGTGAGAAAAACATCAAGGGGTGGTGCGCCTTGTATGAGTGTGTGTTACATTACATTCACTAGTAGGAGTGAGAAAAACATCACGGGGTTGTGCGCCTTGTATGGGTGTGTGTTACATTACATTCCCTAGTAGGAGTGAGAAAAACATCACGGGGTGGTGCGCCTTGTATGGGTGTGTGTTACATTACATTCACTAGTAGGAGTGAGAAAAACATCACGGGGTGGTGCGCCTTGTATGGGTGTGTGTTACATTACATTCACTAGTAGGAGTGAGAAAAACATCACGGGGTGGTGCGCCTTGTATGGGTGTGTGTTACATTAGATTCACTAGTAGGAGTGAGAAAAACATCACGGGGTGGTGCGCTTTTTATGGGTGTGTGTTACATTACATTCACTAGTAGGAGTGAGAAAAACATCACGGGGTGGTGCGCATTGTATGGGTGTGTGTTACATTACATTCACTAGTAGGAGTGAGAAAAACATCACGGGGTGGTGCGCCTTGTATGGGTGTGTGTTACATTAGATTCACTAGTAGGAGTGAGAAAAACATCACGGGGTGGTGCGCCTTGTATGGGTGTGTGTTACATTAGATTCACTAGTAGGAGTGAGAAAAACATCACGGGGTGGTGCGCCTTGTATGGGTGTGTGTTACATTACATTCACTAGTAGGAGTGAGAAAAACATCACGGGGTGGTGCGCCTTGTATGGGTGTGTGTTACATTACATTCACTAGGAGGAGTGAGAAAAACATCACGGGGTGGTGCGCATTGTATGGGTGTGTGTTACATTACATTCACTAGTAGGAGTGAGAAAAACATCACGGGGTGGTGCGCAATGTATGGGTGTGTGTTACATTACATTCACTAGTAGGAGTGAGAAAAACATCACGGGGTGGTGTGCATTGTATGGGTGTGTGTTACATTACATTCACTAGTAGGAGTGAGAAAAACATCACGGGGTGGTGCGCATTGTATGGGTGTGTGTTACATTACATTCACTAGTAGGAGTGAGAAAAACATCACGGGGTGGTGTGCATTGTATGGGTGTGTGTTACATTAGATTCACTAGTAGGAGTGAGAAAAACATCACGGGGTGGTGCGCATTGTATGGGTGTGTGTTTCATTAGATTCACTAGTAGGAGTGAGAAAAACATCACGGGGTGGTGCGCATTGCATGGGTGTGTGTTACATTACATTCACTAGTAAGAGTGAGAAAAACATCACGGGGTGGTGCGCATTGTATGGGTGTGTGTTACATTACATTCACTAGTAGGAGTGAGAAAAACATCACGGGGTGGTGCGCATTTTATGGGTGTGAGTTACATTACATTCACTAGTAGGAGTGAGAAAAACATCACGGGGTGGTGCGCATTGTATGGGTGTGTGTTTCATTAGATTCACTACTAGGAGTGAGAAAAACATCACGGGGTGGTGCGCATTGTATGGGTGTGTGTTACATTACATTCACTAGTAGGAGTGAGAAAAACATCACGGGGTGGTGCGCCTTGTATGGGTGTGTGTTACATTACATTCACTAGTAGGAGTGAGAAAAACATCACGGGGTGGTGCGCATTGTATGGGTGTGTGTTACATTACATTCACTAGTAGGAGTGAGAAAAACATCACGGGGTGGTGCGCATTGTATGGGTGTGAGTTACATTACATTCACTAGTAGGAGTGAGAAAAACATCACGGGGTGGTGCGCATTGTATGGGTGTGTGTTTCATTAGATTCACTACTAGGAGTGAGAAAAACATCACGGGGTGGTGCGCATTGTATGGGTGTGTGTTACATTACATTCACTAGTAGCAGTGAGAAAAACATCACGGGGTGGTGCGCCTTGTATGGGTGTGTGTTACATTAGATTCACTAGTGGCAGTGAGAAAAACATCACGGGGTGGTGCGCCTTGCAGGGCTGTGTGTTACATTAGATTCACTAGTAGGTGTGAGAAAAACATCACGGGGTGGTGCGCCTTGTATGAGTGTGTGTTACATTACATTCACTAGTACGAGTGAGAAAAACATCACAGGGTTGTGCGCCTTGTATGGGTGTGTGTTACATTACATTCCCTAGTAGGAGTGAGAAAAACATCACGGGGTGGTGCGCCTTGTATGGGTGTGTGTTACATTACATTCACTAGTAGGAATGAGAAAAACATCACGGGGTGGTGCGCCTTGTATGGGTGTGTGTTACATTACATTCACTAGTAGGAGTGAGAAAAACATCACGGGGTGGTGCGCCTTGTATGGGTGTGTGTTACATTAGATTCACTAGTAGGAGTGAGAAAAACATCACGGGGTGGTGCGCCTTGTATGGGTGTGTGTTACATTACATTCACTAGTAGGAGTGAGAAAAACATCACGGGGTGGTGCGCATTGTATGGGTGTGTGTTACATTACATTCACTAGTAGGAGTGAGAAAAACATCACGGGGTGGTGCGCCTTGTATGGGTGTGTGTTACATTACATTCACTAGTAGGAGTGAGAAAAACATCACGGGGTGGTGCGCCTTGTATGTGTGTGTGTTACATTAGATTCACTAGTAGGAGTGAGAAAAACATCACGGGGTGGTGCGCATTGTATGGGTGTGTGTTACATTACATTCACTAGTAGGAGTGAGAAAAACATCACGTGGTGGTGCGCATTGTATGGGTGTGTGTTACATTACATTCACTAGTAGGAGTGAGAAAAACATCACGGGGTGGTGCGCATTGTATGGGTGTGTTTTACATTACTTTCACTAGTAGGAGTGAGAAAATCATCACCTGGTGGTGCGCATTGTATGGGTGTGTGTTACATTACATTCACTAGTAGGAGTGAGAAAAACATCACGGGGTGGTGCGCCTTGTATGGGTGTGTGTTACATTAGATTCACTAGTGGCAGTGAGAAAAACATCACGGGGTGGTGCGCCTTGCAGGGCTGTGTGTTACATTAGATTCACTAGTAGGTGTGAGAAAAACATCACGGGGTGGTGCGCCTTGTATGGGTGTGTGTTACATTACATTCACTAGTAGGAGTGAGAAAAACATCACGGGGTGGTGCGCCTTGTATGGGTGTGTGTTACATTAGATTCACTAGTAGGAGTGAGAAAAACATCACGGGGTGGTGCGCCTTTTATGGGTGTGTGTTACATTACATTCACTAGTAGGAGTGAGAAAAACATCACGGGGTGGTGCGCCTTGTATGGGTGTGTGTTACATTACATTCACTAGTAGGAGTGAGAAAAACATCACGGGGTGGTGCGCCTTGTATGGGTGTGTGTTACATTAGATTCACTAGTAGGAGTGAGAAAAACATCACGGGGTGGTGCGCCTTTTATGGGTGTGTGTTACATTACATTCACTAGTAGGAGTGAGAAAAACATCACGGGGTGGTGCGCATTGTATGGGTGTGTGTTACATTACATTCACTAGTAGGAGTGAGAAAAACATCACGGGGTGGTGCGCCTTGTATGGGTGTGTGTTACATTAGATTCACTAGTAGGAGTGAGAAAAACATCACGGGGTGGTGCGCCTTGTATGGGTGTGTGTTACATTAGATTCACTAGTAGGAGTGAGAAAAACATCACGGGGTGGTGCGCATTGTATGGGTGTGTGTTACATTACATTCACTAGTAGGAGTGAGAAAAACATCACGGGGTGGTGCGCCTTGTATGGGTGTGTGTTACATTACATTCACTAGGAGGAGTGAGAAAAACATCACGGGGTGGTGCGCATTGTATGGGTGTGTGTTACATTACATTCACTAGTAGGAGTGAGAAAAACATCACGGGGTGGTGCGCCTTGTATGGGTGTGTGTTACATTAGATTCACTAGTAGGAGTGAGAAAAACATCACGGGGTGGTGCGCCTTGTATGGGTGTGTGTTACATTACATTCACTAGTAGGAGTGAGAAAAACATCACGGGGTGGTGCGCATTGTATGGGTGTGTGTTACATTACATTCACTAGTAGGAGTGAGAAAAACATCACGGGGTGGTGCGCCTTGTATGGGTGTGTGTTACATTAGATTCACTAGTAGGAGTGAGAAAAACATCACGGGGTGGTGCGCCTTGTATGGGTGTGTGTTACATTAGATTCACTAGTAGGAGTGAGAAAAACATCACGGGGTGGTGCGCATTGTATGGGTGTGTGTTACATTACTTTCACTAGTAGGAGTGAGAAAAACATCACGGGGTGGTGCGCATTGTATGGGTGTGTGTTACATTACATTCACTAGTAGGAGTGAGAAAAACATCACGGGGTGGTGCGCATTGTATGGGTGTGTGTTACATTACTTTCACTAGTAGGAGTGAGAAAATCATCACCTGGTGGTGCGCATTGTATGGGTGTGTGTTACATTACATTCACTAGTAGGAGTGAGAAAAACATCACGGGGTGGTGCGCCTTGTATGGGTGTGTGTTACATTAGATTCACTAGTGGCAGTGAGAAAAACATCACGGGGTGGTGCGCCTTGCAGGGCTGTGTGTTACATTAGATTCACTAGTAGGTGTGAGAAAAACATCACGGGGTGGTGCGCCTTGTATGAGTGTGTGTTACATTACATTCACTAGTAGGAGTGAGAAAAACATCACGGGGTTGTGCGCCTTGTATGGGTGTGTGTTACATTACATTCCCTAGTAGGAGTGAGAAAAACATCACGGGGTGGTGCGCCTTGTATGGGTGTGTGTTACATTACATTCACTAGTAGGAGTGAGAAAAACATCACGGGGTGGTGCGCCTTGTATGGGTGTGTGTTACATTACATTCACTAGTAGGAGTGAGAAAAACATCACGGGGTGGTGCGCCTTGTATGGGTGTGTGTTACATTAGATTCACTAGTAGGAGTGAGAAAAACATCACGGGGTGGTGCGCCTTTTATGGGTGTGTGTTACATTACATTCACTAGTAGGAGTGAGAAAAACATCACGGGGTGGTGCGCATTGTATGGGTGTGTGTTACATTACATTCACTAGTAGGAGTGAGAAAAACATCACGGGGTGGTGCGCCTTGTATGGGTGTGTGTTACATTAGATTCACTAGTAGGAGTGAGAAAAACATCACGGGGTGGTGCGCCTTGTATGGGTGTGTGTTACATTAGATTCACTAGTAGGAGTGAGAAAAACATCACGGGGTGGTGCGCATTGTATGGGTGTGTGTTACATTACATTCACTAGTAGGAGTGAGAAAAACATCACGGGGTGGTGCGCCTTGTATGGGTGTGTGTTACATTACATTCACTAGGAGGAGTGAGAAAAACATCACGGGGTGGTGCGCATTGTATGGGTGTGTGTTACATTACATTCACTAGTAGGAGTGAGAAAAACATCACGGGGTGGTGCGCAATGTATGGGTGTGTGTTACATTACATTCACTAGTAGGAGTGAGAAAAACATCACGGGGTGGTGTGCATTGTATGGGTGTGTGTTACATTACATTCACTAGTAGGAGTGAGAAAAACATCACGGGGTGGTGCGCATTGTATGGGTGTGTGTTACATTACATTCACTAGTAGGAGTGAGAAAAACATCACGGGGTGGTGTGCATTGTATGGGTGTGTGTTACATTAGATTCACTAGTAGGAGTGAGAAAAACATCACGGGGTGGTGCGCATTGTATGGGTGTGTGTTTCATTAGATTCACTAGTAGGAGTGAGAAAAACATCACGGAGTGGTGCGCATTGCATGGGTGTGTGTTACATTACATTCACTAGTAGGAGTGAGAAAAACATCACGGGGTGGTGCGCATTGTATGGGTGTGTGTTACATTACATTCACTAGTAGGAGTGAGAAAAACATCACGGGGTGGTGCGCATTGTATGGGTGTGAGTTACATTACATTCACTAGTAGGAGTGAGAAAAACATCACGGGGTGGTGCGCATTGTATGGGTGTGTGTTTCATTAGATTCACTACTAGGAGTGAGAAAAACATCACGGGGTGGTGCGCATTGTATGGGTGTGTGTTACATTACATTCACTAGTAGGAGTGAGAAAAACATCACGGGGTGGTGCGCCTTGTATGGGTGTGTGTTACATTACATTCACTAGTAGGAGTGAGAAAAACATCACGGGGTGGTGCGCATTGTATGGGTGTGTGTTACATTAGATTCACTAGTAGGAGTGAGAAAAACATCACGGGGTGGTGTGCATTGTATGGGTGTGTGTTACATTAGATTCACTAGTAGGAGTGAGAAAAACATCACGGGGTGGTGCGCATTGTATGGGTGTGTGTTTCATTAGATTCACTAGTAGGAGTGAGAAAAACATCACGGGGTGGTGCGCATTGTATGGGTGTGTGTTACATTACATTCACTAGTAGGAGTGAGAAAAACATCACGGGGTGGTGCGCATTGTATGGGTGTGTGTTACATTACATTCACTAGTAGGAGTGAGAAAAACATCACGGGGTGGTGCGCATTGTATGGGTGTGAGTTACATTACATTCACTAGTAGGAGTGAGAAAAACATCACGGGGTGGTGCGCATTGTATGGGTGTGTGTTTCATTAGATTCACTACTAGGAGTGAGAAAAACATCACGGGGTGGTGCGCATTGTATGGGTGTGTGTTACATTACATTCACTAGTAGGAGTGAGAAAAACATCACGGGGTGCTGCGCCTTGTATGGGTGTGTGTTACTTTAGATTCACTAGTGGCAGTGAGAAAAACATCACGGGGTGGTGCGCCTTGCAGGGCTGTGTGTTACATTAGATTCACTAGTAGGTGTGAGAAAAACATCACGGGGTGGTGCGCCTTGTATGAGTGTGTGTTACATTACATTCACTAGTAGGAGTGAGAAAAACATCACGGGGTTGTGCGCCTTGTATGGGTGTGTGTTACATTACATTCCCTAGTAGGAGTGAGAAAAACATCACGGGGTGGTGCGCCTTGTATGGGTGTGTGTTACATTAGATTCACTAGTAGGAGTGAGAAAAACATCACGGGGTGGTGCGCATTGTATGGGTGTGTGTTACATTACATTCACTAGTAGGAGTGAGAAAAACATCACGGGGTGGTGCGCATTGTATGGGTGTGTGTTACATTACATTCGCTAGTAGGAGTGAGAAAAACATCACGGGGTGGTGCGCATTGTATGGGTGTGTGTTACATTACTTTCACTAGTAGGAGTGAGAAAATCATCACCTGGTGGTGCGCATTGTATGGGTGTGTGTTACATTACATTCACTAGTAGGAGTGAGAAAAACATCACGGGGTGGTGCGCCTTGCAGGGCTGTGTGTTACATTAGATTCACTAGTAGGTGTGAGAAAAACATCACGGGGTGGTGCGCCTTGCAGGGCTGTGTGTTACATTAGATTCACTAGTAGGTGTGAGAAAAACATCACGGGGTGGTGCGCCTTGTATGAGTGTGTGTTACATTACATTCACTAGTAGGAGTGAGAAAAACATCACGGGGTTGTGCGCCTTGTATGGGTGTGTGTTACATTACATTCCCTAGTAGGAGTGAGAAAAACATCACGGGGTGGTGCGCCTTGTATGGGTGTGTGTTACATTACATTCACTAGTAGGAGTGAGAAAAACATCACGGGGTGGTGCGCCTTGTATGGGTGTGTGTTACATTACATTCACTAGTAGGAGTGAGAAAAACATCACGGGGTGGTGCGCCTTGTATGGGTGTGTGTTACATTAGATTCACTAGTAGGAGTGAGAAAAACATCACGGGGTGGTGCGCCTTTTATGGGTGTGTGTTACATTACATTCACTAGTAGGAGTGAGAAAAACATCACGGGGTGGTGCGCATTGTATGGGTGTGTGTTACATTACATTCACTAGTAGGAGTGAGAAAAACATCACGGGGTGGTGCGCCTTGTATGGGTGTGTGTTACATTAGATTCACTAGTAGGAGTGAGAAAAACATCACGGGGTGGTGCGCCTTGTATGGGTGTGTGTTACATTAGATTCACTAGTAGGAGTGAGAAAAACATCACGGGGTGGTGCGCATTGTATGGGTGTGTGTTACATTACATTCACTAGTAGGAGTGAGAAAAACATCACGGGGTGGTGCGCCTTGTATGGGTGTGTGTTACATTACATTCACTAGGAGGAGTGAGAAAAACATCACGGGGTGGTGCGCATTGTATGGGTGTGTGTTACATTACATTCACTAGTAGGAGTGAGAAAAACATCACGGGGTGGTGCGCCTTGTATGGGAGTGTGTTACATTAGATTCACTAGTAGGAGTGAGAAAAACATCACGGGGTGGTGCGCCTTGTATGGGTGTGTGTTACATTACATTCACTAGTAGGAGTGAGAAAAACATCACGGGGTGGTGCGCATTGTATGGGTGTGTGTTACATTACATTCACTAGTAGGAGTGAGAAAAACATCACGGGGTGGTGCGCCTTGTATGGGTGTGTGTTACATTAGATTCACTAGTAGGAGTGAGAAAAACATCACGGGGTGGTGCGCCTTGTATGGGTGTGTGTTACATTAGATTCACTAGTAGGAGTGAGAAAAACATCACGGGGTGGTGCGCATTGTATGGGTGTGTGTTACATTACATTCACTAGTAGGAGTGAGAAAAACATCACGGGGTGGTGCGCATTGTATGGGTGTGTGTTACATTACATTCACTAGTAGGAGTGAGAAAAACATCACGGGGTGGTGCGCATTGTATGGGTGTGTGTTACATTACTTTCACTAGTAGGAGTGAGAAAATCATCACCTGGTGGTGCACATTGTATGGGTGTGTGTTACATTACATTCACTAGTAGGAGTGAGAAAAACATCATGGGGTGGTGCGCCTTGTATGGGTGTGTGTTACATTAGATTCACTAGTGGCAGTGAGAAAAACATCACGGGGTGGTGCGCCTTGCAGGGCTGTGTGTTACATTAGATTCACTAGTAGGTGTGAGAAAAACATCACGGGGTGGTGCGCATTGTATGGGTGTGTGTTACATTACATTCACTAGTAGGAGTGAGAAAAACATCACGGGGTGGTGCGCCTTGTATGGGTGTGTGTTACATTACATTCACTAGTAGGAGTGAGAAAAACATCACGGGGTGGTGCGCCTTGTATGGGTGTGTGTTACATTAGATTCACTAGTAGGAGTGAGAAAAACATCACGGGGTGGTGCGCCTTGTATGGGTGTGTGTTACATTAGATTCACTAGTAGGAGTGAGAAAAACATCACGGGGTGGTGCGCATTGTATGGGTGTGTGTTACATTACATTCACTAGTAGGAGTGAGAAAAACATCACGGGGTGGTGCGCATTGTATGGGTGTGTGTTACATTACATTCACTAGTAGGAGTGAGAAAAACATCACGGGGTGGTGCGCATTGTATGGGTGTGTGTTACATTACTTTCACTAGTAGGAGTGAGAAAATCATCACGGGGTGTTGCGCATTGTATGGGTGTGTGTTACATTACATTCACTAGTAGGAGTGAGAAAAACATCACGGGGTGGTGCGCCTTGTATGGGTGTGTGTTACATTACATTCACTAGGAGGAGTGAGAAAAACATCACGGGGTGGTGCGCATTGTATGGGTGTGTGTTACATTACATTCACTAGTAGGAGTGAGAAAAACATCACGGGGTGGTGCGCATTGTATGGGTGTGTGTTACATTACATTCACTAGTAGGAGTGAGAAAAACATCACGGGGTGGTGTGCATTGTATGGGTGTGTGTTACATTACATTCACTAGTAGGAGTGAGAAAAACATCACGGGGTGGTGCGCATTGTATGGGTGTGTGTTACATTACATTCACTAGTAGGAGTGAGAAAAACATCTCGGGGTGGTGCGCCTTGTATGGGTGTGTGTTACATTAGATTCACTAGTAGGAGTGAGAAAAACATCACGGGGTGGTGCGCCTTGTATGGGTGTGTGTTACATTAGATTCACTAGTAGGAGTGAGAAAAACATCACGGGGTGGTGCGCATTGTATGGGTGTGTGTTACATTACATTCACTAGTAGGAGTGAGAAAAACATCACGGGGTGGTGCGCATTGTATGGGTGTGTGTTACATTACATTCACTAGTAGGAGTGAGAAAAACATCACGGGGTGGTGCGCATTGTATGGGTGTGTGTTACATTACTTTCACTAGTAGGAGTGAGAAAATCATCACCTGGTGGTGCGCATTGTATGGGTGTGTGTTACATTACATTCACTAGTAGGAGTGAGAAAAACATCACGGGGTGGTGCGCCTTGTATGGGTGTGTGTTACATTAGATTCACTAGTGGCAGTGAGAAAAACATCACGGGGTGGTGCGCCTTGCAGGGCTGTGTGTTACATTAGATTCACTAGTAGGTGTGAGAAAAACATCACGGGGTGGTGCGCCTTGTATGAGTGTGTGTTACATTACATTCACTAGTAGGAGTGAGAAAAACATCACGGGGTTGTGCGCCTTGTATGGGTGTGTGTTACATTACATTCCCTAGTAGGAGTGAGAAAAACATCACGGGGTGGTGCGCCTTGTATGGGTGTGTGTTACATTACATTCACTAGTAGGAGTGAGAAAAACATCACGGGGTGGTGCGCCTTGTATGGGTGTGTGTTACATTACATTCACTAGTAGGAGTGAGAAAAACGTCACGGGGTGGTGCGCCTTGTATGGGTGTGTGTTACATTAGATTCACTAGTAGGTGTGAGAAAAACATCACGGGGTGGTGCGCATTGTATGGGTGTGTGTTACATTACATTCACTAGTAGGAGTGAGAAAAACATCACGGGGTTGTGCGCCTTGTATGGGTGTGTGTTACATTACATTCACTAGTAGGAGTGAGAAAAACATCACGGGGTGGTGCGCATTGTATGGGTGTGTGTTTCATTAGATTCACTACTAGGAGTGAGAAAAACATCACGGGGTGGTGCGCATTGTATGGGTGTGTGTTACATTACATTCACTAGTAGGAGTGAGAAAAACATCACGGGGTGCTGCGCCTTGTATGGGTGTGTGTTACATTAGATTCACTAGTGGCAGTGAGAAAAACATCACGGGGTGGTGCGCCTTGCAGGGCTGTGTGTTACATTAGATTCACTAGTAGGTGTGAGAAAAACATCACGGGGTGGTGCGCCTTGTATGAGTGTGTGTTACATTACATTCACTAGTAGGAGTGAGAAAAACATCACGGGGTTGTGCGCCTTGTATGGGTGTGTGTTACATTACATTCCCTAGTAGGAGTGAGAAAAACATCACGGGGTGGTGCGCCTTGTATGGGTGTGTGTTACATTACATTCACTAGTAGGAGTGAGAAAAACATCACGGGGTGGTGCGCCTTGTATGGGTGTGTGTTACATTACATTCACTAGTAGGAGTGAGAAAAACATCACGGGGTGGTGCGCCTTGTATGGGTGTGTGTTACATTAGATTCACTAGTAGGAGTGAGAAAAACATCACGGGGTGGTGCGCATTGTATGGGTGTGTGTTACATTACATTCACTAGTAGGAGTGAGAAAAACATCACGGGGTGGTGCGCATTGTATGGGTGTGTGTTACATTACATTCACTAGTAGGAGTGAGAAAAACATCACGGGGTGGTGCGCCTTGTATTGGTGTGTGTTACATTAGATTCACTAGTAGGAGTGAGAAAAACATCACGGGGTGGTGCGCCTTGTATGGGTGTGTGTTACATTAGATTCACTAGTAGGAGTGAGAAAAACATCACGGGGTGGTGCGCATTGTATGGGTGTGTGTTACATTACATTCACTAGTAGGAGTGAGAAAAACATCACGGGGTGGTGCGCATTGTATGGGTGTGTGTTACATTACATTCACTAGTAGGAGTGAGAAAAACATCACGGGGTGGTGCGCATTGTATGGGTGTGTGTTACATTACTTTCACTAGTAGGAGTGAGAAAATCATCACGGGGTGTTGCGCATTGTATGGGTGTGTGTTACATTACATTCACTAGTAGGAGTGAGAAAAACATCACGGGGTGGTGCGCCTTGTATGGGTGTGTGTTACATTACATTCACTAGGAGGAGTGAGAAAAACATCACGGGGTGGTGCGCATTGTATGGGTGTGTGTTACATTACATTCACTAGTAGGAGTGAGAAAAACATCACGGGGTGGTGCGCATTGTATGGGTGTGTGTTACATTACATTCACTAGTAGGAGTGAGAAAAACATCACGGGGTGGTGTGCATTGTATGGGTGTGTGTTACATTACATTCACTAGTAGGAGTGAGAAAAACATCACGGGGTGGTGCGCATTGTATGGGTGTGTGTTACATTACATTCACTAGTAGGAGTGAGAAAAACATCACGGGGTGGTGCGCCTTGTATGGGTGTGTGTTACATTAGATTCACTAGTAGGAGTGAGAAAAACATCACGGGGTGGTGCGCCTTGTATGGGTGTGTGTTACATTAGATTCACTAGTAGGAGTGAGAAAAACATCACGGGGTGGTGCGCATTGTATGGGTGTGTGTTACATTACATTCACTAGTAGGAGTGAGAAAAACATCACGGGGTGGTGCGCATTGTATGGGTGTGTGTTACATTACATTCACTAGTAGGAGTGAGAAAAACATCACGGGGTGGTGCGCATTGTATGGGTGTGTGTTACATTACTTTCACTAGTAGGAGTGAGGAAATCATCACCTGGTGGTGCGCATTGTATGGGTGTGTGTTACATTACATTCACTAGTAGGAGTGAGAAAAACATCACGGGGTGGTGCGCCTTGTATGGGTGTGTGTTACATTACATTCACTAGTAGGAGTGAGAAAAACATCACGGGGTGGTGCGCATTGTATGGGTGTGTGTTACATTACATTCACTAGTAGGAGTGAGAAAAACATCACGGGGTGGTGCGCATTGTATGGGTGTGTGTTACATTACATTCACTAGTAGGAGTGAGAAAAACATCACGGGGTGGTGTGCATTGTATGGGTGTGTGTTACATTAGATTCACTAGTAGGAGTGAGAAAAACATCACGGGGTGGTGCGCATTGTATGGGTGTTTGTTACATTACATTCACTAGTAGGAGTGAGAAAAACATCACGGAGTGGTGCGCATTGTATGGGTGTGTGTTACATTAGATTCACTAGTAGGAGTGAGAAAAACATCACGGGGTGGTGCGCATTGTATGGGTGTGTGTTACATTAGATTCACTAGTAGGAGTGAGAAAAACATCACGGGGTGGTGCGCATTGTATGGTTGTGTGTTACATTAGATTCACTAGTAGCAGTGAGAAAAACATCACGGGGTGGTGCCCATTGTATGGGTGTGTGTTTCATTAGATTCACTAGTAGGAGTGAGAAAAACATCACGGGGTGGTGCGCCTTGTATGGGTGTGTGTTACATTAGATTCACTAGTAGGAGTGAGAAAAACATCACGGGGTGGTGCGCCTTGTATGGGTGTGTGTTACATTAGATTCACTAGTAGGAGTGAGAAAAACATCACGGGGTGGTGCGCATTGTATGGGTGTGTGGTACATTACATTCAATAGTAGGAGTGAGAAAAACATCACGGGGTGGTGCGCCTTGTATGGGTGTGTGTTACATTAGATTCACTAGTAGGAGTGAGAAAAACATCACGGGGTGGTGCGCATTGTATGGGTGTGTGTTACATTCGATTCACTAGTAGGATTGAGAAAATCATCACGGGGTGGTGCACATTGTATGGGTGTGTGTTACATTAGATTCACTAGTAGGAGTGAGAAAAACATCACGGGGTGGTGCGCATTGTATGGGTGTGTGTTACATTACATTCACTAGTAGGAGTGAGAAAAACATCACGGGGTGGTGCGCATTGTATGGGTGTGTGTTACATTACTTTCACTAGTAGGAGTGAGAAAATCATCACGGGGTGGTGCGCATTGTATGGGTGTGTGTTACTTTACATTCACTAGTAGGAGTGAGAAAAACATCACGGGGTGGTGCGCATTGTATGGGTGTGTGTTACATTACATTCACTAGTAGCAGTGAGAAAAACATCACGGGGTGGTGCGCATTGTATGGGTGTGTGTTTCATTAGATTCACTAGTAGGAGTGAGAAAAACATCACGGGGTGGTGCGCATTGTATGGGTGTGTGTTACATTACATTCACTAGTAGCAGTGAGAAAAACATCACGGGGTGGTGCGCCTTGTATGGGTGTGTGTTACATTAGATTCACTAGTGGCAGTGAGAAAAACATCACGGGGTGGTGCGCCTTGCAGGGCTGTGTGTTACATTAGATTCACTAGTAGGAGTGAGAAAAACATCACAGGGTGGTGTGCCTTGTATGAGTGTGTGTTACATTACATTCACTAGTAGGAGTGAGAAAAACATCACGGGGTTGTGCGCCTTGTATGGGTGTGTGTTACATTACATTCCCTAGTAGGAGTGAGAAAAACATCACGGGGTGGTGCGCCTTGTATGGGTGTGTGTTACATTACATTCACTAGTAGGAGTGAGAAAAACATCACGGGGTGGTGCGCCTTGTATGGGTGTGTGTTACATTACATTCACTAGTAGGAGTGAGAAAAACATCACGGGGTGGTGCGCCTTGTATGGGTGTGTGTTACATTAGATTCACTAGTAGGAGTGAGAAAAACATCACGGGGTGGTGCGCATTGTATGGGTGTGTGTTACATTACATTCACTAGTAGGAGTGAGAAAAACATCACGGGGTGGTGCGCATTGTATGGGTGTGTGTTACATTACATTCACTAGTAGGAGTGAGAAAAACATCACGGGGTGGTGCGCATTGTATGGGTGTGTGTTACATTACTTTCACTAGTAGGAGTGAGAAAATCATCACGGGGTGGTGCGCATTGTATGGGTGTGTGTTACATTACATTCACTAGTAGGAGTGAGAAAAACATCACGGGGTGGTGCGCATTGTATGGGTGTGTGTTACATTAGATTCACTAGTAGCAGTGAGAAAAACATCACGGGGTGGTGCGCATTGTATGGGTGTGTGTTACATTACATTCACTAGTAGGAGTGAGAAAAACATCACGGGGTGGTGCGCAATGTATGGGTGTGTGTTACATTACATTCACTAGTAGGAGTGAGAAAAACATCACGGGGTGGTGTGCACTGTATGGGTGTGTGTTACATTAGATTCACTAGTAGGAGTGAGAAAAACATCACGGTGTGGTGCGCATTGTATGGGTGTTTGTTACATGACATTCACTAGTAGGAGTGAGAAAAACATCACGGGGTGGTGCGCATTGTATGGGTGTGTGTTACATTAGATTCACTAGTAGCAGTGAGAAAAACATCACGGGGTGGTGCGCATTGTATGGGTGTGTGTTACATTAGATTCACTAGTAGCAGTGAGAAAAACATCACGTGGTGGTGCAAATTGTATGGGTGTGTGTTACATTACATTCACTAGTAGGAGTGAGAAAAACATCACGGGGGGGTGCGCATTGTATGGGTGTGTGTTACATTACATTCACTAGTAGGAGTGAGAAAAACATCACGGGGTGGTGCGCATTGTATGGGTGTGTGTTACATTAGATTCACTAGTAGGAGTGAGAAAAACATCACGGGGTGGTGCGCATTGTATGGGTGTGTGTTACATTAGATTCACTAGTAGGAGTGAGAAAAACATCACGGGGTGGTGCGCATTGTATGGGTGTGTGTTACATTACATTCACTAGTAGGAGTGAGAAAAACATCACGGGGTGGTGCGCATTGTATGGGTGTGTGTTACATTACATTCACTAGTAGGAGTGAGAAAAACATCACGGGGTGGTGCGCATTGTATGGGTGTGTGTTACATTACATTCACTAGTAGGAGTGAGAAAAACATCACGGGGTGGTGCGCATTGTATGGGTGTGTGTTACATTACATTCACTAGTAGGAGTGAGAAAAACATCACGGGGTGGTGCGCATTGTATGGGTGTGTGTTTCATTAGATTCACTAGTAGGAGTGAGAAAAACATCACGGGGTGGTGCGCATTGTGTGGGTGTGTGTTACATTACATTCACTAGTAGCAGTGAGAAAAACATCACGGGGTGGTGCGCCTTGCAGGGCTGTGTGTTACATTAGATTCACTAGTAGGAGTGAGAAAAACATCACGGGGTGGTGCGCCTTGTATGGGTGTGTGTTACATTAGATTCACTAGTAGGAGTGAGAAAAACATCACGGGGTTGTGCGCCTTGTATGGGTGTGTGTTACATTACATTCCCTAGTAGGAGTGAGAAAAACATCACGGGGTGGTGCGCCTTGTATGGGTGTGTGTTACATTACATTCACTAGTAGGAGTGAGAAAAACATCACGGGGTGGTGCGCCTTGTATGGGTGTGTGTTACATTACATTCACTAGTAGGAGTGAGAAAAACATCACGGGGTGGTGCGCCTTGTATGGGTGTGTGTTACATTACATTCACTAGTAGGAGTGAGAAAAACATCACGGGGTGGTGCGCCTTGTATGGGTGTGTGTTACATTACATTCACTAGTAGGAGTGAGAAAAACATCACGTGGTGGTGCGCCTTGTATGGGTGTGTGTTACATTACATTCACTAGTAGGAGTGAGAAAAACATCACGGGGTGGTGCGCCTTGTATGGGTGTGTGTTACATTACATTCACTAGTAGGAGTGAGAAAAACATCACGGGGTGGTGTGCATTGAATGGGTGTGTGTTACATTAGATTCACTAGTAGGAGTGAGAAAAACATCACGGGGTGGTGCGCATTGTATGGGTGTTTGTTACATTACATTCACTAGTAGGAGTGAGAAAAACATCACGGGGTGGTGCGCATTGTATGGGTGTGTGTTACATTAGATTCACTAGTAGGAGTGAGAAAAACATCACGGGGTGGTGCGCATTGTATGGGTGTGTGTTACATTAGATTCACTAGTAGCAGTGAGAAAAACATCACGGGGTGGTGCGCATTGTATGGGTGTGTGTTACATTAGATTCACTAGTAGGAGTGAGAAAAACATCACGGGGTGGTGCGCATTGTATGGGTATGTGTTACATTAGATTCACTAGTAGGAGTGAGAAAAACATCACGGGGTGGTGCGCCTTGTATGGGTGTGTGTTACATTAGATTCACTAGTAGCAGTGAGAAAAACATCACGGGGTGGTGCGCATTGTATGGGTGTGTGTTACATTAGATTCACTAGTAGGAGTGAGAAAAACATCACGGGGTGGTGCGCCTTGTATGGGTGTGTGTTACATTAGATTCACTAGTAGGAGTGAGAAAAACATCACGGGGTGGTGCGCATTGTATGGGTGTGTGGTACATTACATTCACTAGTAGGAGTGAGAAAAACATCACGGGGTGGTGCGCCTTGTATGGGTGTGTGTTACATTAGATTCACTAGTAGGAGTGAGAAAAACATCACGGGGTGGTGCGCATTGTATGGGTGTGTGTTACATTCGATTCACTAGTAGGATTGAGAAAATCATCACGGGGTGGTGCGCATTGTATGGGTGTGTGTTACATTAGATTCACTAGTAGGAGTGAGAAAAACATCACGGGGTGGTGCGCATTGTATGGGTGTGTGTTACATTACATTCACTAGTAGGAGTGAGAAAAACATCACGGGGTTCTGCGCATTGTATGGGAGTGTGTTACATTACTTTCACTAGTAGGAGTGAGAAAATCATCACGGGGTGGTGCGCATTGTATGGGTGTGTGTTACATTACATTCACTAGTAGGAGTGAGAAAAACATCACGGGGTGGTGCGCATTGTATGGGTGTGTGTTACATTACATTCACTAGTAGCAGTGAGAAAAACATCACGGGGTGGTGCGCATTGTATGGGTGTGTGTTTCATTAGATTCACTAGTAGGAGTGAGAAAAACATCACGGGGTGGTGCGCATTGTATGGGTGTGTGTTACATTACATTCACTAGTAGCAGTGAGAAAAATATCACGGGGTGGTGCGCCTTGTATGGGTGTGTGTTACATTAGATTCACTAGTGGCAGTGAGAAAAACATCACGGGGTGGTGCGCCTTGCAGGGCTGTGTGTTACATTAGATTCACTAGTAGGAGTGAGAAAAACATCACGGGGTGGTGCGCCTTGTATGAGTGTGTGTTACATTACATTCACTAGTAGGAGTGAGAAAAACATCACGGGGTTGTGCGCCTTGTATGGGTGTGTGTTACATTACATTCCCTAGTAGGAGTGAGAAAAACATCACGGGGAGGTGCGCCTTGTATGGGTGTGTGTTACATTACATTCACTAGTAGGAGTGAGAAAAACATCACGGGGTGGTGCGCCTTGTATGGGTGTGTGTTACATTACATTCACTAGTAGGAGTGAGAAAAACATCACGGGGTGGTGCGCCTTGTATGGGTGTGTGTTACATTAGATTCACTAGTAGGAGTGAGAAAAACATCACGGGGTGGTGCGCCTTGTATGGGTGTGTGTTACATTACATTCACTAGTAGGAGTGAGAAAAACATCACGGGGTGGTGCGCCTTGTATGGGTGTGTGTTACATTACTTTCACTAGTAGGAGTGAGAAAATCATCACGGGGTGGTGCGCATTGTATGGGTGTGTGTTACATTACATTCACTAGTAGGAGTGAGAAAAACATCACGGGGTGGTGCGCATTGTATGGGTGTGTGTTACATTAGATTCACTAGTAGCAGTGAGAAAAACATCACGGGGTGGTGCGCATTGTATGGGTGTGTGTTACATTACATTCACTAGTAGGAGTGAGAAAAACATCACGGGGTGGTGCGCAATGTATGGGTGTGTGTTACATTACATTCACTAGTAGGAGTGAGAAAAACATCACGGGGTGGTGTGCCCTGTATGGGTGTGTGTTACATTAGATTCACTAGTAGGAGTGAGAAAAACATCACGGGGTGGTGCGCATTGTATGAGTGTGTGTTACATTACATTCACTAGTAGGAGTGAGAAAAACATCACGGGGTGGTGCGCATTGTATGGGTGTGTGTTACATTAGATTCACTAGTAGGAGTGAGAAAAACATCACGGGGTGGTGCGCATTGTATGGGTGTGTGTTACATTACATTCACTAGTAGGAGTGAGAAAAACATCACGGGGTGGTGCGCATTGTATGGGTGTGTGTTTCATTAGATTTACTAGTAGGAGTCTGAAAAACATCACGGGGTGGTGCGCATTGTATGGGTGTGTGTTACATTACATTCACTAGTAGGAGTGAGAAAAACATCACGGAGTGGTGCGCATTGTATGGGTGTGTGTTACATTACATTCACTAGTAGGAGTGAGAAAAACATCACGGGGTGGTGCGCATTGTATGGGTGTGTGTTACATTACATTCACTAGTAGGAGTGAGAAAAACATCACGGGGTGGTGCGCATTGTATGGGTGTGTGTTTCATTAGATTCACTAGTAGGAGTGAGAAAAACATCACGGGGTGGTGCGCATTGTATGGGTGTGTGTTACATTACATTCACTAGTAGCAGTGAGAAAAACATCACGGGGTGGTGCGCCTTGCAGGGCTGTGTGTTACATTAGATTCACTAGTAGGAGTGAGAAAAACATCACGGGGTGGTGCGCCTTGTATGGGTGTGTGTTACATTAGATTCACTAGTAGGAGTGAGAAAAACATCACGGGGTTGTGCGCCTTGTATGGGTGTGTGTTACATTACATTCCCTAGTAGGAGTGAGAAAAACATCACGGGGTGGTGCGCCTTGTATGGGTGTGTGTTACATTACATTCACTAGTAGGAGTGAGAAAAACATCACGGGGTGGTGCGCCTTGTATGGGTGTGTGTTACATTACATTCCCTAGTAGGAGTGAGAAAAACATCACGGGGTGGTGCGCCTTGTATGGGTGTGTGTTACATTACATTCACTAGTAGGAGTGAGAAAAACATCACGGGGTGGTGCGCCTTGTATGGGTGTGTGTTACATTACATTCACTAGTAGGAGTGAGAAAAACATCACGGGGTGGTGCGCCTTGTATGGGTGTGTGTTACATTACATTCACTAGTAGGAGTGAGAAAAACATCACGGGGTGGTGCGCCTTGTATGGGTGTGTGTTACATGACATTCACTAGTAGGAGTGAGAAAAACATCACGGGATGGTGCGCCTTGCAGGGCTGTGTGTTACATTAGATTCACTAGTAGGAGTGAGAAAAACATCACGGGGTGGTGCGCCTTGTATGGGTGTGTGTTACATGACATTCACTAGTAGGAGTGAGAAAAACATCACGGGGTTGTGCGCCTTGTATGGGTGTGTGTTACATTACATTCACTAGTAGGAGTGAGAAAAACATCACGGGGTGGTGCGCCTTGTATGGGTGTGTGTTACATTACATTCACTAGTAGGAGTGAGAAAAACATCACGGGGTGGTGCGCCTTGTATGGGTGTGTGTTACATTACATTCACTAGTAGGAGTGAGAAAAACATCACGCGGTGGTGCGCCTTGTATGGGTGTGTGTTACATTAGATTCACTAGTAGGAGTGAGAAAAACATCACGGGGTGGTGCGCCTTGTATGGGTGTGTGTTACATTACATTCACTAGTAGGAGTGAGAAAAACATCACGGGGTGGTGCGCATTGTATGGGTGTGTGTTACATTACATTCACTAGTAGGAGTGAGAAAAACATCACGGGGTGGTGCGCATTGTATGGGTGTGTGTTACATTAGATTCACTAGTAGGAGTGAGAAAAACATCACGGGGTGGTGCGCATTGTATGGGTGTTTGTTACATTACATTCACTAGTAGGAGTGAGAAAAACATCACGGAGTGGTGCGCATTGTATGGGTGTGTGTTACATTAGATTCACTAGTAGGAGTGAGAAAAACATCACGGGGTGGTGCGCATTGTATGGGTGTGTGTTACATTAGATTCACTAGTAGCAGTGAGAAAAACATCACGGGGTGGTGCGCATTGTATGGGTGTGTGTTACATTAGATTCACTAGTAGGAGTGAGAAAAACATCACGGGGTGGTGCGCATTGTATGGTTGTGTGTTACATTAGATTCACTAGTAGCAGTGAGAAAAACATCACGGGGTGGTGCGCATTGTATGGGTGTGTGTTTCATTAGATTCACTAGTAGGAGTGAGAAAAACATCACGGGGTGGTGCGCATTGTATGGGTGTGTGTTACATTAGATTCACTAGTAGGAGTGAGAAAAACATCACGGGGTGGTGCGCCTTGTATGGGTGTGTGTTACATTAGATTCACTAGTAGGAGTGAGAAAAACATCACGGGGTGGTGCGCATTGTATGGGTGTGTGTTACATTAGATTCACTAGTAGGATTGAGAAAAACATCACGGGGTGGTGCGCATTGTATGGGTGTGTGTTACATTAGATTCACTAGTAGGAGTGAGAAAAACATCACGGGGTGGTGCGCATTGTATGGGTGTGTGTTACATTACATTCACTAGTAGGAGTGAGAAAAACATCACGGGGTGGTGCGCATTGTATGGGTGTGTGTTACATTAATTTCACTAGTAGGAGTGAGAAAATCATCACGGGGTGGTGCGCATTGTATGGGTGTGTGTTACATTACATTCACTAGTAGGAGTGAGAAAAACATCACGGGGTGGTGCGCATTGTATGGGTGTGTGTTACATTACATTCACTAGTAGCAGTGAGAAAAACATCACGGGGTGGTGCGCATTGTATGGGTGTGTGTTTCATTAGATTCACTAGTAGGAGTGAGAAAAACATCACGGGGTGGTGCGCATTGTATGGGTGTGTGTTACATTACATTCACTAGTAGCAGTGAGAAAAACATCACGGGGTGGTGCGCCTTGTATGGGTGTGTGTTACATTAGATTCACTAGTGGCAGTGAGAAAAACATCACGGGGTGGTGCGCCTTGTATGAGTGTGTGTTACATTACATTCACTAGTAGGAGTGAGAAAAACATCACGGGGTTTTGCGCCTTGTATGGGTGTGTGTTACATTACATTCCGTAGTAGGAGTGAGAAAAACATCACGGGGTGGTGCGCCTTGTATGGGTGTGTGTTACATTACATTCACTAGTAGGAGTGAGAAAAACATCACGGGGTGGTGCGCCTTGTATGGGTGTGTGTTACATTACATTCACTAGTAGGAGTGAGAAAAACATCACGGGGTGGTGCGCCTTGTATGGGTGTGTGTTACATTACATTCACTAGTAGGAGTGAGAAAAACATCATGGGGTGGTGCGCCTTGTATGGGTGTGTGTTACATTACATTCACTAGTAGGAGTGAGAAAAACATCACGGGGTGGTGCGCCTTGTATGGGTGTGTGTTACATTAGATTCAGTAGTAGGAGTGAGAAAAACATCACGGGGTGGTGCGCCTTGTATGGGTGTGTGTTACATTAGATTCACTAGTAGGAGTGAGAAAAACATCACGGGGTGGTGCGCATTGTATGGGTGTGTGTTACATTACATTCACTAGTAGGAGTGAGAAAATCATCACGGGGTGGTGCGCATTGTATGGGTGTGTGTTACATTAGATTCACTAGTAGGAGTGAGAAAAACATCACGGGGTGGTGCGCATTGTATGGGTGTGTGTTACATTAGATTCACTAGTAGCAGTGAGAAAAACATCACGGGGTGGTGCGCCTTGCAGGGCTGTGTGTTACATTAGATTCACTAGTAGCAGTGAGAAAAACATCACGGGGTGGTGCGCCTTGTATGGGTGTGTGTTACATTAGATTCACTAGTAGGAGTGAGAAAAACATCACGGGGTGGTGCGCCTTGTATGGGTGTGTGTTACATTACATTCACTAGTAGGAGTGAGAAAAACATCACGGGGTGGTGCGCATTGTATGGGTGTGTGTTACATTACTTTCACTAGTAGGAGTGAGAAAAACATCACGGGGTGGTGCGCCTTGTATGGGTGTGTGTTACATTAGATTCACTAGTAGGAGTGAGAAAAACATCACGGGGTGGTGCGCCTTGTATGGGTGTGTGTTACATTAGATTCACTAGTAGGAGTGAGAAAAACATCACGGGGTGGTGCGCATTGTATGGGTGTGTGTTACATTACATTCACTAGTAGCAGTGAGAAAATCATCACGGGGTGGTGCGCATTGTATGGGTGTGTGTTACCTTAGATTCACTAGTAGGAGTGAGAAAAACATCACGGGGTGGTGCGCATTGTATGGGTGTGTGTTACATTAGATTCACTAGTAGGAGTGAGAAAAACATCACGGGGTGGTGCGCCTTGCAGGGCTGTGTGTTACATTAGATTCACTAGTAGCAGTGAGAAAAACATCACGGGGTGGTGCGCCTTGCAGGGCTGTGTGTTACATTAGATTCACTAGTAGCAGTGAGAAAAACATCACGGGGAGGTGCGCCTTGTATGGGTGTGTGTTACATTAGATTCACTAGTAGGAGTGAGAAAAACATCACGGGGTGGTGCGCCTTGTATGGGTGTGTGTTACATTACATTCACTAGTAGGAGTGAGAAAAACATCACGGGGTGGTGCGCCTTGTATGGTTGTGTGTTACATTACATTCACTAGTAGGAGTGAGAAAAACATCACGGGGTGGTGCGCCTTGTATGGGTGTGTGGTACATTACATTCACTAGTAGGAGTGAGAAAAACATCACGGGGTGGTGCGCCTTGTATGGGTGTGTGTTACATTAGATTCACTAGTAGGAGTGAGAAAAACATCACGGGGTGGTGCGCATTGTATGGGTGTGTGTTTCATTAGATTCACTAGTAGGAGAGAGAAAAACATCACGGGGTGGTGCGCATTGTATGGGTGTGTGTTACATTAGATTCACTAGTAGGAGTGAGAAAAACATCTCGGGGTGGTGCGCCTTGTATGGGTGTGTGTTACATTACATTCACTAGTAGGAGAGAGAAAAACATCACGGGGTGGTGCGCATTGTATGGGTGTGTGTTACATTACTTTCACTAGTAGGAGTGAGAAAAACATCACGGGGTGGTGCGCCTTGTATGGGTGTGTGTTACATTAGATTCACTAGTAGGAGTGAGAAAAACATCACGGGGTGGTGCGCCTTGTATGGGTGTGTGTTACATTAGATTCACTAGTAGGAGTGAGAAAAGCATCACGGGGTGGTGCGCATTGTATGGGGGTGTGTTACATTACATTCACTAGTAGCAGTGAGAAAATCATCACGGGGTGGTGCGCATTGTATGGGTGTGTGTTACCTTAGATTCACTAGTAGGAGTGAGAAAAACATCACGGGGTGGTGCGCATTGTATGGGTGTGTGTTACATTAGATTCACTAGTAGGAGTGAGAAAAACATCACGGGGTGGTGCGCCTTGCAGGGCTGTGTGTTACATTAGATTCACTAGTAGCAGTGAGAAAAACATCACGGGGTGGTGCGCCTTGCAGGGCTGTGTGTTACATTAGATTCACTAGTAGCAGTGAGAAAAACATCACGGGGTGGTGCGCCTTGTATGGGTGTGTGTTACATTAGATTCACTAGTAGGAGTGAGAAAAACATCACGGGGTGGTGCGCCTTGTATGGGTGTGTGTTACATTACATTCACTAGTAGGAGTGAGAAAAACATCACGGGGTGGTGCGCCTTGTATGGGTGTGTGTTACATTACATTCACTAGTAGGAGTGAGAAAAACATCACGGGGTGGTGCGCCTTGTATGGGTGTGTGGTACATTACATTCACTAGTAGGAGTGAGAAAAACATCACGGGGTGGTGCGCCTTGTATGGGTGTGTGTTACATTAGATTCACTAGTAGGAGTGAGAAAAACATCACGGGGTGGTGCGCATTGTATGGGTGTGTGTTTTATTAGATTCACTAGTAGGAGTGAGAAAAACATCACGGGGTGGTGCGCATTGTATGGGTGTGTGTTACATTAGATTCACTAGTAGGAGTGAGAAAAACATCACGGGGTGGTGCGCATTTTATGGGTGTGTGTTACATTAGATTCACTAGTAGGAGTGAGAAAAACATCTCGGGGTGGTGCGCATTGTATGGGTGTGTGTTACATTACATTCACTAGTAGGAGTGAGAAAAACATCACGGGGTGGTGCGCATTGTATGGGTGTGTGTTACATTACATTCACTAGTAGGAGTGAGAAAAACATCACGGGGTGGTGCGCATTGTATGGGTGTGTGTTACATTACATTCACTAGTAGGAGTGAGAAAATTATCACGGGGTGGTGCGCATTGTATGTGTGTGTGTTACGTTAGATTCACTAGTAGGAGTGAGAAAAACATCACGGGGTGGTCCGCATTGTATGGGTGTGTGTTACATTAGATTCACCAGCAGGAGTGAGAAAAACATCACGGGGTGGTGCACATTGTATGGGTGTGTGTTACATTAGATTCACTAGTAGGAGTGAGAAAAACATCACGGGGTGGTGCGCATTGTATGGGTGTGTGTTACATTAGATTCACTAGTAGGAGTGAGAAAAACATCACGGGGTGCTGCGCCTTGTATGGGTGTGTGTTACATTAGATTCACTAGTAGCAGTGAGAAAAACATCACGGGGTGGTGCGACTTGTATGGGTGTTGTTACATTAGATTCACTAGTAGCAGTGAGAAAAACATCACGGTGTGGTGCGCCTTGTATGGGTGTGTGTTACATTAGATTCACTAGTAGGAGTGAGAAAAACATCACTGGGTGGTGCGCCTTGTATGGGTGTGTGTTACATTACATTCACTAGTAGGAGTGAGAAAAACATCACGGGGTAGTGCACCTTGTATGGGTGTGTGTTACATTACATTCACTAGTAGGAGTGAGAAAAACATCACGCGGTGGTGCGCCTTGTATGGGTGTGTGTTACATTACATTCACTAGTAGGAGTGAGAAAAACATCACGGGGTGGTGCGCCTTGTATGGGTGTGTGTTACATTAGATTCACTAGTAGGAGTGAGAAAAACATCACGGGGTGGTGCGCCTTGTATGGGTGTGTGTTACATTAGATTCACTAGTAGGAGTGAGAAATACATCACGGGGTGGTGCGCATTGTATGGGTGTGTGTTACATTACATTCACTAGTAGGAGTGAGAAAATCATCACGGGGTGGTGCGCATTGTATGGGTGTGTGTTACAATAGATTCACTAGTAGGAGTGAGAAAAACATCACGGGGTGGTGCGCATTGTATGGGTGTGTGTTACATTAGATTCACTAGTAGCAGTGAGAAAAACATCACGGGGTGGTGCACCTTGCAGGGCTGTGTGTTACATTAGATTCACTAGTAGCAGTGAGAAAAACATCACGGGGTGGTGCGCCTTGCAGGGCTGTGTGTTACATTAGATTCACTAGTAGCAGTGAGAAAAACATCACGGGGTGGTGCGCGTTGTATGGGTGTGTGTTACATTAGATTCACTAGTAGGAGTGAGAAAAACATCACGGCGTGGTGCGCCTTGTATGGGTGTGTGTTACATTACATTCACTAGTAGGAGTGAGAAAAACATCACGGGGTGGTGCACCTTGTATGGGTGTGTGTTACATTACATTCACTAGTAGGAGTGAGAAAAACATCACGGGGTGGTGCGCCTTGTATGGGTGTGTGTTACATTACATTCACTAGTAGGATTGAGAAAAACATCACGGGGTGGTGCGCCTTGTATGGGTGTGTGTTACATTACATTCACTAGTAGGAGTGAGAAAAACATCACGGGTTGGTGCGCCTTGTATGGGTGTGTGTTACATTAGATTCACTAGTAGGAGTGAGAAAAACATCACGGGGTGGTGCGCCTTGTATGGGTGTGTGTTACATTAGATTCACTAGTAGGAGTGAGAAAAACATCACGGGGTGGTGCGCATTGTATGGGTGTGTGTTACATTACATTCACTAGTAGGAGTGAGAAAAACATCACGGGGTGGTGCGCATTGTATGGGTGTGTGTTACATTACATTCACAAGTAGGAGTGAGAAAAACATCACGGGGTGGTGCGCATTGTATGGGTGTGTGTTACATTACATTCACTAGTAGGAGTGAGAAAATCATCACGGGGTGGTGCGCATTGTATGGGTGTGTGTTACGTTAGATTCACTAGTAGGATTGAGAAAAACATCACGGGGTGGTGCGCATTGTATGGGTGTGTGTTACATTAGATTCACTAGCAGGAGTGAGAAAAACATCACGGGGTGGTGCGCATTGTATGGGTGTGTGTTACATTAGATTCACTAGTAGGAGTGAGAAAAACATCACGGGGTGGTGCGCATTGTATGGGTGTGTGTTACATTAGATTCACTAGTAGGAGTGAGAAAAACATCACGGGGTGGTGCGCATTGTATGGGTGTGTGTTACATTAGATTCACTAGTAGGAGTGAGAAAAACATCACGGGGTGCTGCGCCTTGTATGGGTGTGTGTTACATTAGATTCACTAGTAGCAGTGAGAAAAACATCACGGGGTGGTGCGCCTTGTATGGGTGTTGGTACATTAGATTCACTAGTAGCAGTGAGAAAAACATCACGGGGTGGTGCGCCTTGTATGGGTGTGTGTTACATTAGATTCACTAGTAGGAGTGAGAAAAACATCACGGGGTGGTGCGCATTGTATGGGTGTGTGTTACATTACATTCACTAGTAGAAGTGAGAAAAACATCACGGGGTGGTGTGCCTTGTATGGGTGTGTGTTACATTAGATTCACTAGTAGGAGTGAGAAAAACATCACAGGGTGGTGCGCCTTGTATGGGTGTGTGTTACATTACATTCACTAGTAGGAGTGAGAAAAACATCACGGGGTGGTGCGCCTTGTATGGGTGTGTGTTACATTACATTCACTAGTAGGAGTGAGCAAAACATCACGGGGTGGTGCGCCTTGTATGGGTGTGTGTTACATTAGATTCACTATTAGGAGTGAGAAAAACATCACGGGGTGGTGCGCCTTGTATGGGTGTGTGTTACATTAGATTCACTAGTAGGAGTGAGAAAAACATCACGGGGTGGTGCGCATTGTATGGGTGTGTGTTACATTACATTCACTAGTAGGAGTGAGAAAATCATCACGGGGTGGTGCGCATTGTATGGGTGTGTGTTACATTAGATTCACTAGTAGGAGTGAGAAAAACATCACGGGGTGGTGCGCATTGTATGGGTGTGTGTTACATTAGATTCACTAGTAGCAGTGAGAAAAACATCACGGGGTGGTGCGCCTTGCAGGGCTATGTGTTACATTAGATTCACTAGTAGCAGTGAGAAAAACATCACGGGGTGGTGCGCCTTGTATGGGTGTGTGTTACATTACATTCACTAGTAGCAGTGAGAAAAACATCACGGGGTGGTGCGCCTTGCAGGGCTGTGTGTTACATTAGATTCTCTAGTAGCAGTGAGAAAAACATCACGGGGTGGTGCGCGTTGTATGGGTGTGTGTTACATTAGATTCACTAGTAGGAGTGAGAAAAACATCACGGCGTGGTGCGCCTTGTATGGGTGTGTGTTACATTACATTCACTAGTAGGAGTGAGAAAAACATCACGGGGTGGTGCGCCTTTTATGGGTGTGTGTTACATTACATTCACAAGTAGGAGTGAGAAAAACATCACGGTGTGGTGCGCCTTGTATGGGTGTGTGTTACATTACATTCACTAGTAGGAGTGAGAAAAACATCACGGGGTGGTGCGCCTTGTATGGGTGTGTGTTACATTACATTCACTAGTAGGAGTGAGAAAAACATCACGGGTTGGTGCGCCTTGTATGGGTGTGTGTTACATTACATTCACTAGTAGGAGTGAGAAAAACATCACGGGGTGGTGCGCATTGTATGGGTGTGTGTTACATTAGATTCACTAGTAGCAGTGAGAAAAACATCACGGGGTGGTGCGCCTTGCAGGGCTGTGTGTTACATTAGATTCACTAGTAGCAGTGAGAAAAACATCACGGTGTGGTGCGCCTTGCAGGGCTGTGTGTTACATTAGATTCACTAGTAGCAGTGAGAAAAACATCACGGGGTGGTGCGCCTTGTATGGGTGTGTGTTACATTAGATTCACTAGTAGGAGTGAGAAAAACATCACGGGGTGGTGCGCCTTGTATGGGTGTGTGTTACATTACATTCACTAGTAGGAGTGAGAAAAACATCACGGGGTGGTGCGCCTTGTATGGGTGTGTGTTACATTAGATTCACTAGTAGGAGTGAGAAAAACATCACGGGGTGGTGCGCCTTGTATGGGTGTGTGTTACATTACATTCACTAGTAGGAGTGAGAAAAACATCACGGGGTGGTGCGCCTTGTATGGGTGTGTGTTACATTACATTCACTAGTAGGAGTGAGAAAAACATCACGGGGTGTTGCGCATTGTATGGGTGTGTGTTTCATTAGATCCACTAGTAGGAGTGAGAAAAACATCACGGGGTGGTGCGCATTGTATGGGTGTGTGTTACATTACATCCACTAGTAGGAGTGAGATAAACATCACGGGGTGGTGCGCATTGTATGGGTGTGTGTTACATTAGATTCACTAGTAGGAGTGAGAAAAACATCACGGGGTGGTGCGCCTTGTATGGGTGTGTGTTACATTAGATTCACTAGTAGGAGTGAGAAAAACATCACGGGGTGGTGCGCCTTGTATGGGTGTGTGTTACATTAGATTCACTAGTAGGAGTGAGAAAAACATCACGGGGTGGTGCGCATTGTATGGGTGTGTGTTACATTAGATTCACTAGTAGGAGTGAGAAAAACATCACGGGGTGGTGCGCATTGTATGGGTGTGTGTTACATTAGATTCACTAGTAGGTGTGAGAAAAACATCACGGGGTGGTGCGCATTGTATGGGTGTGTGTTACATTAGATTCACTAGCAGGAGTGAGAAAAACATCACGGGGTGGTGCACATTGTATGGGTGTGTGTTACATTAGATTCACTAGCAGGAGTGAGAAAAACATCACGGGGTGGTGCGCATTGTATGGGTGTGTGTTACATTAGATTCACTAGTAGGAGTGAGAAAAACATCACGGGGTGCTGCGCCTTGTATGGGTGTGTGTTACATTAGATTCACTAGTAGCAGTGAGAAAAACATCACGGGGTGGTGCGCCTTGTATGGGTGTTGTTATATTAGATTCACTAGTAGCAGTGAGAAAAACATCACGGGGTGGTGCGCCTTGTATGGGTGTGTGTTACATTAGATTCACTAGTAGGAGTGAGAAAAACATCACGGGGTGGTGCGCCTTGTATGGGTGTGTGTTACATTACATTCACTAGTAGGAGTGAGAAAAACATCACGGGGTGGTGCGCCTTGTATGGGTGTGTGTTACATTACATTCACTAGTAGGAGTGAGAAAAACATCACGGGGTGGTGCGCCTTGTATGGGTGTGTGTTACATTACATTCACTAGTAGGAGTGAGAAAAACATCACGGGGTGGTGCGCCTTGTATGGGTGTGTGTTACATTAGATTCACTAGTAGGAGTGAGAAAAATATCACGGGGTGGTGCGCCTTGTAGGGGTGTGTGTTACATTAGATTCACTAGTAGGAGTGAGAAAAACATCACGGGGTGGTGCGCATTGTATGGGTGTGTGTTACATTACATTCACTAGTAGGAGTGAGAAAATCATCACGGGTTGTGCGCATTGTATGGGTGTGTGTTACATTAGATTCACTAGTAGGAGTGAGAAAAACATCACGGGGTGGTGCGCATTGTATGGGTGTGTGTTACATTAGATTCACTAGTAGCAGTGAGAAAAACATCACGGGGTGGTGCGCCTTGCAGGGCTGTGTGTTACATTAGATTCTCTAGTAGCAGTGAGAAAAACATCACGGGGTGGTGCGCGTTGTATGGGTGTGTGTTACATTAGATTCACTAGTAGGAGTGAGAAAAACATCACGGCGTGGTGCGCCTTGTATGGGTGTGTGTTACATTACATTCACTAGTAGGAGTGAGAAAAACATCACGGGGTGGTGCGCCTTGTATGGGTGTGTGTTACATTACATTCACAAGTAGGAGTGAGAAAAACATCACGGGGTGGTGCGTCTTGTATGGGTGTGTGTTACATTACATTCACTAGTAGGAGTGAGAAAAACATCACGGGGTGGTGCGCCTTGTATGGGTGTGTGTTACATTACATTCACTAGTAGGAGTGAGAAAAACATCACGGGTTGGTGCGCCTTGTATGGGTGTGTGTTACATTACATTCACTAGTAGGAGTGAGAAAAACATCACGGGGTGGTGCGCCTTGTATGGGTGTGTGTTACATTACATTCACTAGTAGGAGTGAGAAAAACATCACGGGGTGGTGCGCATTGTATGGGTGTGTGTTACATTACATTCACTAGTAGGAGTGAGAAAAACATCACGGGGTGGTGCGCCTTGTATGGGTGTGTGTTACATTAGATTCACTAGTAGGAGTGAGAACAACATCACGGGGTGGTGCGCCTTGTATGGGTGTGTGTTACATTAGATTCACTAGTAGGAGTGAGAAAAACATCACGGGGTGGTGCGCATTGTATGGGTGTGTGTTACATTAGATTCACTAGTAAGAGTGAGAAAAACATCACGGGGTGGTGCGCATTGTATGGGTGTGTGTTACATTAGATTCACTAGTAGGAGTGAGAAAAACATCACGGGGTGGTGCGCATTGTATGGGTGTGTGTTACATTACATTCACTAGTAGGAGTGAGAAAAACATCACGGGGTGGTGCGCATTGTATGGGTGTGTGTTACATTACATTCACTAATAGGAGTGAGAAAAACATCACGGGGTGGTGCGCATTGTATGGGTGTGTGTTACATTACATTCACTAGTAGGAGTGAGAAAATCATCACGGGTTGTGCGCATTGTATGGGTGTGTGTTACATTAGATTCACTAGTAGGAGTGAGAAAAACATCACGGGGTGGTGCGCATTGTATGGGTGTGTGTTACATTAGATTCACTAGTAGCAGTGAGAAAAACATCACGGGGTGGTGCGCCTTGCAGGGCTGTGTGTTACATTAGATTCTCTAGTAGCAGTGAGAAAAACATCACGGGGTGGTGCGCGTTGTATGGGTGTGTGTTACATTAGATTCACTAGTAGGAGTGAGAAAAACATCACGGCGTGGTGCGCCTTGTATGGGTGTGTGTTACATTACATTCACTAGTAGGAGTGAGAAAATCATCACGGGGTGGTGCGCATTGTATGGGTGTGTGTTACGTTAGATTCACTAGTAGGATTGAGAAAAACATCACGGGGTGGTGCGCATTGTATGGGTGTGTGTTACATTAGATTCACTAGCAGGAGTGAGAAAAACATCACGGGGTGGTGCGCATTGTATGGGTGTGTGTTACATTAGATTCACTAGTAGGAGTGAGAAAAACATCACGGGGTGGTGCGCATTGTATGGGTGTGTGTTACATTAGATTCACTAGTAGGAGTGAGAAAAACATCACGGGGTGGTGCGCATTGTATGGGTGTGTGTTACATTAGATTCACTAGTAGGAGTGAGAAAAACATCACGGGGTGCTGCGCCTTGTATGGGTGTGTGTTACATTAGATTCACTAGTAGCAGTGAGAAAAACATCACGGGGTGGTGCGCCTTGTATGGGTGTTGGTACATTAGATTCACTAGTAGCAGTGAGAAAAACATCACGGGGTGGTGCGCCTTGTATGGGTGTGTGTTACATTACCTTCACTAGTAGGAGTGAGAAAAACATCACGGGGTGGTGCGCATTGTATGGGTGTGTGTTACATTACATTCACTAGTAGAAGTGAGAAAAACATCACGGGGTGGTGTGCCTTGTATGGGTGTGTGTTACATTACATTCACTAGTAGGAGTGAGAAAAACATCACAGGGTGGTGCGCCTTGTATGGGTGTGTGTTACATTACATTCACTAGTAGGAGTGAGAAAAACATCACGGGGTGGTGCGCCTTGTATGGGTGTGTGTTACATTACATTCACTAGTAGGAGTGAGCAAAACATCACGGGGTGGTGCGCCTTGTATGGGTGTGTGTTACATTAGATTCACTATTAGGAGTGAGAAAAACATCACGGGGTGGTGCGCCTTGTATGGGTGTGTGTTACATTAGATTCACTATTAGGAGTGAGAAAAACATCACGGGGTGGTGCGCATTGTATGGGTGTGTGTTACATTACATTCACTAGTAGGAGTGAGAAAATCATCACGGGGTGGTGCGCATTGTATGGGTGTGTGTTACATTAGATTCACTAGTAGTAGTGAGAAAAACATCACGGGGTGGTGCGCATTGTATGGGTGTGTGTTACATTAGATTCACTAGTAGCAGTGAGAAAAACATCACGGGGTGGTGCGCCTTGCAGGGCTGTGTGTTACATTAGATTCACTACTAGCAGTGAGAAAAACATCACGGGGTGGTGCGCCTTGTATGGGTGTGTGTTACATTACATTCACAAGTAGCAGTGAGAAAAACATCACGGGTTGGTGCGCCTTTTATGGGTGTGTGTTACATTACATTCACAAGTAGGAGTGAGAAAAACATCATGGGGTGGTGCGCCTTGTATGGGTGTGTGTTACATTACATTCACTAGTAGGAGTGAGAAAAACATCACGGGGTGGTGCGCCTTGTATGGGTGTGTGTTACATTACATTCACTAGTAGGAGTGAGAAAAACATCACGGGTTGGTGCGCCTTGTATGGGTGTGTGTTACATTACATTCACTAGTAGGAGTGAGAAAAACATCACGGGGTGGTGCGCATTGTATGGGTGTGTGTTACATTAGATTCACTAGTAGCAGTGAGAAAAACATCACGGGGTGGTGCGCCTTGCAGGGCTGTGTGTTACATTAGATTCACTAGTAGCAGTGAGAAAAACATCACGGTGTGGTGCGCCTTGCAGGGCTGTGTGTTACATTAGATTCACTAGTAGCAGTGAGAAAAACATCACGGGGTGGTGCGCCTTGTATGGGTGTGTGTTACATTAGATTCACTAGTAGCAGTGAGAAAAACATCACGGGGTGGTGCGCCTTGTATGGGTGTGTGTTACATTAGATTCACTAGTAGGAGTGAGAAAAACATCACGGGGTGGTGCGCATTGTATGGGTGTGTGTTACATTACATTCACTAGTAGGAGTGAGAAAAACATCACGGGGTGGTGCGCCTTGTATGGGTGTGTGTTACATTAGATTCACTAGTAGGAGTGAGAACAACATCACGGGGTGGTGCGCCTTGTATGGGTGTGTGTTACATTAGATTCACTAGTAGGAGTGAGAAAAACATCTCGGGGTGGTGCGCATTGTATGGGTGTGTGTTACATTAGATTCACTAGTAAGAGTGAGAAAAACATCACGGGGTGGTGCGCATTGTATGGGTGTGTGTTACATTAGATTCACTAGTAGGAGTGAGAAAAACATCACGGGGTGGTGCGCATTGTATGGGTGTGTGTTACATTACATTCACTAGTAGGAGTGAGAAAAACATCACGGGGTGGTGCGCATTGTATGGGTGTGTGTTACATTACATTCACTAATAGGAGTGAGAAAAACATCACGGGGTGGTGCGCATTGTATGGGTGTGTGTTACATTACATTCACTAATAGGAGTGAGAAAAACATCACGGGGTGGTGCGCCTTGTATGGGTGTGTGTTACATTACATTCACTAGTAGGAGTGAGAAAATCATCACGGGTTGTGCGCATTGTATGGGTGTGTGTTACATTAGATTCACTAGTAGGAGTGAGAAAAACATCACGGGGTGGTGCGCATTGTATGGGTGTGTGTTACATTAGATTCACTAGTAGCAGTGAGAAAAACATCACGGGGTGGTGCGCCTTGCAGGGCTGTGAGTTACATTAGATTCTCTAGTAGCAGTGAGAAAAACATCACGGGGTGGTGCGCGTTGTATGGGTGTGTGTTACATTAGATTCACTAGTAGGAGTGAGAAAAACATCACGGCGTGGTGCGCCTTGTATGGGTGTGTGTTACATTACATTCACTAGTAGGAGTGAGAAAATCATCACGGGGTGGTGCGCATTGTATGGGTGTGTGTTACGTTAGATTCACTAGTAGGATTGAGAAAAACATCACGGGGTGGTGCGCATTGTATGGGTGTGTGTTACATTAGATTCACTAGCAGGAGTGAGAAAAACATCACGGGGTGGTGCGCATTGTATGGGTGTGTGTTACATTAGATTCACTAGTAGGAGTGAGAAAAACATCACGGGGTGGTGCGCATTGTATGGGTGTGTGTTACATTAGATTCACTAGTAGGAGTGAGAAAAACATCACGGGGTGGTGCGCATTGTATGGGTGTGTGTTACATTAGATTCACTAGTAGGAGTGAGAAAAACATCACGGGGTGCTGCGCCTTGTATGGGTGTGTGTTACATTAGATTCACTAGTAGCAGTGAGAAAAACATCACGGGGTGGTGCGCCTTGTATGGGTGTTGGTACATTAGATTCACTAGTAGCAGTGAGAAAAACATCACGGGGTGGTGCGCCTTGTATGGGTGTGTGTTACATTACCTTCACTAGTAGGAGTGAGAAAAACATCACGGGGTGGTGCGCATTGTATGGGTGTGTGTTACATTACATTCACTAGTAGAAGTGAGAAAAACATCACGGGGTGGTGTGCCTTGTATGGGTGTGTGTTACATTACATTCACTAGTAGGAGTGAGAAAAACATCACAGGGTGGTGCGCCTTGTATGGGTGTGTGTTACATTACATTCACTAGTAGGAGTGAGAAAAACATCACGGGGTGGTGCGCCTTGTATGGGTGTGTGTTACATTACATTCACTAGTAGGAGTGAGCAAAACATCACGGGGTGGTGCGCCTTGTATGGGTGTGTGTTACATTAGATTCACTATTAGGAGTGAGAAAAACATCACGGGGTGGTGCGCCTTGTATGGGTGTGTGTTACATTAGATTCACTATTAGGAGTGAGAAAAACATCACGGGGTGGTGCGCATTGTATGGGTGTGTGTTACATTACATTCACTAGTAGGAGTGAGAAAATCATCACGGGGTGGTGCGCATTGTATGGGTGTGTGTTACATTAGATTCACTAGTAGTAGTGAGAAAAACATCACGGGGTGGTGCGCATTGTATGGGTGTGTGTTACATTAGATTCACTAGTAGCAGTGAGAAAAACATCACGGGGTGGTGCGCCTTGCAAGGCTGTGTGTTACATTAGATTCACTACTAGCAGTGAGAAAAACATCACGGGGTGGTGCGCCTTGTATGGGTGTGTGTTACATTACATTCACAAGTAGCAGTGAGAAAAACATCACGGGGTGGTGCGCCTTTTATGGGTGTGTGTTACATTACATTCACAAGTAGGAGTGAGAAAAACATCATGGGGTGGTGCGCCTTGTATGGGTGTGTGTTACATTACATTCACTAGTAGGAGTGAGAAAAACATCACGGGGTGGTGCGCCTTGTATGGGTGTGTGTTACATTACATTCACTAGTAGGAGTGAGAAAAACATCACGGGTTGGTGCGCCTTGTATGGGTGTGTGTTACATTACATTCACTAGTAGGAGTGAGAAAAACATCACGGGGTGGTGCGCATTGTATGGGTGTGTGTTACATTAGATTCACTAGTAGCAGTGAGAAAAACATCACGGGGTGGTGCGCCTTGCAGGGCTGTGTGTTACATTAGATTCACTAGTAGCAGTGAGAAAAACATCACGGTGTGGTGCGCCTTGCAGGGCTGTGTGTTACATTAGATTCACTAGTAGCAGTGAGAAAAACATCACGGGGTGGTGCGCCTTGTATGGGTGTGTGTTACATTAGATTCACTAGTAGCAGTGAGAAAAACATCACGGGGTGGTGCGCCTTGTATGGGTGTGTGTTACATTACATTCACTAGTAGGAGTGAGAAAAACATCACGGGGTGGTGCGCCTTGTATGGGTGTGTGTTACATTAGATTCACTAGTAGGAGTGAGAAAAACATCACGGGGTGGTGCGCCTTGTATGGGTGTGTGTTACATTACATTCACTAGTAGGAGTGAGAAAAACATCACGGGGTGGTGCGCCTTGTATGGGTGTGTGTTACATTACATTCACTAGTAGGAGTGAGAAAAACATCACGGGGTGGTGCGCATTGTATGTGTGTGTTTCATTAGATCCACTAGTAGGAGTGAGAAAAACATCACGGGGTGGTGTGCATTGTATGGGTGTGTGTTACATTACATCCACTAGTAGGAGTGAGATAAACATCACGGGGTGGTGCGCATTGTATGGGTGTGTGTTACATTAGATTCACTAGTAGGAGTGAGAAAAACATCACGGGGTGGTGCGCCTTGTATGGGTGTGTGTTACATTAGATTCACTAGTAGGAGTGAGAAAAACATCACGGGGTGGTGCGCCTTGTATGGGTGTGTGTTACATTAGATTCACTAGTAGGAGTGAGAAAAACATCACGGGGTGGTGCGCATTGTATGGGTGTGTGTTACATTAGATTCACTAGTAGGAGTGAGAAAAACATCACGGGGTGGTGCGCATTGTATGGGTGTGTGTTACATTAGATTCACTAGTAGGAGTGAGAAAAACATCACGGGGTGGTGCGCATTGTATGGGTGTGTGTTACATTAGATTCACTAGTAGGAGTGAGAAAAACATCACGGGGTGCTGCGCCTTGTATGGGTGTGTGTTACATTAGATTCACTAGTAGCAGTGAGAAAAATATCACGGGGTGGTGCGCCTTGTATGGGTGTTGGTACATTAGATTCACTAGTAGCAGTGAGAAAAACATCACGGGGTGGTGCGCCTTGTATGGGTGTGTGTTACATTACCTTCACTAGTAGGAGTGAGAAAAACATCACGGGGTGGTGCGCATTGTATGGGTGTGTGTTACATTACATTCACTAGTAGAAGTGAGAAAAACATCACGGGGTGGTGTGCCTTGTATGGGTGTGTGTTACATTACATTCACTAGTAGGAGTGAGAAAAACATCACAGGGTGGTGCGCCTTGTATGGGTGTGTGTTACATTACATTCACTAGTAGGAGTGAGAAAAACATCACGGGGTGGTGCGCCTTGTATGGGTGTGTGTTACATTACATTCACTAGTAGGAGTGAGCAAAACATCACGGGGTGGTGCGCCTTGTATGGGTGTGTGTTACATTAGATTCACTATTAGGAGTGAGAAAAACATCACGGGGTGGTGCGCCTTGTATGGGTGTGTGTTACATTAGATTCACTATTAGGAGTGAGAAAAACATCACGGGGTGGTGCGCATTGTATGGGTGTGTGTTACATTACATTCACTAGTAGGAGTGAGAAAATCATCACGGGGTGGTGCGCATTGTATGGGTGTGTGTTACATTAGATTCACTAGTAGCAGTGAGAAAAACATCACGGGGTGGTGCGCCTTGCAGGGCTTGTGTTACATTAGATTCACTAGTAGCAGTGAGAAAAACATCACGGGGTGGTGCGCCTTGCAGGGCTGTGTGTTACATTAGGTTCACTAGTAGCAGTGAGAAAAACATCACGGGGTGGTGCGCCTTGTATGGGTGTGTGTTACATTAGATTCACTAGTATGAGTGAGAAAAACATCACGGGGTGGTGCGCCTTGTATGGGTGTGTGTTACATTACATTCACTAGTAGGAGTGAGAAAAACATCACGGGGTGGTGCGCCTTGTATGGGTGTGTGTTACATTACATTCACTAGTAGGAGTGAGAAAAACATCACGGGGTGGTGCGCATTGTATGGGTGTGTGTTACATTACATTCACTAGTAGGAGTGAGAAAAACATCACGGGGTGGTGCGCCTTGTATGGGTGTGTGTTACATTAGATTCACTAGTAGGAGTGAGAAAATCATCACGGGGTGGTGCGCCTTGTATGGGTGTGTGTTACATTAGATTCACTAGTAGGAGTGAGAAAAACATCACGGGGTGGTGCGCATTGTATGGGTGTGTGTTACATTACATTCACTAGTAGGAGTGAGAAAAACATCACGGGGTGGTGCGCATTGTATGGGTGTGTGTTACATTAGATTCACTAGTAGGAGTGAGAAAAACATCACGGGGTGGTGCGCATTGTATGGGTGTGTGTTACATTGGATTCACTAGTAGGAGTGAGAAAAACATCACGGGGTGGTGCGCATTGTATGGGTGTGTGTTACATTGGATTCACTAGTAGGAGTGAGAAAAACATCACGGGGTGGTGCGCATTGTATGGGTGTGTGTTACATTACATTCACTAGTAGGAGTGAGAAAAACATCACGGGGTGGTGCGCATTTTATGGGTGTGTGTTACATTACATTCACTAATAGGAGTGAGAAAATCATCACGGGGTGGTGCGCATTGTATGGGTGTGTGTTACATTAGATTCACTAGCAGGAGTGAGAAAAACATCACGGGGTGGTGCGCATTGTATGGGTGTGTGTTACATTAGATTCACTAGTAGGAGTGAGAAAAACATCACGGGGTGGTGCGCATTGTATGGGTGTGTGTTACATTAGATTCACTAGTAGGAGTGAGAAAAACATCACGGGGTGCTGCGGCTTGTATGGCTGTGTGTTACATTAGATTCACTAGTAGCAGTGAGAAAAACATCACGGGGTGGTGCGCCTTGTATGGGTGTGTGTTACATTAGATTCACTAGTAGGAGTGAGAAAAACATCACGGGGTGGTGCGCCTTGTATGGGTGTGTGTTACATTACATTCACTAGTAGGAGTGAGAAAAACATCACGGGGTGGTGCGCCTTGTATGGGTGTGTGTTAAATTACATTCACTAGTAGGAGTGAGAAAAACATCACGGGGTGGTGCGCCTTGTATGGGTGTGTGTTACATTACATTCACTAGTAGGAGTGAGAAAAACATCACGGGGTGGTGCGCCTTGTATGGGTGTGTGTTAAATTACATTCACTAGTAGGAGTGAGAAAAACATCACGGGGTGGTGCACCTTGTATGGGTGTGTGTTACATTACATTCACTAGTAGGAGTGAGAAAAACATCACGGGGTGGTGCGCCTTGTATGGGTGTGTGTTACATTAGATTCACTAGTAGGACTGAGAAAAACATCACGGGGTGGTGCGCCTTGTATGGGTGTGTGTTACATTACATTCACTAGTAGGAGTGAGAAAAACATCACGGGGTGGTGCGCCTTGTATGGGTGTGTGTTACATTACATTCACTAGTAGGAGTGAGAAAAACATCACGGGGTGGTGCGCCTTGTATGGGTGTGTGTTACATTACATTCACTAGTAGCAGTGAGAAAAACATCACGGGGTGGTGCGCCTTGTATGGGTGTGTGTTACATTACATTCACTAGTAGGAGTGAGAAAAACATCACGGGGTGGTGCGCATTGTATGGGTGTGTGTTTCATTAGATTCACTAGTAGGAGTGAGAAAAACATCACGGGGTGGTGCGCATTGTATGGGTGTGTGTTACATTACATCCACTAGTAGGAGTGAGATAAACATCACGGGGTGGTGCGCATTGTATGGGTGTGTGTTACATTAGATTCACTAGTAGGAGTGAGAAAAACATCACGGGGTGGTGCGCCTTGTATGGGTGTGTGTTACATTAGATTCACTAGTAGGAGTGAGAAAAACATCACGGGGTGGTGCGCATTGTATGGGTGTGTGTTACATTAGATTCACTAGTAGGAGTGAGAAAAACATCACGGGGTGGTGCGCCTTGTATGGGTGTGTGTTACATTAGATTCACTAGTAGCAGTGAGAAAAACATCACGGGGTGGTGCGCCTTGCAGGGCTTGTGTTACATTAGATTCACTAGTAGCAGTGAGAAAAACATCACGGGGTGGTGCGCCTTGCAGGGCTGTGTGTTACATTAGATTCACTAGTAGCAGTGAGAAAAACATCACGGGGTGGTGCGCCTTGTATGGGTGTGTGTTACATTAGATTCACTAGTATGAGTGAGAAAAACATCACGGGGTGGTGCGCCTTGTATGGGTGTGTGTTACATTACATTCACTAGTAGGAGTGAGAAAAACATCACGGGGTGGTGCGCCTTGTATGGGTGTGTGTTACATTACATTCACTAGTAGGAGTGAGAAAAACATCACGGGGTGGTGCGCCTTGTATGGGTGTGTGTTACATTAGATTCACTAGTAGGAGTGAGAAAAACATCACGGGGTGGTGCGCCTTGTATGGGTGTGTGTTACATTAGATTCACTAGTAGGAGTGAGAAAAACATCACGGGGTGGTGCGCCTAGTATGGGTGTGTGTTACATTAGATTCACTAGTAGGAGTGAGAAAAACATCACGGGGTGGTGCGCATTGTATGGGTGTGTGTTACATTACATTCACTAGTAGGAGTGAGAAAAACATCACGGGGTGGTGCGCATTGTATGGGTGTGTGTTACATTAGATTCACTAGTAGGAGTGAGAAAAACATCACGGGGTGGTGCGCATTGTATGGGTGTGTGTTACATTGGATTCACTAGTAGGAGTGAGAAAAACATCACGGGGTGGTGCGCATTGTATGGGTGTGTGTTACATTACATTCACTAGTAGGAGTGAGAAAAACATCACGGGGTGGTGCGCATTTTATGGGTGTGTGTTACATTACATTCACTAGTAGGAGTGAGAAAATCATCACGGGGTGGTGCGCATTGTATGGGTGTGTGTTACATTAGATTCACTAGCAGGAGTGAGAAAAACATCACGGGGTGGTGCGCATTGTATGGGTGTGTGTTACATTAGATTCACTAGTAGGAGTGAGAAAAACATCACGGGGTGGTGCGCATTGTATGGATGTGTGTTACATTAGATTCACTAGTAGGAGTGAGAAAAACATCACGGGGTGCTGCGCCTTGTATGGCTGTGTGTTACATTAGATTCACTAGTAGCAGTGAGAAAAACATCACGGGGTGGTGCGCCTTGTATGGGTGTTTTTACATTAGATTCACTAGTAGCAGTGAGAAAAACATCACGGGGTGGTGCGCCTTGTATGGGTGTGTGTTACATTAGATTCACTAGTAGGAGTGAGAAAAACATCACGGGGTGGTGCGCCTTGTATGGGTGTGTGTTACATTACATTCACTAGTAGGAGTGAGAAAAACATCACGGGGTGGTGCGCCTTGTATGGGTGTGTGTTAAATTACATTCACTAGTAGGAGTGAGAAAAACATCACGGGGTGGTGCGCCTTGTATGGGTGTGTGTTACATTAGATTCACTAGTAGGAGTGAGAAAAACATCACGGGGTGGTGCGCCTTGTATGGGTGTGTGTTACATTACATTCACTAGTAGGAGTGAGAAAAACATCACGGGGTGGTGCGCCTTGTATGGGTGTGTGTTACATTACATTCACTAGTAGGAGTGAGAAAAACATCACGGGGTGGTGCGCCTTGTATGGGTGTGTGTTACATTACATTCACTAGTAGCAGTGAGAAAAACATCACGGGGTGGTGCGCCTTGTATGGGTGTGTGTTACATTACATTCACTAGTAGGAGTGAGAAAAACATCACGGGGTGGTGCGCATTGTATGGGTGTGTGTTTCATTAGATTCACTAGTAGGAGTGAGAAAAACATCACGGGGTGGTGCGCATTGTATGGGTGTGTGTTACATTACATCCACTAGTAGGAGTGAGATAAACATCACGGGGTGGTGCGCATTGTATGGGTGTGTGTTACATTAGATTCTCTAGCAGGAGTGAGAAAAACATCACGGGGTGGTGCGCATTGTATGGGTGTGTGTTACATTAGATTCACTAGTAGGAGTGAGAAAAACATCACGGGGTGGTGCGCATTGTATGGGTGTGTGTTACATTAGATTCACTAGTAGGAGTGAGAAAAACATCACGGGGTGCTGCGCCTTGTATGGCTGTGTGTTACATTAGATTCACTAGTAGCAGTGAGAAAAACATCACGGGGTGGTGCGCCTTGTATGGGTGTGTGTTACATTAGATTCACTAGTAGGAGTGAGAAAAACATCACGGGGTGGTGCGCCTTGTATGGGTGTGTGTTACATTACATTCACTAGTAGGAGTGAGAAAAACATCACGGGGTGGTGCGCCTTGTATGGGTGTGTGTTAAATTACATTCACTAGTAGGAGTGAGAAAAACATCACGGGGTGGTGCGCCTTGTATGGGTGTGTGTTACATTACATTCACTAGTAGGAGTGAGAAAAACATCACGGGGTGGTGCGCCTTGTATGGGTGTGTGTTACATTAGATTCACTAGTAGGAGTGAGAAAAACATCACGGGGTGGTGCGCCTTGTATGGGTGTGTGTTACATTACATTCACTAGTAGGAGTGAGAAAAACATCACGGGGTTGTGCGCCTTGTATGGGTGTGTGTTACATTACATTCACTAGTAGGAGTGAGAAAAACATCACGGGGTGGTGCGCCTTGTATGGGTGTGTGTTACATTACATTCACTAGTAGCAGTGAGAAAAAAATCACGGGGTGGTGCGCCTTGTATGGGTGTGTGTTACATTACATTCACTAGTAGGAGTGAGAAAAACATCACGGGGTGGTGCGCATTGTATGGGTGTGTGTTTCATTAGATTCACTAGTAGGAGTGAGAAAAACATCACGGGGTGGTGCGCATTGTATGGGTGTGTGTTACATTACATCC
Source organism: Cavia porcellus (assembly GCF_034190915.1). NCBI lineage: Eukaryota > Metazoa > Chordata > Mammalia > Rodentia > Caviidae > Cavia > Cavia porcellus. The sequence goes on along the minus strand of NW_026947642.1, from coordinate 443,180 downwards.
ACTAGTAGGAGTGAGATAAACATCACGGGGTGGTGCGCATTGTATGGGTGTGTGTTACATTAGATTCACTAGTAGGAGTGAGAAAAACATCACAGGGTGGTGCGCCTTGTATGGGTGTGTGTTACATTAGATTCACTAGTAGGAGTGAGAAAAACATCACGGGGTGGTGCGCCTTGTATGGGTGTGTGTTACATTAGATTCACTAGTAGGAGTGAGAAAAACATCACGGGGTGGTGCGCCTTGTATGGGTGTGTGTTACATTAGATTCACTAGTAGCAGTGAGAAAAACATCACGGGGTGGTGCGCCTTGCAGGGCTTGTGTTACATTAGATTCACTAGTAGCAGTGAGAAAAACATCACGGGGTGGTGCGCCTTGCAGGGCTGTGTGTTACATTAGATTCACTAGTAGCAGTGAGAAAAACATCACGGGGTGGTGCGCCTTGTATGGGTGTGTGTTACATTAGATTCACTAGTATGAGTGAGAAAAACATCACGGGGTGGTGCGCCTTGTATGGGTGTGTGTTACATTACATTCACTAGTAGGAGTGAGAAAAACATCACGGGGTGGTGCGCCTTGTATGGGTGTGTGTTACATTACATTCACTAGTAGGAGTGAGAAAAACATCACGGGGTGGTGCGCCTTGTATGGGTGTGTGTTACATTAGATTCACTAGTAGGAGTGAGAAAAACATCACGGGGTGGTGCGCCTTGTATGGGTGTGTGTTACATTAGATTCACGAGTAGGAGTGAGAAAAACATCACGGGGTGGTGCGCCTTGTATGGGTGTGTGTTACATTAGATTCACTAGTAGGAGTGAGAAAAACATCACGGGGTGGTGCGCATTGTATGGGTGTGTGTTACATTACATTCACTAGTAGGAGTGAGAAAAACATCACGGGGTGGTGCGCATTGTATGGGTGTGTGTTACATTAGATTCACTAGTAGGAGTGAGAAAAACATCACGGGGTGGTGCGCATTGTATGGGTGTGTGTTACATTGGATTCACTAGTAGGAGTGAGAAAAACATCACGGGGTGGTGCGCATTGTATGGGTGTGTGTTACATTACATTCACTAGTAGGAGTGAGAAAAACATCACGGGGTGGTGCGCATTTTATGGGTGTGTGTTACATTACATTCACTAGTAGGAGTGAGAAAATCATCACGGGGTGGTGCGCATTGTATGGGTGTGTGTTACATTAGATTCACTAGCAGGAGTGAGAAAAACATCACGGGGTGGTGCGCATTGTATGGGTGTGTGTTACATTAGATTCACTAGCAGGAGTGAGAAAAACATCACGGGGTGGTGCGCATTGTATGGGTGTGTGTTACATTAGATTCACTAGTAGGAGTGAGAAAAACATCACGTGGTGCTGCGCCTTGTATGGCTGTGTGTTACATTAGATTCACTAGTAGCAGTGAGAAAAACATCACGGGGTGGTGCGCCTTGTATGGGTGTTTTTACATTAGATTCACTAGTAGCAGTGAGAAAAACATCACGGGGTGGTGCGCCTTGTATGGGTGTGTGTTACATTAGATTCACTAGTAGGAGTGAGAAAAACATCACGGGGTGGTGCGCCTTGTATGGGTGTGTGTTACATTACATTCACTAGTAGGAGTGAGAAAAACATCACGGGGTGGTGCGCCTTGTATGGGTGTGTGTTACATTACATTCACTAGTAGGAGTGAGAAAAACATCACGGGGTGGTGCGCCTTGTATGGGTGTGTGTTACATTACATTCACTAGTAGCAGTGAGAAAAACATCACGGGGTGGTGCGCCTTGTATGGGTGTGTGTTACATTACATTCACTAGTAGGAGTGAGAAAAACATCACGGGGTGGTGCGCATTGTATGGGTGTGTGTTTCATTAGATTCACTAGTAGGAGTGAGAAAAACATCACGGGGTGGTGCGCTTTGTATGGGTGTGTGTTACATTACATCCACTAGTAGGAGTGAGATAAACATCACGGGGTGGTGCGCATTGTATGGGTGTGTGTTACATTAGATTCACTAGCAGGAGTGAGAAAAACATCACGGGGTGGTGCGCATTGTATGGGTGTGTGTTACATTAGATTCACTAGTAGGAGTGAGAAAAACATCACGGGGTGCTGCGCCTTGTATGGCTGTGTGTTACATTAGATTCACTAGTAGGAGTGAGAAAAACATCACGGGGTGCTGCGCCTTGTATGGCTGTGTGCTACATTAGATTCACTAGTAGCAGTGAGAAAAACATCACGGGGTGGTGCGCCTTGTATGGGTGTGTGTTACATTAGATTCACTAGTAGGAGTGAGAAAAACATCACGGGGTGGTGCGCCTTGTATGGGTTTGTGTTAAATTACATTCACTAGTAGGAGTGAGAAAAACATCACGGGGTGGTGCGCCTTGTATGGGTGTGTGTTACATTACATTCACTAGTAGGAGTGAGAAAAACATCACGGGGTGGTGCGCCTTGTATGGGTGTGTGTTACATTAGATTCACTAGTAGGAGTGAGAAAAACATCACGGGGTGGTGCGCCTTGTATGGGTGTGTGTTACATTACATTCACTAGTAGGAGTGAGAAAAACATCACGGGGTGGTGCGCCTTGTATGGGTGTGTGTTACATTACATTCACTAGTAGCAGTGAGAAAAACATCACGGGGTGGTGCGCCTTGTATGGGTGTGTGTTACATTACATTCACTAGTAGCAGTGAGAAAAACATCACGGGGTGGTGCGCCTTGTATGGGTGTGTGTTACATTACATTCACTAGTAGGAGTGAGAAAAACATCACGGGGTGGTGCGCATTGTATGGGTGTGTGTTTCATTAGATTCACTAGTAGGAGTGAGAAAAACATCACGGGGTGGTGCGCTTTGTATGGGTGTGTGTTACATTACATCCACTAGTAGGAGTGAGATAAACATCACGGGGTGGTGCGCATTGTATGGGTGTGTGTTACATTAGATTCACTAGCAGGAGTGAGAAAAACATCACGGGGTGGTGCGCATTGTATGGGTGTGTGTTACATTAGATTCACTAGTAGGAGTGAGAAAAACATCACGGGGTGCTGCGCCTTGTATGGCTGTGTGTTACATTAGATTCACTAGTAGGAGTGAGAAAAACATCACGGGGTGCTGCGCCTTTTATGGCTGTGTGCTACATTAGATTCACTAGTAGCAGTGAGAAAAACATCACGGGGTGGTGCGCCTTGTATGGGTGTGTGTTACATTAGATTCACTAGTAGGAGTGAGAAAAACATCACGGGGTGGTGCGCCTTGTATGGGTGTGTGTTAAATTACATTCACTAGTAGGAGTGAGAAAAACATCACGGGGTGGTGCGCCTTGTATGGGTGTGTGTTACATTACATTCACTAGTAGGAGTGAGAAAAACATCACGGGGTGGTGCGCCTTGTATGGGTGTGTGTTACATTAGATTCACTAGTAGGAGTGAGAAAAACATCACGGGGTGGTGCGCCTTGTATGGGTGTGTGTTACATTACATTCACTAGTAGGAGTGAGAAAAACATCACGTGGTGGTGCGCCTTGTATGGGTGTGTGTTACATTACATTCACTAGTAGCAGTGAGAAAAACATCACGGGGTGGTGCGCCTTGTATGGGTGTGTGTTACATTACATTCACTAGTAGCAGTGAGAAAAACATCACGGGGTGGTGCGCCTTGTATGGGTGTGTGTTACATTACATTCACTAGTAGGAGTGAGAAAAACATCACGGGGTGGTGCGCATTGTATGGGTGTGTGTTTCATTAGATTCACTAGTAGGAGTGAGAAAAACATCACGGGGTGGTGCGCATTGTATGGGTGTGTGTTACATTACATCCACTAGTAGGAGTGAGAAAAACATCACGGGGTGGTGCGCATTGTATGGGTGTGTGTTACATTACATCCACTAGTAGGAGTGAGATAAACATCACGGGGTGGTGCGCATTGTATGGGTGTGTGTTACATTAGATTCACTAGTAGGAGTGAGAAAAACATCACGGGGTGGTGCGCCTTGTATGGGTGTGTGTTACATTAGATTCACTAGTAGGAGTGAGAAAAACATCACGGGGTGGTGCGCCTTGTATGGGTGTGTGTTACATTAGATTCACTAGTAGCAGTGAGAAAAACATCACGGGGTGGTGCGCCTTGTATGGGTGTGTGTTACATTAGATTCACTAGTAGCAGTGAGAAAAACATCACGGGGTGGTGCGCCTTGCAGGGCTTGTGTTACATTAGATTCACTAGTAGCAGTGAGAAAAACATCACGGGGTGGTGCGCCTTGCAGGGCTGTGTGTTACATTAGATTCACTAGTAGCAGTGAGAAAAACATCACGGGGTGGTGCGCCTTGTATGGGTGTGTGTTACATTAGATTCACTAGTATGAGTGAGAAAAACATCACGGGGTGGTGCGCCTTGTATGGGTGTGTGTTACATTACATTCACTAGTAGGAGTGAGAAAAACATCACGGGGTGGTGCGCCTTGTATGGGTGTGTGTTACATTACATTCACTAGTAGGAGTGAGAAAAACATCACGGGGTGGTGCGCCTTGTATGGGTGTGTGTTACATTAGATTCACTAGTAGGAGTGAGAAAAACATCACGGGGTGGTGCGCCTTGTATGGGTGTGTGTTACATTAGATTCACTAGTAGGAGTGAGAAAAACATCACGGGGTGGTGCGCCTTGTATGGGTGTGTGTTACATTAGATTCACTAGTAGGAGTGAGAAAAACATCACGGGGTGGTGCGCATTGTATGGGTGTGTGTTACATTACATTCACTAGTAGGAGTGAGAAAAACATCACGGGGTGGTGCGCATTGTATGGGTGTGTGTTACATTAGATTCACTAGTAGGAGTGAGAAAAACATCACGGGGTGGTGCGCATTGTATGGGTGTGTGTTACATTGGATTCACTAGTAGGAGTGAGAAAAACATCACGGGGTGGTGCGCATTGTATGGGTGTGTGTTACATTACATTCACTAGTAGGAGTGATAAAAACATCACGGGGTGGTGCGCATTTTATGGGTGTGTGTTACATTACATTCACTAGTAGGAGTGAGAAAATCATCACGGGGTGGTGCGCATTGTATGGGTGTGTGTTACATTAGATTCACTAGCAGGAGTGAGAAAAACATCACGGGGTGGTGCGCATTGTATGGGTGTGTGTTTCATTAGATTCACTAGTAGGAGTGAGAAAAACATCACGGGGTGGTGCGCATTGTATGGGTGTGTGTTACATTAGATTCACTAGTAGGAGTGAGAAAAACATCACGGGGTGGTGCGCATTGTATGGTTGTGTGTTACATTAGATTCACTAGTAGCAGTGAGAAAAACATCACGGGGTGGTGCCCATTGTATGGGTGTGTGTTTCATTAGATTCACTAGTAGGAGTGAGAAAAACATCACGGGGTGGTGCGCCTTGTATGGGTGTGTGTTACATTAGATTCACTAGTAGGAGTGAGAAAAACATCACGGGGTGGTGCGCCTTGTATGGGTGTGTGTTACATTAGATTCACTAGTAGGAGTGAGAAAAACATCACGGGGTGGTGCGCATTGTATGGGTGTGTGGTACATTACATTCACTAGTAGGAGTGAGAAAAACATCACGGGGTGGTGCGCCTTGTATGGGTGTGTGTTACATTAGATTCACTAGTAGGAGTGAGAAAAACATCACGGGGTGGTGCGCATTGTATGGGTGTGTGTTACATTCGATTCACTAGTAGGATTGAGAAAATCATCACGGGGTGGTGCGCATTGTATGGGTGTGTGTTACATTAGATTCACTAGTAGGAGTGAGAAAAACATCACGGCGTGGTGCGCATTGTATGGGTGTGTGTTACATTACATTCACTAGTAGGAGTGAGAAAAACATCACGGGGTGGTGCGCATTGTATGGGTGTGTGTTACATTACTTTCACTAGTAGGAGTGAGAAAATCATCACGGGGTGGTGCGCATTGTATGGGTGTGTGTTACATTACATTCACTAGTAGGAGTGAGAAAAACATCACGGGGTGGTGCGCATTGTATGGGTGTGTGTTACATTACATTCACTAGTAGCAGTGAGAAAAACATCACGGGGTGGTGCGCATTGTATGGGTGTGTGTTTCATTAGATTCACTAGTAGGAGTGAGAAAAACATCACGGGGTGGTGCGCATTGTATGGGTGTGTGTTACATTACATTCACTAGTAGCAGTGAGAAAAACATCACGGGGTGGTGCGCCTTGTATGGGTGTGTGTTACATTAGATTCACTAGTGGCAGTGAGAAAAACATCATGGGGTGGTGCGCCTTGCAGGGCTGTGTGTTACATTAGATTCACTAGTAGGAGTGAGAAAAACATCACAGGGTGGTGTGCCTTGTATGAGTGTGTGTTACATTACATTCACTAGTAGGAGTGAGAAAAACATCACGGGGTTGTGCCCCTTGTATGGGTGTGTGTTACATTACATTCCCTAGTAGAAGTGAGAAAAACATCACGGGGTGGTGCGCCTTGTATGGGTGTGTGTTACATTACATTCACTAGTAGGAGTGAGAAAAACATCACGGGGTGGTGCGCCTTGTATGGGTGTGTGTTACATTACATTCACTAGTAGGAGTGAGAAAAACATCACGGGGTGGTGCGCCTTGTATGGGTGTGTGTTACATTAGATTCACTAGTAGGAGTGAGAAAAACATCACGGGGTGGTGCGCATTGTATGGGTGTGTGTTATATTACATTCACTAGTAGGAGTGAGAAAAACATCACGGGGTGGTGCGCATTGTATGGGTGTGTGTTACATTACATTCACTAGTAGGAGTGAGAAAAACATCACGGGGTGGTGCGCATTGTATGGGTGTGTGTTACATTACTTTCACTAGTAGGAGTGAGAAAATCATCACGGGGTGGTGCGCATTGTATGGGTGTGTGTTACATTACATTCACTAGTAGGAGTGAGAAAAACATCACGGGGTGGTGCGCATTGTATGGGTGTGTGTTACATTAGATTCACTAGTAGCAGTGAGAAAAACATCACGGGGTGGTGCGCATTGTATGGGTGTGTGTTACATTACATTCACTAGTAGGAGTGAGAAAAACATCACGGGGTGGTGCGCAATGTATGGGTGTGTGTTACATTACATTCACTAGTAGGAGTGAGAAAAACATCCCGGGGTGGTGTGCACTGTATGGGTGTGTGTTACATTAGATTCACTAGTAGGAGTGAGAAAAACATCACGGGGTGGTGCGCATTGTATGGGTGTTTGTTACATGACATTCACTAGTAGGAGTGAGAAAAACATCACGGGGTGGTGCGCATTGTATGGGTGTGTGTTACATTAGATTCACTAGTAGCAGTGAGAAAAACATCACGGGGTGGTGCGCATTGTATGGGTGTGTGTTACATTAGATTCACTAGTAGCAGTGAGAAAAACATCACGTGGTGGTGCAAATTGTATGGGTGTGTGTTACATTACATTCACTAGTAGGAGTGAGAAAAACATCACGGGGGGGTGCGCATTGTATGGGTGTGTGTTACATTACATTCACTAGTAGGAGTGAGAAAAACATCACGGGGTGGTGCGCATTGTATGGGTGTGTGTTACATTAGATTCACTAGTAGGAGTGAGAAAAACATCACGGGGTGGTGCGCATTGTATGGGTGTGTGTTACATTAGATTCACTAGTAGGAGTGAGAAAAACATCACGGGGTGGTGCGCATTGTATGGGTGTGTGTTACATTACATTCACTAGTAGGAGTGAGAAAAACATCACGGGGTGGTGCGCCTTGTATGGGTGTGTGTTACATTACATTCACTAGTAGGAGTGAGAAAAACATCACGGGGTGGTGCGCATTGTATGGGTGTGTGTTACATTACATTCACTAGTAGGAGTGAGAAAAACATCACGGGGTGGTGCGCATTGTATGGGTGTGTGTTACATTACATTCACTAGTAGGAGTGAGAAAAACATCACGGGGTGGTGCGCATTGTATGGGTGTGTGTTTCATTAGATTCACTAGTAGGAGTGAGAAAAACATCACGGGGTGGTGCGCATTGTGTGGGTGTGTGTTACATTACATTCACTAGTAGCAGTGAGAAAAACATCACGGGGTGGTGCGCCTTGCAGGGCTGTGTGTTACATTAGATTCACTAGTAGGAGTGAGAAAAACATCACGGGGTGGTGCGCCTTGTATGGGTGTGTGTTACATTAGATTCACTAGTAGGAGTGAGAAAAACATCACGGGGTTGTGCGCCTTGTATGGGTGTGTGTTACATTACATTCCCTAGTAGGAGTGAGAAAAACATCACGGGGTGGTGCGCCTTGTATGGGTGTGTGTTACATTACATTCACTAGTAGGAGTGAGAAAAACATCACGGGGTGGTGCGCCTTGTATGGGTGTGTGTTACATTACATTCACTAGTAGGAGTGAGAAAAACATCACGGGGTGGTGCGCCTTGTATGGGTGTGTGTTACATTACATTCACTAGTAGGAGTGAGAAAAACATCACGGGGTGGTGCGCCTTGTATGGGTGTGTGTTACATTACATTCACTAGTAGGAGTGAGAAAAACATCACGTGGTGGTGCGCCTTGTATGGGTGTGTGTTACATTACATTCACTAGTAGGAGTGAGAAAAACATCACGGGGTGGTGCGCCTTGTATGGGTGTGTGTTACATTACATTCACTAGTAGGAGTGAGAAAAACATCACGGGGTGGTGTGCATTGTATGGGTGTGTGTTACATTAGATTCACTAGTAGGAGTGAGAAAAACATCACGAGGTGGTGCGCATTGTATGGGTGTTTGTTACATTACATTCACTAGTAGGAGTGAGAAAAACATCACGGGGTGGTGCGCATTGTATGGGTGTGTGTTACATTAGATTCACTAGTAGGAGTGAGAAAAACATCACGGGGTGGTGCGCATTGTATGGGTGTGTGTTACATTAGATTCACTAGTAGCAGTGAGAAAAACATCACGGGGTGGTGCGCATTGTATGGGTGTGTGTTACATTAGATTCACTAGTAGGAGTGAGAAAAACATCACGGGGTGGTGCGCATTGTATGGGTATGTGTTACATTAGATTCACTAGTAGGAGTGAGAAAAACATCACGGGGTGGTGCGCCTTGTATGGGTGTGTGTTACATTAGATTCACTAGTAGGAGTGAGAAAAACATCACGGGGTGGTGCGCATCGTATGGGTGTGTGTTACATTAGATTCACTAGTAGGAGTGAGAAAAACATCACGGGGTGGTGCGCCTTGTATGGGTGTGTGTTACATTAGATTCACTAGTAGGAGTGAGAAAAACATCACGGGGTGGTGCGCATTGTATGGGTGTGTGGTACATTACATTCACTAGTAGGAGTGAGAAAAACATCACGGGGTGGTGCGCCTTGTATGGGTGTGTGTTACATTAGATTCACTAGTAGGAGTGAGAAAAACATCACGGGGTGGTGCGCATTGTATGGGTGTGTGTTACATTCGATTCACTAGTAGGATTGAGAAAATCATCACGGGGTGGTGCGCATTGTATGGGTGTGTGTTACATTAGATTCACTAGTAGGAGTGAGAAAAACATCACGGGGTGGTGCGCATTGTATGGGTGTGTGTTACATTACATTCACTAGTAGGAGTGAGAAAAACATCACGGGGTTCTGCGCATTGTATGGGTGTGTGTTACATTACTTTCACTAGTAGGAGTGAGAAAATCATCACGGGGTGGTGCGCATTGTATGGGTGTGTGTTACATTACATTCACTAGTAGGAGTGAGAAAAACATCACGGGGTGGTGCGCATTGTATGGGTGTGTGTTACATTACATTCACTAGTAGCAGTGAGAAAAACATCACGGGGTGGTGCGCATTGTATGGGTGTGTGTTTCATTAGATTCACTAGTAGGAGTGAGAAAAACATCACGGGGTGGTGCGCATTGTTTGGGTGTGTGTTACATTACATTCACTAGTAGCAGTGAGAAAAATATCACGGGGTGGTGCGCCTTGTATGGGTGTGTGTTACATTAGATTCACTAGTGGCAGTGAGAAAAACATCACGGGGTGGTGCGCCTTGCAGGGCTGTGTGTTACATTAGATTCACTAGTAGGAGTGAGAAAAACATCACGGGGTGGTGCGCCTTGTATGAGTGTGTGTTACATTACATTCACTAGTAGGAGTGAGAAAAACATCACGGGGTTGTGCGCCTTGTATGGGTGTGTGTTACATTACATTCCCTAGTAGGAGTGAGAAAAACATCACGGGGTGGTGCGCATTGTATGGGTGTGTGTTACATTACATTCACTAGTAGGAGTGAGAAAAACATCACGGGGTTGTGCGCCTTGTATGGGTGTGTGTTACATTACATTCACTAGTAGGAGTGAGAAAAACATCACGGGGTGGTGCGCCTTGTATGGGTGTGTGTTACATTAGATTCACTAGTAGGAGTGAGAAAAACATCACGGGGTGGTGCGCCTTGTATGGGTGTGTGTTACATTACATTCACTAGTAGGAGTGAGAAAAACATCACGGGGTGGTGCGCATTGTATGGGTGTGTGTTACATTACATTCACTAGTAGGAGTGAGAAAAACATCACGGGGTGGTGCGCCTTGTATGGGTGTGTGTTACATTACTTTCACTAGTAGGAGTGAGAAAATCATCACGGGGTGGTGCGCATTGTATGGGTGTGTGTTACATTACATTCACTAGTAGGAGTGAGAAAAACATCACGGGGTGGTGCGCATTGTATGGGTGTGTGTTACATTAGATTCACTAGTAGCAGTGAGAAAAACATCACGGGGTGGTGCGCATTGTATGGGTGTGTGTTACATTACATTCACTAGTAGGAGTGAGAAAAACATCACGGGGTGGTGCGCAATGTATGGGTGTGTGTTACATTACATTCACTAGTAGGAGTGAGAAAAACATCACGGGGTGGTGTGCCCTGTATGGGTGTGTGTTACATTAGATTCACTAGTAGGAGTGAGAAAAATATCACGGGGTGGTGCGCATTGTATGGGTGTTTGTTACATGACATTCACTAGTAGGAGTGAGAAAAACATCACGGGGTGGTGCGCATTGTATGGGTGTGTGTTACATTAGATTCACTAGTAGCAGTGAGAAAAACATCACGGGGTGGTGCGCATTGTATGGGTGTGTGTTACATTAGATTCACTAGTAGCAGTGAGAAAAACATCACGTGGTGGTGCAAATTGTATGGGTGTGTGTTACATTACATTCACTAGTAGGAGTGAGAAAAACATCACGTGGTTGTGCGCATTGTATGGGTGTGTGTTACATTACATTCACTAGTAGGAGTGAGAAAAACATCACGGGGTGGTGCGCATTGTATGGGTGTGTGTTACATTAGATTCACTAGTAGGAGTGAGAAAAACATCACGGGGTGGTGCGCATTGTATGGGTGTGTGTTACATTACATTCACTAGTAGGAGTGAGAAAAACATCACGGGGTGGTGCGCATTGTATGGGTGTGTGTTTCATTAGATTCACTAGTAGGAGTCTGAAAAACATCACGGGGTGGTGCGCATTGTATGGGTGTGTGTTACATTACATTCACTAGTAGGAGTGAGAAAAACATCACGGGGTGGTGCGCATTGTATGGGTGTGTGTTACATTACATTCACTAGTAGGAGTGAGAAAAACATCACGGGGTGGTGCGCATTGTATGGGTGTGTGTTACATTACATTCACTAGTAGGAGTGAGAAAAACATCACGGGGTGGTGCGCATTGTATGGGTGTGTGTTTCATTAGATTCACTAGTAGGAGTGAGAAAAACATCACGGGGTGGTGCGCATTGTATGGGTGTGTGTTACATTACATTCACTAGTAGCAGTGAGAAAAACATCACGGGGTGGTGCGCCTTGCAGGGCTGTGTGTTACATTAGATTCACTAGTAGGAGTGAGAAAAACATCACGGGGTGGTGCGCCTTGTATGGGTGTGTGTTACATTAGATTCACTAGTAGGAGTGAGAAAAACATCACGGGGTTGTGCGCCTTGTATGGGTGTGTGTTACATTACATTCCCTAGTAGGAGTGAGAAAAACATCACGGGGTGGTGCGCCTTGTATGGGTGTGTGTTACATTACATTCACTAGTAGGAGTGAGAAAAACATCACGGGGTGGTGCGCCTTGTATGGGTGTGTGTTACATTACATTCACAAGTAGGAGTGAGAAAAACATCACGGGGTGGTGCGCCTTGTATGGGTGTGTGTTACATTACATTCACTAGTAGGAGTGAGAAAAACATCACGGGGTGGTGCGCCTTGTATGGGTGTGTGTTACATTACATTCACTAGTAGGAGTGAGAAAAACATCACGGGGTGGTGCGCCTTGTATGGGTGTGTGTTACATTACATTCACTAGTAGGAGTGAGAAAAACATCACGGGGTGGTGCGCATTGTATGGGTGTGTGTTACATTAATTTCACTAGTAGGAGTGAGAAAATCATCACGGGGTGGTGCGCATTGTATGGGTGTGTGTTACATTACATTCACTAGTAGGAGTGAGAAAAACATCACGGGGTGGTGCGCATTGTATGGGTGTGTGTTACATTACATTCACTAGTAGCAGTGAGAAAAACATCACGGGGTGGTGCGCATTGTATGGGTGTGTGTTTCATTAGATTCACTAGTAGGAGTGAGAAAAACATCACGGGGTGGTGCGCCTTGTATGGGTGTGTGTTACATTACATTCACAAGTAGGAGTGAGAAAAACATCACGGGGTGGTGCGCCTTGTATGGGTGTGTGTTACATTACATTCACTAGTAGGAGTGAGAAAAACATCACGGGGTGGTGCGCATTGTATGGGTGTGTGTTTCATTAGATTCACTAGTAGGAGTCTGAAAAACATCACGGGGTGGTGCGCATTGTATGGGTGTGTGTTACATTACATTCACTAGTAGGAGTGAGAAAAACATCACGGGGTGGTGCGCATTGTATGGGTGTGTGTTACATTACATTCACTAGTAGGAGTGAGAAAAACATCACGGGGTGGTGCGCATTGTATGGGTGTGTGTTACATTACATTCACTAGTAGGAGTGAGAAAAACATCACGGGGTGGTGCGCATTGTATGGGTGTGTGTTTCATTAGATTCACTAGTAGGAGTGAGAAAAACATCACGGGGTGGTGCGCATTGTATGGGTGTGTGTTACATTACATTCACTAGTAGCAGTGAGAAAAACATCACGGGGTGGTGCGCCTTGCAGGGCTGTGTGTTACATTAGATTCACTAGTAGGAGTGAGAAAAACATCACGGGGTGGTGCGCCTTGTATGGGTGTGTGTTACATTAGATTCACTAGTAGGAGTGAGAAAAACATCACGGGGTTGTGCGCCTTGTATGGGTGTGTGTTACATTACATTCCCTAGTAGGAGTGAGAAAAACATCACGGGGTGGTGCGCCTTGTATGGGTGTGTGTTACATTACATTCACTAGTAGGAGTGAGAAAAACATCACGGGGTGGTGCGCCTTGTATGGGTGTGTGTTACATTACATTCACAAGTAGGAGTGAGAAAAACATCACGGGGTGGTGCGCCTTGTATGGGTGTGTGTTACATTACATTCACTAGTAGGAGTGAGAAAAACATCACGGGGTGGTGCGCCTTGTATGGGTGTGTGTTACATTACATTCACTAGTAGGAGTGAGAAAAACATCACGGGGTGGTGCGCCTTGTATGGGTGTGTGTTACATTACATTCACTAGTAGGAGTGAGAAAAACATCACGGGGTGGTGCGCCTTGTATGGGTGTGTGTTACATGACATTCACTAGTAGGAGTGAGAAAAACATCACGGGGTGGTGCGCCTTGCAGGGCTGTGTGTTACATTAGATTCACTAGTAGGAGTGAGAAAAACATCACGGGGTGGTGCGCCTAGTATGGGTGTGTGTTACATGACATTCACTAGTAGGAGTGAGAAAATCATCACGGGGTTGTGCGCCTTGTATGGGTGTGTGTTACATTACATTCACTAGTAGGAGTGAGAAAAACATCACGGGGTGGTGCGCCTTGTATGGGTGTGTGTTACATTACATTCACTAGTAGGAGTGAGAAAAACATCACGGGGTGGTGCGCCTTGTATGGGTGTGTGTTACATTACATTCACTAGTAGGAGTGAGAAAAACATCACGGGGTGGTGCGCCTTGTATGGGTGTGTGTTACATTAGATTCACTAGTAGGAGTGAGAAAAACATCACGGGGTGGTGCGCCTTGTATGGGTGTGTGTTACATTACATTCACTAGTAGGAGTGAGAAAAACATCACGGGGTGGTGCGCATTGTATGGGTGTGTGTTACATTACATTCACTAGTAGGAGTGAGAAAAACATCACGGGGTGGTGCGCATTGTATGGGTGTGTGTTACATTAGATTCACTAGTAGGAGTGAGAAAAACATCACGGGGTGGTGCGCATTGTATGGGTGTTTGTTACATTACATTCACTAGTAGGAGTGAGAAAAACATCACGGAGTGGTGCGCATTGTATGGGTGTGTGTTACATTAGATTCACTAGTAGGAGTGAGAAAAACATCACGGGGTGGTGCGCATTGTATGGGTGTGTGTTACATTAGATTCACTAGTAGCAGTGAGAAAAACATCACGGGGTGGTGCGCATTGTATGGGTGTGTGTTACATTAGACTCACTAGTAGGAGTGAGAAAAACATCACGGGGTGGTGCGCATTGTATGGTTGTGTGTTACATTAGATTCACTAGTAGCAGTGAGAAAAACATCACGGGGTGGTGCGCATTGTATGGGTGTGTGTTTCATTAGATTCACTAGTAGGAGTGAGAAAAACATCACGGGGTGGTGCGCATTGTATGGGTGTGTGTTACATTAGATTCACTAGTAGGAGTGAGAAAAACATCACGGGGTGGTGCGCCTTGTATGGGTGTGTGTTACATTAGATTCACTAGTAGGAGTGAGAAAAACATCACGGGGTGGTGCGCATTGTATGGGTGTGTGTTACATTACATTCACTAGTAGGAGTGAGAAAAACATCACGGGGTGGTGCGCCTTGTATGGGTGTGTGTTACATTAGATTCACTAGTAGGAGTGAGAAAAACATCACGGGGTGGTGCGCATTGTATGGGTGTGTGTTACATTAGATTCACTAGTAGGATTGAGAAAAACATCACGGGGTGGTGCGCATTGTATGGGTGTGTGTTACATTAGATTCACTAGTAGGAGTGAGAAAAACATCACGGGGTGGTGCGCATTGTATGGGTGTGTGTTACATTACATTCACTAGTAGGAGTGAGAAAAACATCACGGGGTGGTGCGCATTGTATGGGTGTGTGTTACATTAATTTCACTAGTAGGAGTGAGAAAATCATCACGGGGTGGTGCGCATTGTATGGGTGTGTGTTACATTACATTCACTAGTAGGAGTGAGAAAAACATCACGGGGTGGTGCGCATTGTATGGGTGTGTGTTACATTACATTCACTAGTAGCAGTGAGAAAAACATCACGGGGTGGTGCGCATTGTATGGGTGTGTGTTTCATTAGATTCACTAGTAGGAGTGAGAAAAACATCACGGGGTGGTGCGCATTGTATGGGTGTGTGTTACATTACATTCACTAGTAGCAGTGAGAAAAACATCACGGGGTGGTGCGCCTTGTATGGGTGTGTGTTACATTAGATTCACTAGTGGCAGTGAGAAAAACATCACGGGGTGGTGCGCCTTGCAGGGCTGTGTGTTACATTAGATTCACTAGTAGGAGTGAGAAAAACATCACGGGGTGGTGGGCCTTGTATGAGTGTGTGTTACATTACATTCACTAGTAGGAGTGAGAAAAACATCACGGGGTTGTGCGCCTTGTATGGGTGTGTGTTACATTACATTCCCTAGTAGGAGTGAGAAAAACATCACGGGGTGGTGCGCCTTGTATGGGTGTGTGTTACATTACATTCACTAGTAGGAGTGAGAAAAACATCACGGGGTGGTGCGCCTTGTATGGGTGTGTGTTACATTACATTCACTAGTAGGAGTGAGAAAAACATCACGGGGTGGTGCGCCTTGTATGGGTGTGTGTTACATTACATTCACTAGTAGGAGTGAGAAAAACATCATGGGGTGGTGCGCCTTGTATGGGTGTGTGTTACATTAGATTCAGTAGTAGGAGTGAGAAAAACATCACGGGGTGGTGCGCCTTGTATGGGTGTGTGTTACATTAGATTCACTAGTAGGAGTGAGAAAAACATCACGGGGTGGTGCGCATTGTATGGGTGTGTGTTACATTACATTCACTAGTAGGAGTGAGAAAATCATCACGGGGTGGTGCGCATTGTATGGGTGTGTGTTACATTAGATTCACTAGTAGGAGTGAGAAAAACATCACGGGGTGGTGCGCATTGTATGGGTGTGTGTTACATTAGATTCACTAGTAGCAGTGAGAAAAACATCACGGGGTGGTGCGCCTTGCAGGGCTGTGTGTTACATTACATTCACTAGTAGCAGTGAGAAAAACATCACGGGGTGGTGCGCCTTGTATGGGTGTGTGTTACATTAGATTCACTAGTAGGAGTGAGAAAAACATCACGGGGTGGTGCGCCTTGTATGGGTGTGTGTTACATTACATTCACTAGTAGGAGTGAGAAAAACATCACGGGGTGGTGCGCATTGTATGGGTGTGTGTTACATTACTTTCACTAGTAGGAGTGAGAAAAACATCACGGGGTGGTGCGCCTTGTATGGGTGTGTGTTACATTAGATTCACTAGTAGGAGTGAGAAAAACATCACGGGGTGGTGCGCCTTTTATGGGTGTGTGTTACATTAGATTCACTAGTAGGAGTGAGAAAAACATCACGGGGTGGTGCGCATTGTATGGGTGTGTGTTACATTACATTCACTAGTAGCAGTGAGAAAATCATCACGGGGTGGTGCGCATTGTATGGGTGTGTGTTACCTTAGATTCACTAGTAGGAGTGAGAAAAACATCACGGGGTGGTGCGCATTGTATGGGTGTGTGTTACATTAGATTCACTAGTAGGAGTGAGAAAAACATCACGGGGTGGTGCGCCTTGCAGGGCTGTGTGTTACATTAGATTCACTAGTAGCAGTGAGAAAAACATCACGGGGTGGTGCGCCTTGCAGGGCTGTGTGTTACATTAGATTCACTAGTAGCAGTGAGAAAAACATCACGGGGTGGTGCGCCTTGTATGGGTGTGTGTTACATTAGATTCACTAGTAGGAGTGAGAAAAACATCACGGGGTGGTGCGCCTTGTATGGGTCTGTGTTACATTACATTCACTAGTAGGAGTGAGAAAAACATCACGGGGTGGTGCGCCTTGTATGGGTGTGTGTTACATTACATTCACTAGTAGGAGTGAGAAAAACATCACGGGGTGGTGCGCCTTTTATGGGTGTGTGGTACATTACATTCACTAGTAGGAGTGAGAAAAACATCACGGGGTGGTGCGCCTTGTATGGGTGTGTGTTACATTAGATTCACTAGTAGGAGTGAGAAAAACATCACGGGGTGGTGCGCATTGTATGGGTGTGTGTTTCATTAGATTCACTAGTAGGAGAGAGAAAAACATCACGGGGTGGTGCGCATTGTATGGGTGTGTGTTACATTAGATTCACTAGTAGGAGTGAGAAAAACATCTCGGGGTGGTGCGCCTTGTATGGGTGTGTGTTACATTACATTCACTAGTAGGAGAGAGAAAAACATCACGGGGTGGTGCGCATTGTATGGGTGTGTGTTACATTACTTTCACTAGTAGGAGTGAGAAAAACATCACGGGGTGGTGCGCCTTGTATGGGTGTGTGTTACATTAGATTCACTAGTAGGAGTGAGAAAAACATCACGGGGTGGTGCGCCTTGTATGGGTGTGTGTTACATTAGATTCACTAGTAGGAGTGAGAAAAGCATCACGGGGTGGTGCGCATGGTATGGGTGTGTGTTACATTACATTCACTAGTAGCAGTGAGAAAATCATCACGGGGTGGTGCGCATTGTATGGGTGTGTGTTACCTTAGATTCACTAGTAGGAGTGAGAAAAACATCACGGGGTGGTGCGCATTGTATGGGTGTGTGTTACATTAGATTCACTAGTAGGAGTGAGAAAAACATCACGGGGTGGTGCGCCTTGCAGGGCTGTGTGTTACATTAGATTCACTAGTAGCAGTGAGAAAAACATCACGGGGTGGTGCGCCTTGCAGGGCTGTGTGTTACATTAGATTCACTAGTAGCAGTGAGAAAAACATCACGGGGTGGTGCGCCTTGTATGGGTGTGTGTTACATTAGATTCACTAGTAGGAGTGAGAAAAACATCACGGGGTGGTGCGCCTTGTATGGGTGTGTGTTACATTAGATTCACTAGTAGGAGTGAGAAAAACATCACGGGGTGGTGCGCCTTGTATGGGTGTGTGTTACATTACATTCACTAGTAGGAGTGAGAAAAACATCACGGGGTGGTGCGCCTTGTATGGGTGTGTGGTACATTACATTCACTAGTAGGAGTGAGAAAAACATCACGGGGTGGTGCGCCTTGTATGGGTGTGTGTTACATTAGATTCACTAGTAGGAGTGAGAAAAACATCACGGGGTGGTGCGCATTGTATGGGTGTGTGTTTCATTAGATTCACTAGTAGGAGTGAGAAAAACATCACGGGGTGGTGCGCATTGTATGGGTGTGTGTTACATTAGATTCACTAGTAGGAGTGAGAAAAACATCACGGGGTGGTGCGCATTTTATGGGTGTGTGTTACATTAGATTCACTAGTAGGAGTGAGAAAAACATCTCGGGGTGGTGCGCATTGTATGGGTGTGTGTTACATTACATTCACTAGTAGGAGTGAGAAAAACATCACGGGGTGGTGCGCATTGTATGGGTGTGTGTTACATTACATTCACTAGTAGGAGTGAGAAAAACATCACGGGGTGGTGCGCATTGTATGGGTGTGTGTTACATTACATTCACTAGTAGGAGTGAGAAAATTATCACGGGGTGGTGCGCATTGTATGTGTGTGTGTTACGTTAGATTCACTAGTAGGAGTGAGAAAAACATCACGGGGTGGTCCGCATTGTATGGGTGTGTGTTACATTAGATTCACCAGCAGGAGTGAGAAAAACATCACGGGGTGGTGCACATTGTATGGGTGTGTGTTACATTAGATTCACTAGTAGGAGTGAGAAAAACATCACGGGGTGGTGCGCATTGTATGGGTGTGTGTTACATTAGATTCACTAGTAGGAGTGAGAAAAACATCACGGGGTGCTGCGCCTTGTATGTGTGTGTGTTACATTAGATTCACTAGTAGCAGTGAGAAAAACATCACGGGGTGGTGCGACTTGTATGGGTGTTGTTACATTAGATTCACTAGTAGCAGTGAGAAAAACATCACGGTGTGGTGCGCCTTGTATGGGTGTGTGTTACATTAGATTCACTAGTAGGAGTGAGAAAAACATCACTGGGTGGTGCGCCTTGTATGGGTGTGTGTTACATTACATTCACTAGTAGGAGTGAGAAAAACATCACGGGGTGGTGCGCCTTGTATGGGTGTGTGTTACATTACATTCACTAGTAGGAGTGAGAAAAACATCACGCGGTGGTGCGCCTTGTATGGGTGTGTGTTACATTACATTCACTAGTAGGAGTGAGAAAAACATCACGGGGTGGTGCGCCTTGTATGGGTGTGTGTTACATTACATTCACTAGTAGGAGTGAGAAAAACATCACGGGGTGGTGCGCCTTGTATGGGTGTGTGTTACATTAGATTCACTAGTAGGAGTGAGGAAAACATCACGGGGTGGTGCGCCTTGTATGGGTGTGTGTTACATTAGATTCACTAGTAGGAGTGAGAAAAACATCACGGGGTGGTGCGCATTGTATGGGTGTGTGTTACATTACATTCACTAGTAGGAGTGAGAAAATCATCACGGGGTGGTGCGCATTGTATGGGTGTGTGTTACATTAGATTCACTAGTAGGAGTGAGAAAAACATCACGGGGTGGTGCGCATTGTATGGGTGTGTGTTACATTAGATTCACTAGTAGCAGTGAGAAAAACATCACGGGGTGGTGCACCTTGCAGGGCTGTGTGTTACATTAGATTCACTAGTAGCAGTGAGAAAAACATCACGGGGTGGTGCGCCTTGCAGGGCTGTGTGTTACATTAGATTCACTAGTAGCAGTGAGAAAAACATCACGGGGTGGTGCGCGTTGTATGGGTGTGTGTTACATTAGATTCACTAGTAGGAGTGAGAAAAACATCACGGCGTGGTGCGCCTTGTATGGGTGTGTGTTACATTACATTCACTAGTAGGAGTGAGAAAAACATCACGGGGTGGTGCGCCTTGTATGGGTGTGTGTTACATTACATTCACTAGTAGGAGTGAGAAAAACATCACGGGGTGGTGCGCCTTGTATGGGTGTGTGTTACATTACATTCACTAGTAGGAGTGAGAAAAACATCACGGGGTGGTGCGCCTTGTATGGGTGTGTGTTACATTACATTCACTAGTAGGAGTGAGAAAAACATCACGGGTTGGTGCGCCTTGTATGGGTGTGTGTTACATTAGATTCACTAGTAGGAGTGAGAAAAACATCACGGGGTGGTGCGCCTTGTATGGGTGTGTGTTACATTAGATTCACTAGTAGGAGTGAGAAAAACATCACGGGGTGGTGCGCATTGTATGGGTGTGTGTTACATTACATTCACTAGTAGGAGTGAGAAAAACATCACGGGGTGGTGCGCATTGTATGGGTGTGTGTTACATTACATTCACTAGTAGGAGTGAGAAAAACATCACGGGGTGGTGCGCATTGTATGGGTGTGTGTTACATTACATTCACTAGTAGGAGTGAGAAAATCATCACGGGGTGGTGCGCATTGTATGGGTGTGTGTTACGTTAGATTCACTAGTAGGATTGAGAAAAACATCACGGGGTGGTGCGCATTGTATGGGTGTGTGTTACATTAGATTCACTAGCAGGAGTGAGAAAAACATCACGGGGTGGTGCGCATTGTATGGGTGTGTGTTACATTAGATTCACTAGTAGGAGTGAGAAAAACATCACGGGGTGGTGCGCATTGTATGGGTGTGTGTTACATTAGATTCACTAGTAGGAGTGAGAAAAACATCACGGGGTGGTGCGCATTGTATGGGTGTGTGTTACATTAGATTCACTAGTAGGAGTGAGAAAAACATCACGGGGTGCTGCGTCTTGTATGGGTGTGTGTTACATTAGATTCACTAGTAGCAGTGAGAAAAACATCACGGGGTGGTGCGCCTTGTATGGGTGTTGGTACATTAGATTCACTAGTAGCAGTGAGAAAAACATCACGGGGTGGTGCGCCTTGTATGGGTGTGTGTTACATTAGATTCACTAGTAGGAGTGAGAAAAACATCACGGGGTGGTGCGCATTGTATGGGTGTGTGTTACATTACATTCACTAGGAGAAGTGAGAAAAACATCACGGGGTGGTGTGCCTTGTATGGGTGTGTGTTACATTAGATTCACTAGTAGGAGTGAGAAAAACATCACAGGGTGGTGCGCCTTGTATGGGTGTGTGTTACATTACATTCACTAGTAGGAGTGAGAAAAACATCACGGGGTGGTGCGCCTTGTATGGGTGTGTGTTACATTACATTCACTAGTAGGAGTGAGCAAAACATCACGGGGTGGTGCGCCTTGTATGGGTGTGTGTTACATTAGATTCACTATTAGGAGTGAGAAAAACATCACGGGGTGGTGCGCCTTGTATGGGTGTGTGTTACATTAGATTCACTAGTAGGAGTGAGAAAAACATCACGGGGTGGTGCGCATTGTATGGGTGTGTGTTACATTACATTCACTAGTAGGAGTGAGAAAATCATCACGGGGTGGTGCGCATTGTATGGGTGTGTGTTACATTAGATTCACTAGTAGGAGTGAGAAAAACATCACGGGGTGGTGCGCATTGTATGGGTGTGTGTTACATTAGATTCACTAGTAGCAGTGAGAAAAACATCACGGGGTGGTGCGCCTTGCAGGGCTATGTGTTACATTAGATTCACTAGTAGCAGTGAGAAAAACATCACGGGGTGGTGCGCCTTGTATGGGTGTGTGTTACATTACATTCACTAGTAGCAGTGAGAAAAACATCACGGGGTGGTGCGCCTTGCAGGGCTGTGTGTTACATTAGATTCTCTAGTAGCAGTGAGAAAAACATCACGGGGTGGTGCGCGTTGTATGGGTGTGTGTTACATTAGATTCACTAGTAGGAGTGAGAAAAACATCACGGCGTGGTGCGCCTTGTATGGGTGTGTGTTACATTACATTCACTAGTAGGAGTGAGAAAAACATCACGGGGTGGTGCGCCTTTTATGGGTGTGTGTTACATTACATTCACAAGTAGGAGTGAGAAAAACATCACGGGGTGGTGCGCCTTGTATGGGTGTGTGTTACATTACATTCACTAGTAGGAGTGAGAAAAACATCACGGGGTGGTGCGCCTTGTATGGGTGTGTGTTACATTACATTCACTAGTAGAAGTGAGAAAAACATCACGGGTTGGTGCGCCTTGTATGGGTGTGTGTTACATTACATTCACTAGTAGGAGTGAGAAAAACATCACGGGGTGGTGCGCATTGTATGGGTGTGTGTTACATTAGATTCACTAGTAGCAGTGAGAAAAACATCACGGGGTGGTGCGCCTTGCAGGGCTGTGTGTTACATTAGATTCACTAGTAGCAGTGAGAAAAACATCACGGTGTGGTGCGCCTTGCAGGGCTGTGTGTTACATTAGATTCACTAGTAGCAGTGAGAAAAACATCACGGGGTGGTGCGCCTTGTATGGGTGTGTGTTACATTAGATTCACTAGTAGGAGTGAGAAAAACATCACGGGGTGGTGCGCCTTGTATGGGTGTGTGTTACATTACATTCACTAGTAGGAGTGAGAAAAACATCACGGGGTGGTGCGCCTTGTATGGGTGTGTGTTACATTAGATTCACTAGTAGGAGTGAGAAAAACATCACGGGGTGGTGCGCCTTGTATGGGTGTGTGTTACATTACATTCACTAGTAGGAGTGAGAAAAACATCACGGGGTGGTGCGCCTTGTATGGGTGTGTGTTACATTACATTCACTAGTAGGAGTGAGAAAAACATCACGGGGTGGTGCGCATTGTATGGGTGTGTGTTTCATTAGATCCACTAGTAGGAGTGAGAAAAACATCACGGGGTGGTGCGCATTGTATGGGTGTGTGTTACATTACATCCACTAGTAGGAGTGAGATAAACATCACGGGGTGGTGCGCATTGTATGGGTGTGTGTTACATTAGATTCACTAGTAGGAGTGAGAAAAACATCACGGGGTGGTGCGCCTTGTATGGGTGTGTGTTACATTAGATTCACTAGTAGGAGTGAGAAAAACATCACGGGGTGGTACGCCTTGTATGGGTGTGTGTTACATTAGATTCACTAGTAGGAGTGAGAAAAACATCACGGGGTGGTGCGCATTGTATGGGTGTGTGTTACATTAGATTCACTAGTAGGAGTGAGAAAAACATCACGGGGTGGTGCGCATTGAATGGGTGTGTGTTACATTAGATTCACTAGTAGGAGTGAGAAAAACATCACGGGGTGGTGCGCATTGTATGGGTGTGTGTTACATTAGATTCACTAGTAGGTGTGAGAAAAACATCACGGGGTGGTGCGCATTGTATGGGTGTGTGTTACATTAGATTCACTAGCAGGAGTGAGAAAAACATCACGGGGTGGTGCACATTGTATGGGTGTGTGTTACATTAGATTCACTAGTAGGAGTGAGAAAAACATCACGGGGTGGTGCGCATTTTATGGGTGTGTGTTACATTAGATTCACTAGTAGGAGTGAGAAAAACATCACGGGGTGCTGCGCCTTGTATGGGTGTGTGTTACATTAGATTCACTAGTAGCAGTGAGAAAAACATCACGGGGTGGTGCGCCTTGTATGGGTGTTGTTATATTAGATTCACTAGTAGCAGTGAGAAAAACATCACGGGGTGGTGCGCCTTGTATGGGTGTGTGTTACATTAGATTCACTAGTAGGAGTGAGAAAAACATCACGGGGTGGTGCGCCTTGTATGGGTGTGTGTTACATTACATTCACTAGTAGGAGTGAGAAAAACATCACGGGGTGGTGCGCCTTGTATGGGTGTGTGTTACATTACATTCACTAGTAGGAGTGAGAAAAACATCACGGGGTGGTGCGCCTTGTATGGGTGTGTGTTACATTACATTCACTAGTAGGAGTGAGAAAAACATCACGGGGTGGTGCGCCTTGTATGGGTGTGTGTTACATTAGATTCACTAGTAGGAGTGAGAAAAATATCACGGGGTGGTGCGCCTTGTAGGGGTGTGTGTTACATTAGATTCACTAGTAGGAGTGAGAAAAACATCACGGGGTGGTGCGCATTGTATGGGTGTGTGTTACATTACATTCACTAGTAGGAGTGAGAAAATCATCACGGGTTGTGCGCATTGTATGGGTGTGTGTTACATTAGATTCACTAGTAGGAGTGAGAAAAACATCACGGGGTGGTGCGCATTGTATGGGTGTGTGTTACATTAGATTCACTAGTAGCAGTGAGAAAAACATCACGGGGTGGTGCGCCTTGCAGGGCTGTGTGTTACATTAGATTCTCTAGTAGCAGTGAGAAAAACATCACGGGGTGGTGCGCGTTGTATGGGTGTGTGTTACATTAGATTCACTAGTAGGAGTGAGAAAAACATCACGGCGTGGTGCGCCTTGTATTGGTGTGTGTTACATTACATTCACTAGTAGGAGTGAGAAAAACATCACGGGGTGGTGCGCCTTGTATGGGTGTGTGTTACATTACATTCACAAGTAGGAGTGAGAAAAACATCACGGGGTGGTGCGTCTTGTATGGGTGTGTGTTACATTAGATTCACTAGTAGGAGTGAGAACAACATCACGGGGTGGTGCGCCTTGTATGGGTGTGTGTTACATTACATTCACTAGTAGGAGTGAGAAAAACATCACGGGGTGGTGCGCATTGTATGGGTGTGTGTTACATTAGATTCACTAGTAAGAGTGAGAAAAACATCACGGGGTGGTGCGCATTGTATGGGTGTGTGTTACATTAGATTCACTAGTAGGAGTGAGAAAAACATCACGGGGTGGTGCGCATTGTATGGGTGTGTGTTACATTACATTCACTAGTAGGAGTGAGAAAAACATCACGGGGTGGTGCGCATTGTATGGGTGTGTGTTACATTACATTCACTAATAGGAGTGAGAAAAACATCACGGGGTGGTGCGCATTGTATGGGTGTGTGTTACATTACATTCACTAGTAGGAGTGAGAAAATCATCACGGGTTGTGCGCATTGTATGGGTGTGTGTTACATTAGATTCACTAGTAGGAGTGAGAAAAACATCACGGGGTGGTGCGCATTGTATGGGTGTGTGTTACATTAGATTCACTAGTAGCAGTGAGAAAAACATCACGGGGTGGTGCGCCTTGCAGGGCTGTGTGTTACATTAGATTCTCTAGTAGCAGTGAGAAAAACATCACGGGGTGGTGCGCGTTGTATGGGTGTGTGTTACATTAGATTCACTAGTAGGAGTGAGAAAAACATCACGGCGTGGTGCGCCTTGTATGGGTGTGTGTTACATTACATTCACTAGTAGGAGTGAGAAAATCATCACGGGGTGGTGCGCATTGTATGGGTGTGTGTTATGTTAGATTCACTAGTAGGATTGAGAAAAACATCACGGGGTGGTGCGCATTGTATGGGTGTGTGTTACATTAGATTCACTAGCAGGAGTGAGAAAAACATCACGGGGTGGTGCGCATTGTATGGGTGTGTGTTACATTAGATTCACTAGTAGGAGTGAGAAAAACATCACGAGGTGGTGCGCATTGTATGGGTGTGTGTTACATTAGATTCACTAGTAGGAGTGAGAAAAACATCACGGGGTGGTGCGCATTGTATGGGTGTGTGTTACATTAGATTCACTAGTAGGAGTGAGAAAAACATCACGGGGTGCTGCGCCTTGTATGGGTGTGTGTTACATTAGATTCACTAGTAGCAGTGAGAAAAACATCACGGGGTGGTGCGCCTTGTATGGGTGTTGGTACATTAGATTCACTAGTAGCAGTGAGAAAAACATCACGGGGTGGTGCGCCTTGTATGGGTGTGTGTTACATTACCTTCACTAGTAGGAGTGAGAAAAACATCACGGGGTGGTGCGCATTGTATGGGTGTGTGTTACATTACATTCACTAGTAGAAGTGAGAAAAACATCACGGGGTGGTGTGCCTTGTATGGGTGTGTGTTACATTACATTCACTAGTAGGAGTGAGAAAAACATCACAGGGTGGTGCGCCTTGTATGGGTGTGTGTTACATTACATTCACTAGTAGGAGTGAGAAAAACATCACGGGGTGGTGCGCCTTGTATGGGTGTGTGTTACATTACATTCACTAGTAGGAGTGAGCAAAACATCACGGGGTGGTGCGCCTTGTATGGGTGTGTGTTACATTAGATTCACTATTAGGAGTGAGAAAAACATCACGGGGTGGTGCGCCTTGTATGGGTGTGTGTTACATTAGATTCACTATTAGGAGTGAGAAAAACATCACGGGGTGGTGCGCATTGTATGGGTGTGTGTTACATTACATTCACTAGTAGGAGTCAGAAAATAATCACGGGGTGGTGCGCATTGTATGGGTGTGTGTTACATTAGATTCACTAGTAGGAGTGAGAAAAACATCACGGGGTGGTGCGCATTGTTTGGGTGTGTGTTACATTAGATTCACTAGTAGCAGTGAGAAAAACATCACGGGGTGGTGCGCCTTGCAGGGCTGTGTGTTACATTAGATTCACTACTAGCAGTGAGAAAAACATCACGGGGTGGTGCGCCTTGTATGGGTGTGTGTTACATTACATTCACAAGTAGCAGTGAGAAAAACATCACGGGGTGGTGCGCCTTGCAGGGCTGTGTGTTACATTAGATTCTCTAGTAGCAGTGAGAAAAACATCACGGGGTGGTGCGCGTTGTATGGGTGTGTGTTACATTAGATTCACTAGTAGGAGTGAGAAAAACATCACGGCGTGGTGCGCCTTGTATGGGTGTGTGTTACATTACATTCACTAGTAGGAGTGAGAAAAACATCACGGGGTGGTGCGCCTTTTATGGGTGTGTGTTACATTACATTCACAAGTAGGAGTGAGAAAAACATCACGGGGTGGTGCGCCTTGTATGGGTGTGTGTTACATTACATTCACTAGTAGGAGTGAGAAAAACATCATGGGGTGGTGCGCCTTGTATGGGTGTGTGTTACATTACATTCACTAGTAGGAGTGAGAAAAACATCACGGGTTGGTGCGCCTTGTATGGGTGTGTGTTACATTACATTCACTAGTAGGAGTGAGAAAAACATCACGGGGTGGTGCGCATTGTATGGGTGTGTGTTACATTAGATTCACTAGTAGCAGTGAGAAAAACATCACGGGGTGGTGCGCCTTGCAGGGCTGTGTGTTACATTAGATTCACTAGTAGCAGTGAGAAAAACATCACGGTGTGGTGCGCCTTGCAGGGCTGTGTGTTACATTAGATTCACTAGTAGCAGTGAGAAAAACATCACGGGGTGGTGCGCCTTGTATGGGTGTGTGTTACATTAGATTCACTAGTAGGAGTGAGAAAAACATCACGGGGTGGTGCGCCTTGTATGGGTGTGTGTTACATTACATTCACTAGTAGGAGTGAGAAAAACATCACGGGGTGGTGCGCCTTGTATGGGTGTGTGTTACATTAGATTCACTAGTAGGAGTGAGAAAAACATCACGGGGTGGTGCGCCTTGTATGGGTGTGTGTTACATTACATTCACTAGTAGGAGTGAGAAAAACATCACGGGGTGGTGCGCCTTGTATGGGTGTGTGTTACATTACATTCACTAGTAGGAGTGAGAAAAACATCACGGGGTGGTGCGCATTGTATGGGTGTGTGTTTCATTAGATCCACTAGTAGGAGTGAGAAAAACATCACGGGGTGGTGTGCATTGTATGGGTGTGTGTTACATTACATCCACTAGTAGGAGTGAGATAAACATCACGGGGTGGTGCGCATTGTATGGGTGTGTGTTACATTAGATTCACTAGTAGGAGTGAGAAAAACATCACGGGGTGGTGCGCCTTGTATGGGTGTGTGTTACATTAGATTCACTAGTAGGAGTGAGAAAAACATCACGGGGTGGTGCGCCTTGTATGGGTGTGTGTTACATTAGATTCACTAGTAGGAGTGAGAAAAACATCACGGGGTGGTGCGCATTGTATGGGTGTGTGTTACATTAGATTCACTAGTAGGAGTGAGAAAAACATCACGGGGTGGTGCGCATTGTATGGGTGTGTGTTACATTAGATTCACTAGTAGGAGTG
The DNA here is from genome assembly GCF_034190915.1 of Cavia porcellus. Taxonomy (NCBI): domain Eukaryota; kingdom Metazoa; phylum Chordata; class Mammalia; order Rodentia; family Caviidae; genus Cavia; species Cavia porcellus. The sequence goes on along the minus strand of NW_026947642.1, from coordinate 414,835 downwards.
GGAAAAACATCACGGGGTGGTGCGCATTGTATGGGTGTGTGTTACATTAGATTCACTAGTAGGAGTGAGAAAAACATCACGGGGTGCTGCGCCTTGTATGGGTGTGTGTTACATTAGATTCACTAGTAGCAGTGAGAAAAACATCACGGGGTGGTGCGCCTTGTATGGGTGTTGGTACATTAGATTCACTAGTAGCAGTGAGAAAAACATCACGGGGTGGTGCGCCTTGTATGGGTGTGTGTTACATTACCTTCACTAGTAGGAGTGAGAAAAACATCACGGGGTGGTGCGCATTGTATGGGTGTGTGTTACATTACATTCACTAGTAGGAGTGAGAAAAACATCACGGGGTGGTGTGCCTTGTATGGGTGTGTGTTACATTACATTCACTAGTAGGAGTGAGAAAAACATCACAGGGTGGTGCGCCTTGTATGGGTGTGTGTTACATTACATTCACTAGTAGGAGTGAGAAAAACATCACGGGGTGGTGCGCCTTGTATGGGTGTGTGTTACATTACATTCACTAGTAGGAGTGAGCAAAACATCACGGGGTGGTGCGCCTTGTATGGGTGTGTGTTACATTAGATTCACTATTAGGAGTGAGAAAAACATCACGGGGTGGTGTGCCTTGTATGGGTGTGTGTTACATTAGATTCACTATTAGGAGTGAGAAAAACATCACGGGGTGGTGCGCATTGTATGGGTGTGTGTTACATTACATTCACTAGTAGGAGTGAGAAAATCATCACGGGGTGGTGCGCATTGTATGGGTGTGTGTTACATTAGATTCACTAGTAGCAGTGAGAAAAACATCACGGGGTGGTGCGCCTTGCAGGGCTTGTGTTACATTAGATTCACTAGTAGCAGTGAGAAAAACATCACGGGGTGGTGCGCCTTGCAGGGCTGTGTGTTACATTAGGTTCACTAGTAGCAGTGAGAAAAACATCACGGGGTGGTGCGCCTTGTATGGGTGTGTGTTACATTAGATTCACTAGTATGAGTGAGAAAAACATCACGGGGTGGTGCGCCTTGTATGGGTGTGTGTTACATTACATTCACTAGTAGGAGTGAGAAAAACATCACGGGGTGGTGCGCCTTGTATGGGTGTGTGTTACATTACATTCACTAGTAGGAGTGAGAAAAACATCACGGGGTGGTGCGCATTGTATGGGTGTGTGTTACATTACATTCACTAGTAGGAGTGAGAAAAACATCACGGGGTGGTGCGCCTTGTATGGGTGTGTGTTACATTAGATTCACTAGTAGGAGTGAGAAAATCATCACGGGGTGGTGCGCCTTGTATGGGTGTGTGTTACATTAGATTCACTAGTAGGAGTGAGAAAAACATCACGGGGTGGTGCGCATTGTATGGGTGTGTGTTACATTAGATTCACTAGTAGGAGTGAGAAAAACATCACGGGGTGGTGCGCATTGTATGGGTGTGTGTTACATTAGATTCACTAGTAGGAGTGAGAAAAACATCACGGGGTGGTGCGCATTGTATGGGTGTGTGTTACATTGGATTCACTAGTAGGAGTGAGAAAAACATCACGGGGTGGTGCGCATTGTATGGGTGTGTGTTACATTGGATTCACTAGTAGGAGTGAGAAAAACATCACGGGGTGGTGCGCATTGTATGGGTGTGTGTTACATTACATTCACTAGTAGGAGTGAGAAAAACATCACGGGGTGGTGCGCATTTTATGGGTGTGTGTTACATTACATTCACTAGTAGGAGTGAGAAAATCATCACGGGGTGGTGCGCATTGTATGGGTGTGTGTTACATTAGATTCACTAGCAGGAGTGAGAAAAACATCACGGGGTGGTGCGCATTGTATGGGTGTGTGTTACATTAGATTCACTAGTAGGAGTGAGAAAAACATCACGGGGTGGTGCGCATTGTATGGGTGTGTGTTACATTAGATTCACTAGTAGGAGTGAGAAAAACATCACGGGGTGCTGCGCCTTGTATGGCTGTGTGTTACATTAGATTCACTAGTAGCAGTGAGAAAAACATCACGGGGTGGTGCGCCTTGTATGGGTGTGTGTTACATTAGATTCACTAGTAGGAGTGAGAAAAACATCACGGGGTGGTGCGCCTTGTATGGGTGTGTGTTACATTACATTCACTAGTAGGAGTGAGAAAAACATCACGGGGTGGTGCGCCTTGTATGGGTGTGTGTTAAATTACATTCACTAGTAGGAGTGAGAAAAACATCACGGGGTGGTGCGCCTTGTATGGGTGTGTGTTACATTACATTCACTAGTAGGAGTGAGAAAAACATCACGGGGTGGTGCGCCTTGTATGGGTGTGTGTTACATTAGATTCACTAGTAGGACTGAGAAAAACATCACGGGGTGGTGCGCCTTGTATGGGTGTGTGTTACATTACATTCACTAGTAGGAGTGAGAAAAACATCACGGGGTGGTGCGCCTTGTATGGGTGTGTGTTACATTACATTCACTAGTAGGAGTGAGAAAAACATCACGGGGTGGTGCGCCTTGTATGGGTGTGTGTTACATTACATTCACTAGTAGCAGTGAGAAAAACATCACGGGGTGGTGCGCCTTGTATGGGTGTGTGTTACATTACATTCACTAGTAGGAGTGAGAAAAACATCACGGGGTGGTGCGCATTGTATGGGTGTGTGTTTCATTAGATTCACTAGTAGGAGTGAGAAAAACATCACGGGGTGGTGCGCATTGTATGGGTGTGTGTTACATTACATCCACTAGTAGGAGTGAGATAAACATCACGGGGTGGTGCGCATTGTATGGGTGTGTGTTACATTAGATTCACTAGTAGGAGTGAGAAAAACATCACGGGGTGGTGCGCCTTGTATGGGTGTGTGTTACATTAGATTCACTAGTAGGAGTGAGAAAAACATCACGGGGTGGTGCGCATTGCATGGGTGTGTGTTACATTAGATTCACTAGTAGGAGTGAGAAAAACATCACGGGGTGGTGCGCCTTGTATGGGTGTGTGTTACATTAGATTCACTAGTAGCAGTGAGAAAAACATCACGGGGTGGTGCGCCTTGCAGGGCTTGTGTTACATTAGATTCACTAGTAGCAGTGAGAAAAACATCACGGGGTGGTGCGCCTTGCAGGGCTGTGTGTTACATTAGATTCAGTAGTAGCAGTGAGAAAAACATCACGGGGTGGTGCGCCTTGTATGGGTGTGTGTTACATTAGATTCACTAGTATGAGTGAGAAAAACATCACGGGGTGGTGCGCCTTGTATGGGTGTGTGTTACATTACATTCACTAGTAGGAGTGAGAAAAACATCACGGGGTGGTGCGCCTTGTATGGGTGTGTGTTACATTACATTCACTAGTAGGAGTGAGAAAAACATCACGGGGTGGTGCGCCTTGTATGGGTGTGTGTTACATTAGATTCACTAGTAGGAGTGAGAAAAACATCACGGGGTGGTGCGCCTTGTATGGGTGTGTGTTACATTAGATTCACTAGTAGGAGTGAGAAAAACATCACGGGGTGGTGCGCCTTGTATGGGTGTGTGTTACATTAGATTCACTAGTAGGAGTGAGAAAAACATCACGGGGTGGTGCGCATTGTATGGGTGTGTGTTACATTACATTCACTAGTAGGAGTGAGAAAAACATCACGGGGTGGTGCGCATTGTATGGGTGTGTGTTACATTAGATTCACTAGTAGGAGTGAGAAAAACATCACGGGGTGGTGCGCATTGTATGGGTGTGTGTTACATTGGATTCACTAGTAGGAGTGAGAAAAACATCACGGGGTGGTGCGCATTGTATGGGTGTGTGTTACATTACATTCACTAGTAGGAGTGAGAAAAACATCACGGGGTGGTGCGCATTTTATGGGTGTGTGTTACATTACATTCACTAGTAGGAGTGAGAAAATCATCACGGGGTGGTGCGCATTGTATGGGTGTGTGTTACATTAGATTCACTAGCAGGAGTGAGAAAAACATCACGGGGTGGTGCGCATTGTATGGGTGTATGTTACATTAGATTCACTAGTAGGAGTGAGAAAAACATCACGGGGTGGTGCGCATTGTATGGGTGTGTGTTACATTAGATTCACTAGTAGGAGTGAGAAAAACATCACGGGGTGCTGCGCCTTGTATGGCTGTGTGTTACATTACATTCACTAGTAGGAGTGAGAAAAACATCACAGGGTGGTGCGCCTTGTATGGGTGTGTGTTACATTACATTCACTAGTAGGAGTGAGAAAAACATCACGGGGTGGTGCGCCTTGTATGGGTGTGTGTTACATTACATTCACTAGTAGGAGTGAGCAAAACATCACGGGGTGGTGCGCCTTGTATGGGTGTGTGTTACATTAGATTCACTATTAGGAGTGAGAAAAACATCACGGGGTGGTGTGCCTTGTATGGGTGTGTGTTACATTAGATTCACTATTAGGAGTGAGAAAAACATCACGGGGTGGTGCGCATTGTATGGGTGTGTGTTACATTACATTCACTAGTAGGAGTGAGAAAATCATCACGGGGTGGTGCGCATTGTATGGGTGTGTGTTACATTAGATTCACTAGTAGCAGTGAGAAAAACATCACGGGGTGGTGCGCCTTGCAGGGCTTGTGTTACATTAGATTCACTAGTAGCAGTGAGAAAAACATCACGGGGTGGTGCGCCTTGCAGGGCTGTGTGTTACATTAGGTTCACTAGTAGCAGTGAGAAAAACATCACGGGGTGGTGCGCCTTGTATGGGTGTGTGTTACATTAGATTCACTAGTATGAGTGAGAAAAACATCACGGGGTGGTGCGCCTTGTATGGGTGTGTGTTACATTACATTCACTAGTAGGAGTGAGAAAAACATCACGGGGTGGTGCGCCTTGTATGGGTGTGTGTTACATTACATTCACTAGTAGGAGTGAGAAAAACATCACGGGGTGGTGCGCATTGTATGGGTGTGTGTTACATTACATTCACTAGTAGGAGTGAGAAAAACATCACGGGGTGGTGCGCCTTGTATGGGTGTGTGTTACATTAGATTCACTAGTAGGAGTGAGAAAATCATCACGGGGTGGTGCGCCTTGTATGGGTGTGTGTTACATTAGATTCACTAGTAGGAGTGAGAAAAACATCACGGGGTGGTGCGCATTGTATGGGTGTGTGTTACATTAGATTCACTAGTAGGAGTGAGAAAAACATCACGGGGTGGTGCGCATTGTATGGGTGTGTGTTACATTAGATTCACTAGTAGGAGTGAGAAAAACATCACGGGGTGGTGCCCATTGTATGGGTGTGTGTTACATTGGATTCACTAGTAGGAGTGAGAAAAACATCACGGGGTGGTGCGCATTGTATGGGTGTGTGTTACATTGGATTCACTAGTAGGAGTGAGAAAAACATCACGGGGTGGTGCGCATTGTATGGGTGTGTGTTACATTACATTCACTAGTAGGAGTGAGAAAAACATCACGGGGTGGTGCGCATTTTATGGGTGTGTGTTACATTACATTCACTAGTAGGAGTGAGAAAATCATCACGGGGTGGTGCGCATTGTATGGGTGTGTGTTACATTAGATTCACTAGCAGGAGTGAGAAAAACATCACGGGGTGGTGCGCATTGTATGGGTGTGTGTTACATTAGATTCACTAGTAGGAGTGAGAAAAACATCACGGGGTGGTGCGCATTGTATGGGTGTGTGTTACATTAGATTCACTAGTAGGAGTGAGAAAAACATCACGGGGTGCTGCGCCTTGTATGGCTGTGTGTTACATTAGATTCACTAGTAGCAGTGAGAAAAACATCACGGGGTGGTGCGCCTTGTATGGGTGTGTGTTACATTAGATTCACTAGTAGGAGTGAGAAAAACATCACGGGGTGGTGCGCCTTGTATGGGTGTGTGTTACATTACATTCACTAGTAGGAGTGAGAAAAACATCACGGGGTGGTGCGCCTTGTATGGGTGTGTGTTAAATTACATTCACTAGTAGGAGTGAGAAAAACATCACGGGGTGGTGCGCCTTGTATGGGTGTGTGTTACATTACATTCACTAGTAGGAGTGAGAAAAACATCACGGGGTGGTGCGCCTTGTATGGGTGTGTGTTACATTAGATTCACTAGTAGGACTGAGAAAAACATCACGGGGTGGTGCGCCTTGTATGGGTGTGTGTTACATTACATTCACTAGTAGGAGTGAGAAAAACATCACGGGGTGGTGCGCCTTGTATGGGTGTGTGTTACATTACATTCACTAGTAGGAGTGAGAAAAACATCACGGGGTGGTGCGCCTTGTATGGGTGTGTGTTACATTACATTCACTAGTAGCAGTGAGAAAAACATCACGGGGTGGTGCGCCTTGTATGGGTGTGTGTTACATTACATTCACTAGTAGGAGTGAGAAAAACATCACGGGGTGGTGCGCATTGTATGGGTGTGTGTTTCATTAGATTCACTAGTAGGAGTGAGAAAAACATCACGGGGTGGTGCGCATTGTATGGGTGTGTGTTACATTACATCCACTAGTAGGAGTGAGATAAACATCACGGGGTGGTGCGCATTGTATGGGTGTGTGTTACATTAGATTCACTAGTAGGAGTGAGAAAAACATCACGGGGTGGTGCGCCTTGTATGGGTGTGTGTTACATTAGATTCACTAGTAGGAGTGAGAAAAACATCACGGGGTGGTGCGCATTGCATGGGTGTGTGTTACATTAGATTCACTAGTAGGAGTGAGAAAAACATCACGGGGTGGTGCGCCTTGTATGGGTGTGTGTTACATTAGATTCACTAGTAGCAGTGAGAAAAACATCACGGGGTGGTGCGCCTTGCAGGGCTTGTGTTACATTAGATTCACTAGTAGCAGTGAGAAAAACATCACGGGGTGGTGCGCCTTGCAGGGCTGTGTGTTACATTAGATTCAGTAGTAGCAGTGAGAAAAACATCACGGGGTGGTGCGCCTTGTATGGGTGTGTGTTACATTAGATTCACTAGTATGAGTGAGAAAAACATCACGGGGTGGTGCGCCTTGTATGGGTGTGTGTTACATTACATTCACTAGTAGGAGTGAGAAAAACATCACGGGGTGGTGCGCCTTGTATGGGTGTGTGTTACATTACATTCACTAGTAGGAGTGAGAAAAACATCACGGGGTGGTGCGCCTTGTATGGGTGTGTGTTACATTAGATTCACTAGTAGGAGTGAGAAAAACATCACGGGGTGGTGCGCCTTGTATGGGTGTGTGTTACATTAGATTCACTAGTAGGAGTGAGAAAAACATCACGGGGTGGTGCGCCTTGTATGGGTGTGTGTTACATTAGATTCACTAGTAGGAGTGAGAAAAACATCACGGGGTGGTGCGCATTGTATGGGTGTGTGTTACATTGGATTCACTAGTAGGAGTGAGAAAAACATCACGGGGTGGTGCGCATTGTATGGGTGTGTGTTACATTACATTCACTAGTAGGAGTGAGAAAAACATCACGGGGTGGTGCGCATTTTATGGGTGTGTGTTACATTACATTCACTAGTAGGAGTGAGAAAATCATCACGGGGTGGTGCGCATTGTATGGGTGTGTGTTACATTAGATTCACTAGCAGGAGTGAGAAAAACATCACGGGGTGGTGCGCATTGTATGGGTGTGTGTTACATTAGATTCACTAGTAGGAGTGAGAAAAACATCACGGGGTGGTGCGCATTGTATGGGTGTGTGTTACATTAGATTCACTAGTAGGAGTGAGAAAAACATCACGGGGTGCTGCGCCTTGTATGGCTGTGTGTTACATTAGATTCACTAGTAGCAGTGAGAAAAACATCACGGGGTGGTGCGCCTTGTATGGGTGTTTTTACATTAGATTCACTAGTAGCAGTGAGAAAAACATCACGGGGTGGTGCGCCTTGTATGGGTGTGTGTTACATTAGATTCACTAGTAGGAGTGAGAAAAACATCACGGGGTGGTGCGCCTTGTATGGGTGTGTGTTACATTACATTCACTAGTAGGAGTGAGAAAAACATCACGGGGTGGTGCGCCTTGTATGGGTGTGTGTTAAATTACATTCACTAGTAGGAGTGAGAAAAACATCACGGGGTGGTGCGCCTTGTATGGGTGTGTGTTACATTAGATTCACTAGTAGGAGTGAGAAAAACATCACGGGGTGGTGCGCCTTGTATGGGTGTGTGTTACATTACATTCACTAGTAGGAGTGAGAAAAACATCACGGGGTGGTGCGCCTTGTATGGGTGTGTGTTACATTACATTCACTAGTAGGAGTGAGAAAAACATCACGGGGTGGTGCGCCTTGTATGGGTGTGTGTTACATTAGATTCACTAGTAGGAGTGAGAAAAACACCACGGGGTGGTGCGCCTTGTATGGGTGTGTGTTACATTACATTCACTAGTAGGAGTGAGAAAAACATCACGGGGTGGTGCGCATTGTATGGGTGTGTGTTTCATTAGATTCACTAGTAGGAGTGAGAAAAACATCACGGGGTGGTGCGCATTGTATGGGTGTGTGTTACATTACATCCACTAGTTGGAGTGAGATAAACATCACGGGGTGGTGCGCATTGTATGGGTGTGTGTTACATTAGATTCACTAGCAGGAGTGAGAAAAACATCACGGGGTGGTGCGCATTGTATGGGTGTGTGTTACATTAGATTCACTAGTAGGAGTGAGAAAAACATCACGGGGTGGTGCGCATTGTATGGGTGTGTGTTACATTAGATTCACTAGTAGGAGTGAGAAAAACATCACGGGGTGCTGCGCCTTGTATGGCTGTGTGTTACATTAGATTCACTAGTAGCAGTGAGAAAAACATCACGGGGTGGTGCGCCTTGTATGGGTGTGTGTTACATTAGATTCACTAGTAGGAGTGAGAAAAACATCACGGGGTGGTGCGCCTTGTATGGGTGTGTGTTACATTACATTCACTAGTAGGAGTGAGAAAAACATCACGGGGTGGTGCGCCTTGTATGGGTGTGTGTTAAATTACATTCACTAGTAGGAGTGAGAAAAACATCACGGGGTGGTGCGCCTTGTATGGGTGTGTGTTACATTACATTCACTAGTAGGAGTGAGAAAAACATCACGGGGTGGTGCGCCTTGTATGGGTGTGTGTTACATTAGATTCACTAGTAGGAGTGAGAAAAACATCACGGGGTGGTGCGCCTTGTATGGGTGTGTGTTACATTACATTCACTAGTAGGAGTGAGAAAAACATCACGGGGTGGTGCGCCTTGTATGGGTGTGTGTTACATTACATTCACTAGTAGGAGTGAGAAAAACATCACGGGGTGGTGCGCCTTGTATGGGTGTGTGTTACATTACATTCACTAGTAGCAGTGAGAAAAAAATCACGGGGTGGTGCGCCTTGTATGGGTGTGTGTTACATTACATTCACTAGTAGGAGTGAGAAAAACATCACGGGGTGGTGCGCATTGTATGGGTGTGTGTTTCATTAGATTCACTAGTAGGAGTGAGAAAAACATCACGGGGTGGTGCGCATTGTATGGGTGTGTGTTACATTACATCCACTAGTAGGAGTGAGATAAACATCACGGGGTGGTGCGCATTGTATGGGTGTGTGTTACATTAGATTCACTAGTAGGAGTGAGAAAAACATCACGGGGTGGTGCGCCTTGTATGGGTGTGTGTTACATTAGATTCACTAGTAGGAGTGAGAAAAACATCACGGGGTGGTGCGCCTTGTATGGGTGTGTGTTACATTAGATTCACTAGTAGGAGTGAGAAAAACATCACGGGGTGGTGCGCCTTGTATGGGTGTGTGTTACATTAGATTCACTAGTAGCAGTGAGAAAAACATCACGGGGTGGTGCGCCTTGCAGGGCTTGTGTTACATTAGATTCACTAGTAGCAGTGAGAAAAACATCACGGGGTGGTGCGCCTTGCAGGGCTGTGTGTTACATTAGATTCACTAGTAGCAGTGAGAAAAACATCACGGGGTGGTGCGCCTTGTATGGGTGTGTGTTACATTAGATTCACTAGTATGAGTGAGAAAAACATCACGGGGTGGTGCGCCTTGTATGGGTGTGTGTTACATTACATTCACTAGTAGGAGTGAGAAAAACATCACGGGGTGGTGCGCCTTGTATGGGTGTGTGTTACATTACATTCACTAGTAGGAGTGAGAAAAACATCACGGGGTGGTGCGCCTTGTATGGGTGTGTGTTACATTAGATTCACTAGTAGGAGTGAGAAAAACATCACGGGGTGGTGCGCCTTGTATGGGTGTGTGTTACATTAGATTCACTAGTAGGAGTGAGAAAAACATCACGGGGTGGTGCGCCTTGTATGGGTGTGTGTTACATTAGATTCACTAGTAGGAGTGAGAAAAACATCACGGGGTGGTGCGCATTGTATGGGTGTGTGTTACATTACATTCACTAGTAGGAGTGAGAAAAACATCACGGGGTGGTGCGCATTGTATGGGTGTGTGTTACATTAGATTCACTAGTAGGAGTGAGAAAAACATCACGGGGTGGTGCGCATTGTATGGGTGTGTGTTACATTGGATTCACTAGTAGGAGTGAGAAAAACATCACGGGGTGGTGCGCATTGTATGGGTGTGTGTTACATTACATTCACTAGTAGGAGTGAGAAAAACATCACGGGGTGGTGCGCATTTTATGGGTGTGTGTTACATTACATTCACTAGTAGGAGTGAGAAAATCATCACGGGGTGGTGCGCATTGTATGGGTGTGTGTTACATTAGATTCACTAGCAGGAGTGAGAAAAACATCACGGGGTGGTGCGCATTGTATGGGTGTGTGTTACATTAGATTCACTAGCAGGAGTGAGAAAAACATCACGGGGTGGTGCGCATTGTATGGGTGTGTGTTACATTAGATTCACTAGTAGGAGTGAGAAAAACATCACGGGGTGCTGCGCCTTGTATGGCTGTGTGTTACATTAGATTCACTAGTAGCAGTGAGAAAAACATCACGGGGTGGTGCGCCTTGTATGGGTGTTTTTACATTAGATTCACTAGTAGCAGTGAGAAAAACATCACGGGGTGGTGCGCCTTGTATGGGTGTGTGTTACATTAGATTCACTAGTAGGAGTGAGAAAAACATCACGGGGTGGTGCGCCTTGTATGGGTGTGTGTTACATTACATTCACTAGTAGGAGTGAGAAAAACATCACGGGGTGGTGCGCCTTGTATGGGTGTGTGTTACATTACATTCACTAGTAGGAGTGAGAAAAACATCACGGGGTGGTGCGCATTGTATGGGTGTGTGTTACATTACATTCACTAGTAGCAGTGAGAAAAACATCACGGGGTGGTGCGCCTTGTATGGGTGTGTGTTACATTACATTCACTAGTAGGAGTGAGAAAAACATCACGGGGTGGTGCGCATTGTATGGGTGTGTGTTTCATTAGATTCACTAGTAGGAGTGAGAAAAACATCACGGGGTGGTGCGCCTTGTATGGGTGTGTGTTACATTACATCCACTAGTAGGAGTGAGATAAACATCACGGGGTGGTGCGCATTGTATGGGTGTGTGTTACATTAGATTCACTAGCAGGAGTGAGAAAAACATCACGGGGTGGTGCGCATTGTATGGGTGTGTGTTACATTAGATTCACTAGTAGGAGTGAGAAAAACATCACGGGGTGGTGCGCCTTGTATGGGTGTGTGTTACATTACATTCACTAGTAGGAGTGAGAAAAACATCACGGGGTGGTGCGCCTTGTATGGGTGTGTGTTACATTAGATTCAGTAGTAGGAGTGAGAAAAACATCACGGGGTGGTGCGCCTTGTATGGGTGTGTGTTACATTACATTCACTAGTAGCAGTGAGAAAAACATCACGGGGTGGTGCGCCTTGTATGGGTGTGTGTTACATTACATTCACTAGTAGGAGTGAGAAAAACATCACGGGGTGGTGCGCATTGTATGGGTGTGTGTTTCATTAGATTCACTAGTAGGAGTGAGAAAAACATCACGGGGTGGTGCGCATTGTATGGGTGTGTGTTACATTACATCCACTAGTAGGAGTGAGAAAAACATCACGGGGTGGTGCGCATTGTATGGGTGTGTGTTACATTACATCCACTAGTAGGAGTGAGATAAACATCACGGGGTGGTGCGCCTTGTATGGGTGTGTGTTACATTAGATTCACTAGTAGCAGTGAGAAAAACATCACGGGGTGGTGCGCCTTGTATGGGTGTGTGTTACATTAGATTCACTAGTAGCAGTGAGAAAAACATCACGGGGTGGTGCGCCTTGCAGGGCTTGTGTTACATTAGATTCACTAGTAGCAGTGAGAAAAACATCACGGGGTGGTGCGCCTTGCAGGGCTGTGTGTTACATTAGATTCACTAGTAGCAGTGAGAAAAACATCACGGGGTGGTGCGCCTTGTATGGGTGTGTGTTACATTAGATTCACTAGTATGAGTGAGAAAAACATCACGGGGTGGTGCGCCTTGTATGGGTGTGTGTTACATTACATTCACTAGTAGGAGTGAGAAAAACATCACGGGGTGGTGCGCCTTGTATGGGTGTGTGTTACATTACATTCACTAGTAGGAGTGAGAAAAACATCACGGGGTGGTGCGCCTTGTATGGGTGTGTGTTACATTAGATTCACTAGTAGGAGTGAGAAAAACATCACGGGGTGGTGCGCCTTGTATGGGTGTGTGTTACATTAGATTCACTAGTAGGAGTGAGAAAAACATCACGGGGTGGTGCGCCTTGTATGGGTGTGTGTTACATTAGATTCACTAGTAGGAGTGAGAAAAACATCACGGGGTGGTGCGCATTGTATGGGTGTGTGTTACATTACATTCACTAGTAGGAGTGAGAAAAACATCACGGGGTGGTGCGCATTGTATGGGTGTGTGTTACATTAGATTCACTAGTAGGAGTGAGAAAAACATCACGGGGTGGTGCGCATTGTATGGGTGTGTGTTACATTGGATTCACTAGTAGGAGTGAGAAAAACATCACGGGGTGGTGCGCATTGTATGGGTGTGTGTTACATTACATTCACTAGTAGGAGTGAGAAAAACATCACGGGGTGGTGCGCATTTTATGGGTGTGTGTTACATTACATTCACTAGTAGGAGTGAGAAAATCATCACGGGGTGGTGCGCATTGTATGGGTGTGTGTTACATTAGATTCACTAGCAGGAGTGAGAAAAACATCACGGGGTGGTGCGCATTGTATGGGTGTGTGTTACATTAGATTCACTAGTAGGAGTGAGAAAAACATCACGGGGTGGTGCGCATTGTATGGGTGTGTGTTACATTAGATTCACTAGTAGGAGTGAGAAAAACATCACGGGGTGCTGCGCCTTGTATGGCTGTGTGTTACATTAGATTCACTAGTAGCAGTGAGAAAAACATCACGGGGTGGTGCGCCTTGTATGGGTGTTTTTACATTAGATTCACTAGTAGCAGTGAGAAAAACATTACGGGGTGGTGCGCCTTGTATGGGTGTGTGTTACATTAGATTCACTAGTAGGAGTGAGAAAAACATCACGGGGTGGTGCGCCTTGTATGGGTGTGTGTTACATTACATTCACTAGTAGGAGTGAGAAAAACATCACGGGGTGGTGCGCCTTGTATGGGTGTGTGTTAAATTACATTCACTAGTAGGAGTGAGAAAAACATCACGGGGTGGTGCGCCTTGTACGGGTGTGTGTTACATTACATTCACTAGTAGGAGTGAGAAAAACATCACGGGGTGGTGCGCCTTGTATGGGTGTGTGTTACATTAGATTCACTAGTAGGAGTGAGAAAAACATCACGGGGTGGTGCGCCTTGTATGGGTGTGTGTTACATTACATTCACTAGTAGGAGTGAGAAAAACATCACGGGGTGGTGCGCCTTGTATGGGTGTGTGTTACATTACATTCACTAGTAGGAGTGAGAAAAACATCACGGGGTGGTGCGCCTTGTATGGGTGTGTGTTACATTACATTCACTAGTAGCAGTGAGAAAAACATCACGGGGTGGTGCGCCTTGTATGGGTGTGTGTTACATTACATTCACTAGTAGGAGTGAGAAAAACATCACGGGGTGGTGCGCATTGTATGGGTGTGTGTTTCATTAGATTCACTAGTAGGAGTGAGAAAAACATCACGGTGTGGTGCGCATTGTATGGGTGTGTGTTACATTACATCCACTAGTAGGAGTGAGATAAACATCACGGGGTGGTGCGCATTGTATGGGTGTGTGTTACATTAGATTCACTAGTAGGAGTGAGAAAAACATCACGGGGTGGTGCGCCTTGTATGGGTGTGTGTTACATTAGATTCACTAGTAGGAGTGAGAAAAACATCACGGGGTGGTGCGCCTTGTATGGGTGTGTGTTACATTAGATTCACTAGTAGGAGTGAGAAAAACATCACGGGGTGGTGCGCCTTGTATGGGTGTGTGTTACATTAGATTCACTAGTAGGAGTGAGAAAAACATCACGGGGTGGTGCGCATTGTATGGGTGTGTGTTACATTAGATTCACTAGTAGGAGTGAGAAAAACATCACGGGGTGGTGCGCCTTGTATGGGTGTGTGTTACATTAGATTCACTAGTAGGAGTGAGAAAAACATCACGGGGTGGTGCGCATTGTATGGGGGTGTGTTACATTAGATTCACTAGTAAGAGTGAGAAAAACATCACGGGGTGGTGCGCATTGTATGGGTGTGTGTTACATTAGATTCACTAGTAGGAGTGAGAAAAACATCATGGGGTGGTGCGCATTGTATGGGTGTGTGTTACGTTACATTCACTAGTAGGAGTGAGAAAAACATCACGGGGTGGTGCGCATTGTATGGGTGTGTGTTACATTACATTCACTAGTAGGAGTGAGAAAAACATCACGGGGTGGTGCGCATTGTATGGGTGTGTGTTACGTTACATTCACTAGTAGGAGTGAGAAAATCATCACGGGGTGGTGCGCATTGTATGGGTGTGTGTTACGTTAGATTCACTAGTAGGAGTGAGAAAAACATCACGGGGTGGTGCGCATTGTATGGGTGTGTGTTACATTAGATTCACTAGCAGGAGTGAGAAAAACATCACGGGGTGGTGCACATTGTATGGGTGTGTGTTACATTAGATTCACTAGTAGGAGTGAGAAAAACATCACGGGGTGGTACGCATTGTATGGGTGTGTGTTACATTAGATTCACTAGTAGCAGTGAGAAAAACATCACGGGGTGGTGCGCCTTGTATGGGTGTGTGTTACATTAGATTCACTAGTAGGAGTGAGAAAAACATCACGGGGTGGTGCGCCTTGTATGGGTGTGTGTTACATTAGATTCACTAGTAGGAGTGAGAAAAACATCACGGGGTGGTGCGCATTGTATGGGTGTGTGTTACATTAGATTCACTAGTAGGAGTGAGAAAATCATCACGGGGTGGTGCGCATTGTATGGGTGTGTGTTACATTAGATTCACTAGTAGCAGTGAGAAAAACATCACGGGGTGGTGCGCCTTGCAGGGCTTGTGTTACATTAGATTCACTAGTAGCAGTGAGAAAAACATCACGGGGTGGTGCGCCTTGCAGGGCTGTGTGTTACAGTAGATTCACTAGTAGCAGTGAGAAAAACATCACGGGGTGGTGCGCCTTGTATGGGTGTGTGTTACATTAGATTCACTAGTATGAGTGAGAAAAACATCACGGGGTGGTGCGCCTTGTATGGGTGTGTGTTACATTACATTCACTAGTAGGAGTGAGAAAAACATCACGGGGTGGTGCGCCTTGTATGGGTGTGTGTTACATTACATTCACTAGTAGGAGTGAGAAAAACATCACGGGGTGGTGCGCCTTGTATGGGTGTGTGTTACATTAGATTCACTAGTAGGAGTGAGAAAAACATCACGGGGTGGTGCGCCTTGTATGGGTGTGTGTTACATTAGATTCACTAGTAGGAGTGAGAAAAACATCACGGGGTGGTGCGCCTTGTATGGGTGTGTGTTACATTAGATTCACTAGTAGGAGTGAGAAAAACATCACGGGGTGGTGCGCATTGTATGGGTGTGTGTTACATTACATTCACTAGTAGGAGTGAGAAAAACATCACGGGGTGGTGCGCATTGTATGGGTGTGTGTTACCTTAGATTCACTAGTAGGAGTGAGAAAAACATCACGGGGTGGTGCGCATTGTATGGGTGTGTGTTACATTGGATTCACTAGTAGGAGTGAGAAAAACATCACGGGGTGGTGCGCATTGTATGGGTGTGTGTTACATTACATTCACTAGTAGGAGTGAGAAAAACATCACGGGGTGGTGCGCATTGTATGGGTGTGTGTTACATTACATTCACTAGTAGGAGTGAGAAAATCATCACGGGGTGGTGCGCACTGTATGGGTGTGTGTTACATTAGATTCACTAGCAGGAGTGAGAAAAACATCACGGGGTGGTGCGCATTGTATGGGTGTGTGTTACATTAGATTCACTAGTAGGAGTGAGAAAAACATCACGGGGTGGTGCGCATTTTATGGCTGTGTGTTACATTAGATTCACTAGTAGCAGTGAGAAAAACATCACGGGGTGGTGCGCATTGTATGGGTGTGTGTTACATTACATTCACTAGTAGGAGTGAGAAAATCATCACGGGGTGGTGCGCATTGTATGGGTGTGTGTTACATTAGATTCACTAGCAGGAGTGAGAAAAACATCACGGGGTGGTGTGCATTGTATGGGTGTGTGTTACATTACATTCACTAGTAGGAGTGAGAAAAACATCACGGGGTGGTGCGCATTGTATGGGTGTGTGTTACATTACATTCACTAGTAGGAGTGAGAAAATCATCACGGGGTGGTGCGCATTGTATGGGTGTGTGTTACATTAGATTCACTAGCAGGAGTGAGAAAAACATCACGGGGTGGTGCGCATTGTATGGGTGTGTGTTACATTAGATTCACTAGTAGGAGTGAGAAAAACATCACGGGGTGGTGCGCCTTGTACGGGTGTGTGTTACATTAGATTCACTAGTAGGAGTGAGAAAAACATCACGGGGTGGTGCGCCTTGTATGGGTGTGTGTTACATTACATTCACTAGTAGGAGTGAGAAAAACATCACGGGGTGGTGCGCCTTGTATGGGTGTGTGTTACATTACATTCACTAGTAGGAGTGAGAAAAACATCACGGGGTGGTGCGCCTTGTATGGGTGTGTGTTACATTACATTCACTAGTAGGAGTGAGAAAAACATCACGGGGTGGTGCGCCTTGTATGGGTGTGTGTTACATTAGATTCACTAGTAGGAGTGAGAAAAACATCACGGGGTGGTGCGCCTTGTATGGGTGTGTGTTACATTAGATTCACTAGTAAGAGTGAGAAAAACATCACGGGGTGGTGCGCATTGTATGGGTGTGTGTTACATTAGATTCACTAGTAGGAGTGAGAAAAACATCACGGGGTGGTGCGCCTTGTATGGGTGTGTGTTACATTAGATTCACTAGTAGGAGTGAGAAAAACATCACGGGGTGGTGCGCATTGTATGGGTGTGTGTTACATTAGATTCACTAGTAAGAGTGAGAAAAACATCACGGGGTGGTGCGCATTGTATGGATGTGTGTTACATTAGATTCACTAGTAGGAGTGAGAAAAACATCACGGGGTGGTGCGCATTGTATGGGTGTGTGTTACATTACATTCACTAGTAGGAGTGAGAAAAACATCACGGGGTGGTGCGCATTGTATGGGTGTGTGTTACATTACATTCACTAGTAGGAGTGAGAAAATCATCACGGGGTGGTGCGCATTGTATGGGTGTTTGTTACGTTAGATTCACTAGTAGGAGTGAGAAAAACATCACGGGGTGGTGCGCATTGTATGGGTGTGTGTTACATTAGATTCACTAGCAGGAGTGAGAAAAACATCACGGGGTGGTGCGCATTGTATGGGTGTGTGTTACATTAGATTCACTAGCAGGAGTGAGAAAAACATCACGGGGTGGTGCGCATTGTATGGGTGTGTGTTACATTAGATTCACTAGTAGCAGTGAGAAAAACATCACGGGGTGCTGCGCCTTGTATGGGTGTGTGTTACATTAGATTCACTAGTAGCAGTGAGAAAAACATCACGGGGTGGTGCGCCTTGTATGGGTGTTGTTACATTAGATTCACTAGTAGCAGTGAGAAAAACATCACGGGGTGGTGCGCCTTGTATGGGTGTGTGTTACATTAGATTCACTAGTAGGAGTGAGAAAAACATCACGGGGTGGTGCGCATTGTATGGGTGTGTGTTACATTACATTCACTTGTAGAAGTGAGAAAAACATCACGGGGTGGTGCGCCTTGTATGGGTGTGTGTTACATTACATTCACTAGTAGGAGTGAGAAAAACATCACGGGGTGGTGCGCCTTGTATGGGTGTGTGTTACATTACATTCACTAGTAGCAGTGAGAAAAACATCACGGGGTGGTGCGCCTTGTATGGGTGTGTGTTACATTACATTCACTAGTAGGAGTGAGAAAAACATCACGGGGTGGTGCGCCTTGTATGGGTGTGTGTTACATTAGATTCACTAGTAGGAGTGAGAAAAACATCACGGGGTGGTGCGCCTTGTATGGGTGTGTGTTACATTAGATTCACTAGTAGGAGTGAGAAAAACATCACGGGGTGGTGCGCCTTGTATGGGTGTGTGTTACATTAGATTCACTAGTAGGAGTGAGAAAAACATCACGGGGTGGTGCGCATTGTATGGGTGTGTGTTACATTAGATTCACTAGTAGGAGTGAGAAAATCATCACGGGGTGGTGCGCATTGTATGGGTGTGTGTTACATTAGATTCACTAGTAGGAGTGAGAAAATCATCACGGGGTGGTGCGCATTGTATGGGTGTGTGTTACATTAGATTCACTAGTAGGAGTGAGAAAAACATCACGGGGTGGTGCGCATTGTATGGGTGTGTGTTACATTAGATTCACTAGTAGCAGTGAGAAAAACATCACGGGGTGGTGCGCCTTGCAGGGCTTGTGTTACATTAGATTCACTAGTAGCATTGAGAAAAACATCACCGGGTGGTGCGCATTGTATGGGTGTGTGTTACATTACATTCACTAGTAGGAGTGAGAAAAACATCACGGGGTGGTGCGCATTGTATGGGTGTGTGTTACATTAGATTCACTAGTAGGAGTGAGAAAAACATCACGGGGTGGTGCGCATTGTATGGGTGTGTGTTACATTACATTCACTAGTAGGAGTGAGAAAAACATCACGGGGTGGTGCGCATTGTATGGGTGTGTGTTACATTAGATTCACTAGCAGGAGTGAGAAAAACATCACGGGGTGGTGCACATTGTATGGGTGTGTGTTACATTAGATTCACTAGTAGGAGTGAGAAAAACATCACGGGGTGGTGCGCCTTGTATGGGTGTGTGTTACATTAGATTCACTAGTAGGAGTGAGAAAAACATCACGGGGTGGTGCGCATTGTATGGGTGTGTGTTACATTACATTCACTAGTAGGAGTGAGAAAAACATCACGGGGTGGTGCGCATTGTATGGGTGTGTGTTACTTTACATTCACTAGTAGGAGTGAGAAAATCATCACGGGGTGGTGGGCATTGTATGGGTGTGTGTTACGTTAGATTCACTAGTAGGAGTGAGAAAAACATCACGGGGTGGTGCGCATTGTATGGGTGTGTGTTACATTAGATTCACTAGCAGGAGTGAGAAAAACATCACGGGGTGGTGCACATTGTATGGGTGTGTGTTACATTAGATTCACTAGTAGGAGTGAGAAAAACATCACGGGGTGGTGCGCATTGTATGGGTGTGTGTTACATTAGATTCACTAGTAGGAGTGAGAAAAACATCACGGGGTGCTGCGCCTTGTATGGGTGTGTGTTACATTAGATTCACTAGTAGCAGTGAGAAAAACATCACGGGGTGGTGAGCCTTGTATTGGTGTGTGTTACATTACATTCACTAGTAGGAGTGAGAAAAACATCACGGGTGGTGCGCCTTGTATGGGTGTGTGTTACATTACATTCACTAGTAGGAGTGAGAAAAACATCACGGGGTGGTGCGCCTTGTATGGGTGTGTGTTACATTACATTCACTAGTAGGAGTGAGAAAAACATCACGGGGTGGTGCGCCTTGTATGGGTGTGTGTTACATTAGATTCACTAGTAGGAGTGAGAAAAACATCACGGGGTGGTGCGCATTGTATGGGTGTGTGTTACATTAGATTCACTAGTAGGAGTGAGAAAAACATCACGGGGTGGTGCGCATTGTATGGGTGTGTGTTACATTACATTCACTAGTAGGAGTGAGAAAATCATCACGGGGTGGTGCGCATTGTATGGGTGTGTGTTACATTAGATTCACTAGTAGGAGTGAGAAAAACATCACGGGGTGGTGCGCATTGTATGGGTGTGTGTTACATTAGATTCACTAGTAGCAGTGAGAAAAACATCACGGGGTGGTGCGCCTTGCAGGGCTGTGTGTTACATTAGATTCACTAGTAGCAGTGAGAAAAACATCACGGGGTGGTGCGCCTTGCAGGGCTGTGTGTTACATTAGATTCACTAGTAGCAGTGAGAAAAACATCACGGGGTGGTGCGCGTTGTATGGGTGTGTGTTACATTAGATTCACTAGTAGGAGTGAGAAAAACATCACGGGGTGGTGCGCCTTGTATGGGTGTGTGTTACATTACATTCACTAGTAGGAGTGAGAAAAACATCACGTGGTGGTGCGCCTTGTATGGGTGTGTGTTACATTACATTCACTAGTAGGAGTGAGAAAAACATCACGGGGTGGTGCGCCTTGTATGGGTGTGTGTTACATTACATTCACTAGTAGCAGTGAGAAAAACATCACGGGGTGGTGCGCCTTGTATGGGTGTGTGTTACATTACATTCACTAGTAGGAGTGAGAAAAACATCACGGGTTGGTGCGCCTTGTATGGGTGTGTGTTACATTAGATTCACTAGTAGGAGTGAGAAAAACATCACGGGGTGGTGCACCTTGTATGGGTGTGTGTTACATTAGATTCACTAGTAGGAGTGAGAAAAACATCACGGGGTGGTGCGCATTGTATGGGTGTGTGTTACATTACTTTCACTAGTAGGAGTGAGAAAATCATCACGGGGTGGTGCGCATTGTATGGGTGTGTGTTACATTAGATTCACTAGTAGGAGTGAGAAAAACATCACGCGGTGGTGCGCCTTGTATGGGTGTGTGTTACATTAGATTCACTAGTAGCAGTGAGAAAAACATCACGGGGTGGTGCACATTGTATGGGTGTGTGTTACATTACATTCACTAGTAGGAGTGAGAAAAACATCACCGGGTGGTGCGCATTGTATGGTTGTGTGTTACATTACATTCACTAGTAGGAGTGAGAAAAACATCACGGGGTGGTGCGCATTGTATGGGTGTGTGTTACATTAGATTCACTAGTAGGAGTGAGAAAAACATCACGGGGTGGTGCGCATTGTATGGGTGTGTGTTACATTAGATTCACTAGTAGCAGTGAGAAAAACATCACGGGGTGGTGCGCATTGTATGGGTGTGTGTTTCATTAGATTCACTAGTAGGAGTGAGAAAAACATCACGGGGTGGTGCGCATTGTATGGGTGTGTGTTACATTACATTCACTAGTAGGAGCGAGATAAACATCACGGGGTGGTGCGCATTGTATGGGTGTGTGTTACATTACATTCACTAGTAGCAGTGAGAAAAACATCACGGGGTGGTGCGCCTTGTATGGGTGTGTGTTACATTACATTCACTAGTAGGAGTGAGAAAAACATCACGGGTTGGTGCGCCTTGTATGGGTGTGTGTTACATTAGATTCACTAGTAGGAGTGAGAAAAACATCACGGGGTGGTGCGCCTTGTATGGGTGTGTGTTACATTAGATTCACTAGTAGGAGTGAGAAAAACATCACGGGGTGGTGCGCATTGTATGGGTGTGTGTTACATTACATTCACTAGTAGGAGTGAGAAAAACATCACGGGGTGGTGCGCATTGTATGGGTGTGTGTTACATTACATTCACTAGTAGGAGTGAGAAAAACATCACGGGGTGGTGCGCATTGTATGGGTGTGTGTTACATTACTTTCACTAGTAGGAGTGAGAAAATCATCACGGGGTGGTGCGCATTGTATGGGTGTGTGTTACATTACATTCACTAGTAGGAGTGAGAAAAACATCACGGGGTGGTGCGCATTGTATGGGTGTGTGTTACATTACATTCACTAGTAGGAGTGAGAAAAACATCACGGGGTGGTGCGCATTGTATGGGTGTGTGTTACATTACATTCACTAGTAGGAGTGAGAAAAACATCACGGGGTGGTGTGCATTGTATGGGTGTGTGTTACATTAGATTCACTAGTAGGAGTGAGAAAAACATCACGGGGTGGTGCGCATTGTATGGGTGTTTGTTACGTTACATTCACTAGTAGGAGTGAGAAAAACATCACGGGGTGGTGCGCATTGTATGGGTGTGTGTTACATTAGATTCACTAGTAGGAGTGAGAAAAACATCACGCGGTGGTGCGCCTTGTATGGGTGTGTGTTACATTAGATTCACTAGTAGCAGTGAGAAAAACATCACGGGGTGGTGCACATTGTATGGGTGTGTGTTACATTACATTCACTAGTAGGAGTGAGAAAAACATCACCGGGTGGTGCGCATTGTATGGTTGTGTGTTACATTACATTCACTAGTAGGAGTGAGAAAAACATCACGGGGTGGTGCGCATTGTATGGGTGTGTGTTACATTAGATTCACTAGTAGGAGTGAGAAAAACATCACGGGGTGGTGCGCATTGTATGGGTGTGTGTTACATTAGATTCACTAGTAGCAGTGAGAAAAACATCACGGGGTGGTGCGCATTGTATGGGTGTGTGTTTCATTAGATTCACTAGTAGGAGTGAGAAAAACATCACGGGGTGGTGCGCATTGTATGGGTGTGTGTTACATTACATTCACTAGTAGGAGCGAGATAAACATCACGGGGTGGTGCGCATTGTATGGGTGTGTGTTACATTAGATTCACTAGTAGGAGTGAGAAAAACATCACGGGGTGGTGCGCCTTGTATTGGTGTGTGTTACATTACATTCACTAGTAGGAGTGAGAAAAACATCACCGGGTGGTGCGCATTGTATGGTTGTGTGTTACATTACATTCACTAGTAGGAGTGAGAAAAACATCACGGGGTGGTGCGCATTGTATGGGTGTGTGTTACATTACATTCACTAGTAGGAGTGAGAAAAACATCACGGGGTGGTGCGCATTGTATGGGTGTGTGTTACATTACTTTCACTAGTAGGAGTGAGAAAATCATCACGGGGTGGTGCGCATTGTATGGGTGTGTGTTACATTACATTCACTTGTAGGAGTGAGAAAAACATCACGGGGTGGTGCGCATTGTATGGGTGTGTGTTACATTACATTCACTAGTAGGAGTGAGAAAAACATCACGGGGTGGTGTGCATTGTATGGGTGTGTGTTACATTACATTCACTAGTAGGAGTGAGAAAAACATCACGGGGTGGTGAGCATTGTATGGGTGTGTGTTACATTAGATTCACTAGTAGGAGTGAGAAAAACATCACGGGGTGGTGCGCATTGTATGGGTGTTTGTTACGTTACATTCACTAGTAGGAGTGAGAAAAACATCACGGGGTGGTGCGCATTGTATGGGTGTGTGTTACATTAGATTCACTAGTAGGAGTGAGAAAAACATCACGCGGTGGTGCGCCTTGTATGGGTGTGTGTTACATTAGATTCACTAGTAGCAGTGAGAAAAACATCACGGGGTGGTGCACATTGTATGGGTGTGTGTTACATTACATTCACTAGTAGGAGTGAGAAAAACATCACCGGGTGGTGCGCATTGTATGGTTGTGTGTTACATTACATTCACTAGTAGGAGTGAGAAAAACATCACGGGGTGGTGCGCATTGTATGGGTGTGTGTTACATTAGATTCACTAGTAGGAGTGAGAAAAACATCACGGGGTGGTGCGCATTGTATGGGTGTGTGTTACATTAGATTCACTAGTAGCAGTGAGAAAAACATCACGGGGTGGTGCGCATTGTATGGGTGTGTGTTTCATTAGATTCACTAGTAGGAGTGAGAAAAACATCACGGGGTGGTGCGCATTGTATGGGTGTGTGTTACATTACATTCACTAGTAGGAGCGAGATAAACATCACGGGGTGGTGCGCATTGTATGGGTGTGTGTTACGTTAGATTCACTAGTAGGAGTGAGAAAAACATCACGGGGTGGTGCGCCTTGTATGGGTGTGTGTTACATTAGATGCACTAGTAGGAGTGAGAAAAACATCACGGGGTGGTGCGCCTTGTATGGGTGTGTGTTACATTAGATTCACTAGTAGGAGTGAGAAAAACATCACGGGGTGGTGCGCCTTGTATGGGTGTGTGTTACATTAGATTCACTAGTAGGAGTGAGAAAAACATCACGGGGTGGTGCGCATTGTATGGGTGTGTGTTACATTAGATTCACTAGTAGGAGTGAGAAAAACATCACGGGGTGGTGCGCATTGTATGGGTGTGTGTTACATTAGATTCACTAGTAGGAGTGAGAAAATCATCACGGGGTGGTGCGCATTGTATGGGTGTGTGTTACATTAGATTCACTAGTAGGAGTGAGAAAAACATCACGGGGTGGTGCGCATTGTATGGGTGTGTGTTACATTAGATTCACTAGTAGCAGTGAGAAAACATCACGGGGTGGTGCGCCTTGCAGGGCTGTGTGTTACATTAGATTCACTAGTAGCAGTGAGAAAAACATCACGGGGTGGTGCGCCTTGCAGGGCTGTGTGTTACATTAGATTCACTAGTAGCAGTGAGAAAAACATCACGGGGTGGTGCGCGTTGTATGGGTGTGTGTTACATTAGATTCACTAGTAGGAGTGAGAAAAACATCACGGGGTGGTGCGCCTTGTATGGGTGTGTGTTACATTACATTCACTAGTAGGAGTGAGAAAAACATCACGGGGTTGTGCGCCTTGTATGGGTGTGTGTTACATTACATTCACTAGTAGGAGTGAGAAAAACATCACGGGGTGGTGCGCCTTGTATGGGTGTGTGTTACATTACATTCTCTAGTAGGAGTGAGAAAAACATCACCGGGTGGTGCGCATTGTATGGTTGTGTGTTACATTACATTCACTAGTAGGAGTGAGAAAAACATCACCGGGTGGTGCGCATTGTATGGGTGTGTGTTACATTAGATTCACTAGTAGGAGTGAGAAAAACATCACGGGGTGGTGCGCCTTGTATGGGTGTGTGTTACATTAGATTCACTAGTAGCAGTGAGAAAAACATCACGGGGTGGTGCGCATTGTATGGGTGTGTGTTTCATTAGATTCACTAGTAGGAGTGAGAAAAACATCACGGGGTGGTGCGCATTGTATGGGTGTGTGTTACATTACATTCACTAGTAGGAGCGAGATAAACATCACGGGGTGGTGCGCATTGTATGGGTGTGTGTTACATTAGATTCACTAGTAGGAGTGAGAAAAACATCACGGGGTGGTGCGCATTGTATGGGTGTGTGTTACATTACATTCACTAGTAGGAGTGAGAAAAACATCACGGGGTGGTGCGCATTGTATGGGTGTGTGTTACATTAGATTCACTAGTAGGAGTGAGAAAAACATCACGGGGTGGTGCGCATTGTATGGGTGTGTGTTACATTAGATTCACTAATAGGAGTGAGAAAAACATCACGGGGTGGTGCGCATTGTATGGGTGTGTGTTACATTAGATTCACTAGTAGGAGTGAGAAAAACATCACGGGGTGGTGCGCATTGTATGGGTGTGTGTTACATTAGATTCACTAGTAGGAGTGAGAAAATCCTCACGGGGTGGTGCGCATTGTATGGGTGTGTGTTACATTAGATTCACTAGTAGGAGTGAGAAAAACATCACGGGGTGGTGCGCATTGTATGGGTGTGTGTTACATTAGATTCACTAGTAGCAGTGAGAAAACATCACGGGGTGGTGCGCCTTGCAGGGCTGTGTGTTACATTAGATTCACTAGTAGCAGTGAGAAAAACATCACGGGGTGGTGCGCCTTGCAGGGCTGTGTGTTACATTAGATTTACTAGTAGCAGTGAGAAAAACATCACGGGGTGGTGCGCGTTGTATGGGTGTGTGTTACATTAGATTCACTAGTAGGAGTGAGAAAAACATCACGGGGTGGTGCGCCTTGTATGGGTGTGTGTTACATTACATTCACTAGTAGGAGTGAGAAAAACATCACGGGGTTGTGCGCCTTGTATGGGTGTGTGTTACATTACATTCACTAGTAGGAGTGAGAAAAACATCACGGGGTGGTGCGCCTTGTATGGGTGTGTGTTACATTACATTCTCTACTAGGAGTGAGAAAAACATCACGGGGTGGTGCGCCTTGTATGGGTGTGTGTTACATTACATTCACTAGTAGGAGTGAGAAAAACATCACGGGTTGGTGCGCCTTGTATGGGTGTGTGTTACATTAGATTCACTAGTAGGAGTGAGAAAAACATCACGGGGTGGTGCGCCTTGTATGGGTGTGTGTTACATTACATTCACTAGTAGGAGTGAGAAAAACATCACGGGGTGGTGCGCATTGTATGGGTGTGTGTTACATTACATTCACTAGTAGGAGTGAGAAAAACATCACGGGGTGGTGCGCCTTGTATGGGTGTGTGTTACATTAGATTCACTAGTAGGAGTGAGAAAAACATCACGGGGTGGTGCGCCTTGTATGGGTGTGTGTTACATTAGATTCACTAGTAGGAGTGAGAAAAACATCACGGGGTGGTGCGCATTGTATGGGTGTGTGTTACATTAGATTCACTAGTAGGAGTGAGAAAAACATCACGGGGTGGTGCGCCTTGTATGGGTGTGTGTTACATTAGATTCACTAGTAGGAGTGAGAAAAACATCACGGGGTGGTGCGCATTGTATGGGTGTGTGTTACATTACATTCACTAGTAGGAGTGAGAAAAACATCACGGGGTGGTGCGTATTGTATGGGTGTGTGTTACATTAGATTCACTAGTAGCAGTGAGAAAAACATCACGGGGTGGTGCGCATTGTATGGGTGTGTGTTACATTACATTCACTTGTAGGAGTGAGAAAAACATCACGGGGTGGTGCGCATTGTATGGGTGTGTGTTACATTACATTCACTAGTAGGAGTGAGAAAAACATCACGGGGTGGTGCGCATTGTATGGGTGTGTGTTACATTACATTCACTAGTAGGAGTGAGAAAAACATCACGGGGTGGTGAGCATTGTATGGGTGTGTGTTACATTAGATTCACTAGTAGGAGTGAGAAAAACATCACGGGGTGGTGCGCATTGTATGGGTGTTTGTTACGTTACATTCACTAGTAGGAGTGAGAAAAACATCACGGGGTGGTGCGCATTGTATGGGTGTGTGTTTCATTAGATTCACTAGTAGGAGTGAGAAAAACATCACGGGGTGGTGCGCATTGTATGGGTGTGTGTTACATTACATTCACTAGTAGGAGCGAGATAAACATCACGGGGTGGTGCGCATTGTATGGGTGTGTGTTACGTTAGATTCACTAGTAGGAGTGAGAAAAACATCACGGGGTGGTGCGCCTTGTATGGGTGTGTGTTACATTAGATGCACTAGTAGGAGTGAGAAAAACATCACGGGGTGGTGCGCCTTGTATGGGTGTGTGTTACATTAGATTCACTAGTAGGAGTGAGAAAAACATCACGGGGTGGTGCGCCTTGTATGGGTGTGTGTTACATTAGATTCACTAGTAGGAGTGAGAAAAACATCACGGGGTGGTGCGCCTTGTATGGGTGTGTGTTACATTACATTCACTAGTAGGAGTGAGAAAAACATCACGGGGTGGTGCGCATTGTATGGGTGTGTGTTACATTAGATTCACTAGTAGGAGTGAGAAAATCATCACGGGGTGGTGCGCATTGTATGGGTGTGTGTTACATTAGATTCACTAGTAGGAGTGAGAAAAACATCACGGGGTGGTGCGCATTGTATGGGTGTGTGTTACATTAGATTCACTAGTAGCAGTGAGAAAACATCACGGGGTGGTGCGCCTTGCAGGGCTGTGTGTTACATTAGATTCACTAGTAGCAGTGAGAAAAACATCACGGGGTGGTGCGCCTTGCAGGGCTGTGTGTTACATTAGATTCACTAGTAGCAGTGAGAAAAACATCACGGGGTGGTGCGCGTTGTATGGGTGTGTGTTACATTAGATTCACTAGTAGGAGTGAGAAAAACATCACGGGGTGGTGCGCCTTGTATGGGTGTGTGTTACATTACATTCACTAGTAGGAGTGAGAAAAACATCACGGGGTGGTGCGCCTTGTATGGGTGTGTGTTACATTAGATTCACTAGTAGGAGTGAGAAAAACATCACGGGGTGGTGCGCCTTGTATGGGTGTGTGTTACATTAGATTCACTAGTAGGAGTGAGAAAAACATCACGGGGTGGTGCGCATTGTATGGGTGTGTGTTACATTAGATTCACTAGTAGGAGTGAGAAAAACATCACGGGGTGGTGCGCCTTGTATGGGTGTGTGTTACATTAGATTCACTAGTAGGAGTGAGAAAAACATCACGGGGTGGTGCGCATTGTATGGGTGTGTGTTACATTACATTCACTAGTAGGAGTGAGAAAAACATCACGGGGTGGTGCGTATTGTATGGGTGTGTGTTACATTAGATTCACTAGTAGCAGTGAGAAAAACATCACGGGGTGGTGCGCATTGTATGGGTGTGTGTTACATTACATTCACTTGTAGGAGTGAGAAAAACATCACGGGGTGGTGCGCATTGTATGGGTGTGTGTTACATTACATTCACTAGTAGGAGTGAGAAAAACATCACGGGGTGGTGCGCATTGTATGGGTGTGTGTTACATTACATTCACTAGTAGGAGTGAGAAAAACATCACGGGGTGGTGAGCATTGTATGGGTGTGTGTTACATTAGATTCACTAGTAGGAGTGAGAAAAACATCACGGGGTGGTGCGCATTGTATGGGTGTTTGTTACGTTACATTCACTAGTAGGAGTGAGAAAAACATCACGGGGTGGTGCGCATTGTATGGGTGTGTGTTTCATTAGATTCACTAGTAGGAGTGAGAAAAACATCACGGGGTGGTGCGCATTGTATGGGTGTGTGTTACATTACATTCACTAGTAGGAGCGAGATAAACATCACGGGGTGGTGCGCATTGTATGGGTGTGTGTTACGTTAGATTCACTAGTAGGAGTGAGAAAAACATCACGGGGTGGTGCGCCTTGTATGGGTGTGTGTTACATTAGATGCACTAGTAGGAGTGAGAAAAACATCACGGGGTGGTGCGCCTTGTATGGGTGTGTGTTACATTAGATTCACTAGTAGGAGTGAGAAAAACATCACGGGGTGGTGCGCCTTGTATGGGTGTGTGTTACATTAGATTCACTAGTAGGAGTGAGAAAAACATCACGGGGTGGTGCGCCTTGTATGGGTGTGTGTTACATTACATTCACTAGTAGGAGTGAGAAAAACATCACGGGGTGGTGCGCATTGTATGGGTGTGTGTTACATTAGATTCACTAGTAGGAGTGAGAAAATCATCACGGGGTGGTGCGCATTGTATGGGTGTGTGTTACATTAGATTCACTAGTAGGAGTGAGAAAAACATCACGGGGTGGTGCGCATTGTATGGGTGTGTGTTACATTAGATTCACTAGTAGCAGTGAGAAAACATCACGGGGTGGTGCGCCTTGCAGGGCTGTGTGTTACATTAGATTCACTAGTAGCAGTGAGAAAAACATCACGGGGTGGTGCGCCTTGCAGGGCTGTGTGTTACATTAGATTCACTAGTAGCAGTGAGAAAAACATCACGGGGTGGTGCGCGTTGTATGGGTGTGTGTTACATTAGATTCACTAGTAGGAGTGAGAAAAACATCACGGGGTGGTGCGCCTTGTATGGGTGTGTGTTACATTACATTCACTAGTAGGAGTGAGAAAAACATCACGGGGTTGTGCGCCTTGTATGGGTGTGTGTTACATTACATTCACTAGTAGGAGTGAGAAAAACATCACGGGGTGGTGCGCCTTGTATGGGTGTGTGTTACATTACATTCTCTAGTAGGAGTGAGAAAAACATCACCGGGTGTTGCGCATTGTATGGTTGTGTGTTACATTACATTCACTAGTAGGAGTGAGAAAAACATCACCGGGTGGTGCGCATTGTATGGGTGTGTGTTACATTAGATTCACTAGTAGGAGTGAGAAAAACATCACGGGGTGGTGCGCATTGTATGGGTGTGTGTTACATTAGATTCACTAGTAGCAGTGAGAAAAACATCACGGGGTGGTGCGCATTGTATGGGTGTGTGTTTCATTAGATTCACTAGTAGGAGTGAGAAAAACATCACGGGGTGGTGCGCATTGTATGGGTGTGTGTTACATTACATTCACTAGTAGGAGTGAGAAAAACATCACGGGGTGGTGCGCATTGTATGGGTGTGTGTTACATTAGATTCACTAGTAGCAGTGAGAAAAACATCACGGGGTGGTGCGCATTGTATGGGTGTGTGTTTCATTAGATTCACTAGTAGGAGTGAGAAAAACATCACGGGGTGGTGCGCATTGTATGGGTGTGTGTTACATTAGATTCACTAGTAGGAGTGAGAAAAACATCACGGGGTGGTGCGCCTTGTATGGGTGTGTGTTACATTAGATTCACTAGTAGGAGTGAGAAAAACATCACGGGGTGGTGCGCCTTGTATGGGTGTGTGTTACATTACATTCACTAGTAGGAGTGAGAAAAACATCACGGGGTGGTGCGCATTGTATGGGTGTGTGTTACATTACATTCACTAGTAGGAGTGAGAAAAACATCACGGGGTGGTGCGCCTTGTATGGGTGTGTGTTACATTAGATTCACTAGTAGGAGTGAGAAAAACATCACGGGGTGGTGCGCCTTGTATGGGTGTGTGTTACATTAGATTCACTAGTAGGAGTGAGAAAAACATCACGGGGTGGTGCGCATTGTATGGGTGTGTGTTACATTAGATTCACTAGTAGGAGTGAGAAAAACATCACGGGGTGGTGCGCCTTGTATGGGTGTGTGTTACATTAGATTCACTAGTAGGAGTGAGAAAAACATCACGGGGTGGTGCGCATTGTATGGGTGTGTGTTACATTACATTCACTAGTAGGAGTGAGAAAAACATCACGGGGTGGTGCGTATTGTATGGGTGTGTGTTACATTAGATTCACTAGTAGCAGTGAGAAAAACATCACGGGGTGGTGCGCATTGTATGGGTGTGTGTTACATTACATTCACTTGTAGGAGTGAGAAAAACATCACGGGGTGGTGCGCATTGTATGGGTGTGTGTTACATTACATTCACTAGTAGGAGTGAGAAAAACATCACGGGGTGGTGCGCATTGTATGGGTGTGTGTTACATTACATTCACTAGTAGGAGTGAGAAAAACATCACGGGGTGGTGAGCATTGTATGGGTGTGTGTTACATTAGATTCACTAGTAGGAGTGAGAAAAACATCACGGGGTGGTGCGCATTGTATGGGTGTTTGTTACGTTACATTCACTAGTAGGAGTGAGAAAAACATCACGGGGTGGTGCGCATTGTATGGGTGTGTGTTTCATTAGATTCACTAGTAGGAGTGAGAAAAACATCACGGGGTGGTGCGCATTGTATGGGTGTGTGTTACATTACATTCACTAGTAGGAGCGAGATAAACATCACGGGGTGGTGCGCATTGTATGGGTGTGTGTTACGTTAGATTCACTAGTAGGAGTGAGAAAAACATCACGGGGTGGTGCGCCTTGTATGGGTGTGTGTTACATTAGATGCACTAGTAGGAGTGAGAAAAACATCACGGGGTGGTGCGCCTTGTATGGGTGTGTGTTACATTAGATTCACTAGTAGGAGTGAGAAAAACATCACGGGGTGGTGCGCCTTGTATGGGTGTGTGTTACATTAGATTCACTAGTAGGAGTGAGAAAAACATCACGGGGTGGTGCGCCTTGTATGGGTGTGTGTTACATTACATTCACTAGTAGGAGTGAGAAAAACATCACGGGGTGGTGCGCATTGTATGGGTGTGTGTTACATTAGATTCACTAGTAGGAGTGAGAAAATCATCACGGGGTGGTGCGCATTGTATGGGTGTGTGTTACATTAGATTCACTAGTAGGAGTGAGAAAAACATCACGGGGTGGTGCGCATTGTATGGGTGTGTGTTACATTAGATTCACTAGTAGCAGTGAGAAAACATCACGGGGTGGTGCGCCTTGCAGGGCTGTGTGTTACATTAGATTCACTAGTAGCAGTGAGAAAAACATCACGGGGTGGTGCGCCTTGCAGGGCTGTGTGTTACATTAGATTCACTAGTAGCAGTGAGAAAAACATCACGGGGTGGTGCGCGTTGTATGGGTGTGTGTTACATTAGATTCACTAGTAGGAGTGAGAAAAACATCACGGGGTGGTGCGCCTTGTATGGGTGTGTGTTACATTACATTCACTAGTAGGAGTGAGAAAAACATCACGGGGTGGTGCGCCTTGTATGGGTGTGTGTTACATTAGATTCACTAGTAGGAGTGAGAAAAACATCACGGGGTGGTGCGCCTTGTATGGGTGTGTGTTACATTAGATTCACTAGTAGGAGTGAGAAAAACATCACGGGGTGGTGCGCATTGTATGGGTGTGTGTTACATTAGATTCACTAGTAGGAGTGAGAAAAACATCACGGGGTGGTGCGCCTTGTATGGGTGTGTGTTACATTAGATTCACTAGTAGGAGTGAGAAAAACATCACGGGGTGGTGCGCATTGTATGGGTGTGTGTTACATTACATTCACTAGTAGGAGTGAGAAAAACATCACGGGGTGGTGCGTATTGTATGGGTGTGTGTTACATTAGATTCACTAGTAGCAGTGAGAAAAACATCACGGGGTGGTGCGCATTGTATGGGTGTGTGTTACATTACATTCACTTGTAGGAGTGAGAAAAACATCACGGGGTGGTGCGCATTGTATGGGTGTGTGTTACATTACATTCACTAGTAGGAGTGAGAAAAACATCACGGGGTGGTGCGCATTGTATGGGTGTGTGTTACATTACATTCACTAGTAGGAGTGAGAAAAACATCACGGGGTGGTGAGCATTGTATGGGTGTGTGTTACATTAGATTCACTAGTAGGAGTGAGAAAAACATCACGGGGTGGTGCGCATTGTATGGGTGTTTGTTACGTTACATTCACTAGTAGGAGTGAGAAAAACATCACGGGGTGGTGCGCATTGTATGGGTGTGTGTTTCATTAGATTCACTAGTAGGAGTGAGAAAAACATCACGGGGTGGTGCGCATTGTATGGGTGTGTGTTACATTACATTCACTAGTAGGAGCGAGATAAACATCACGGGGTGGTGCGCATTGTATGGGTGTGTGTTACGTTAGATTCACTAGTAGGAGTGAGAAAAACATCACGGGGTGGTGCGCCTTGTATGGGTGTGTGTTACATTAGATGCACTAGTAGGAGTGAGAAAAACATCACGGGGTGGTGCGCCTTGTATGGGTGTGTGTTACATTAGATTCACTAGTAGGAGTGAGAAAAACATCACGGGGTGGTGCGCCTTGTATGGGTGTGTGTTACATTAGATTCACTAGTAGGAGTGAGAAAAACATCACGGGGTGGTGCGCCTTGTATGGGTGTGTGTTACATTACATTCACTAGTAGGAGTGAG
The DNA here is from genome assembly GCF_034190915.1 of Cavia porcellus. Taxonomy (NCBI): domain Eukaryota; kingdom Metazoa; phylum Chordata; class Mammalia; order Rodentia; family Caviidae; genus Cavia; species Cavia porcellus. Next base: position 381,151 of record NW_026947642.1, on the reverse strand, counting down.
AAAAACATCACGGGGTGGTGCGCATTGTATGGGTGTGTGTTACATTAGATTCACTAGTAGGAGTGAGAAAATCATCACGGGGTGGTGCGCATTGTATGGGTGTGTGTTACATTAGATTCACTAGTAGGAGTGAGAAAAACATCACGGGGTGGTGCGCATTGTATGGGTGTGTGTTACATTAGATTCACTAGTAGCAGTGAGAAAACATCACGGGGTGGTGCGCCTTGCAGGGCTGTGTGTTACATTAGATTCACTAGTAGCAGTGAGAAAAACATCACGGGGTGGTGCGCCTTGCAGGGCTGTGTGTTACATTAGATTCACTAGTAGCAGTGAGAAAAACATCACGGGGTGGTGCGCGTTGTATGGGTGTGTGTTACATTAGATTCACTAGTAGGAGTGAGAAAAACATCACGGGGTGGTGCGCCTTGTATGGGTGTGTGTTACATTACATTCACTAGTAGGAGTGAGAAAAACATCACGGGGTTGTGCGCCTTGTATGGGTGTGTGTTACATTACATTCACTAGTAGGAGTGAGAAAAACATCACGGGGTGGTGCGCCTTGTATGGGTGTGTGTTACATTACATTCTCTAGTAGGAGTGAGAAAAACATCACCGGGTGTTGCGCATTGTATGGTTGTGTGTTACATTACATTCACTAGTAGGAGTGAGAAAAACATCACCGGGTGGTGCGCATTGTATGGGTGTGTGTTACATTAGATTCACTAGTAGGAGTGAGAAAAACATCACGGGGTGGTGCGCATTGTATGGGTGTGTGTTACATTAGATTCACTAGTAGCAGTGAGAAAAACATCACGGGGTGGTGCGCATTGTATGGGTGTGTGTTTCATTAGATTCACTAGTAGGAGTGAGAAAAACATCACGGGGTGGTGCGCATTGTATGGGTGTGTGTTACATTACATTCACTAGTAGGAGTGAGAAAAACATCACGGGGTGGTGCGCATTGTATGGGTGTGTGTTACATTAGATTCACTAGTAGCAGTGAGAAAAACATCACGGGGTGGTGCGCATTGTATGGGTGTGTGTTTCATTAGATTCACTAGTAGGAGTGAGAAAAACATCACGGGGTGGTGCGCATTGTATGGGTGTGTGTTACATTAGATTCACTAGTAGGAGTGAGAAAAACATCACGGGGTGGTGCGCATTGTATGGGTGTGTGTTACATTACATTCACTAGTAGGAGTGAGAAAAACATCACGGGGTGGTGCGCATTGTATGGGTGTGTGTTACATTAGATTCACTAGTAGGAGTGAGAAAAACATCACGGGGTGGTGCGCCTTGTATGGGTGTGTGTTACATTACATTCTCTAGTAGGAGTGAGAAAAACATCACCGGGTGTTGCGCATTGTATGGTTGTGTGTTACATTACATTCACTAGTAGGAGTGAGAAAAACATTACCGGGTGGTGCGCATTGTATGGGTGTGTGTTACATTAGATTCACTAGTAGGAGTGAGAAAAACATCACGGGGTGGTGCGCATTGTATGGGTGTGTGTTACATTAGATTCACTAGTAGCAGTGAGAAAAACATCACGGGGTGGTGCGCATTGTATGGGTGTGTGTTTCATTAGATTCACTAGTAGGAGTGAGAAAAACATCACGGGGTGGTGCGCATTGTATGGGTGTGTGTTACATTACATTCACTAGTAGGAGTGAGAAAAACATCACGGGGTGGTGCGCATTGTATGGGTGTGTGTTACATTAGATTCACTAGTAGCAGTGAGAAAAACATCACGGGGTGGTGCGCATTGTATGGGTGTGTGTTTCATTAGATTCACTAGTAGGAGTGAGAAAAACATCACGGGGTGGTGCGCATTGTATGGGTGTGTGTTACATTAGATTCACTAGTAGGAGTGAGAAAAACATCACGGGGTGGTGCGCATTGTATGGGTGTGTGTTACATTACATTCACTAGTAGGAGTGAGAAAAACATCACGGGGTGGTGCGCATTGTATGGGTGTGTGTTACATTAGATTCACTAGTAGGAGTGAGAAAAACATCACGGGGTGGTGCGCATTGTATGGGTGTGTGTTACATTAGATTCACTAGTAGGAGTGAGAAAAACATCACGGGGTGGTGCGCATTGTATGGGTGTGTGTTACATTAGATTCACTAGTAGAGTGAGAAAAACATCACGGGGTGGTGCGCATTGTATGGGTGTGTGTTACATTAGATTCACTAGTAGGAGTGAGAAAATCCTCACGGGGTGGTGCGCATTGTATGGGTGTGTGTTACATTAGATTCACTAGTAGGAGTGAGAAAAACATCACGGGGTGGTGCGCATTGTATGGGTGTGTGTTACATTAGATTCACTAGTAGCAGTGAGAAAACATCACGGGGTGGTGCGCCTTGCAGGGCTGTGTGTTACATTAGATTCACTAGTAGCAGTGAGAAAAACATCACGGGGTGGTGCGCCTTGCAGGGCTGTGTGTTACATTAGATTTACTAGTAGCAGTGAGAAAAACATCACGGGGTGGTGCGCGTTGTATGGGTGTGTGTTACATTAGATTCACTAGTAGGAGTGAGAAAAACATCACGGGGTGGTGCGCCTTGTATGGGTGTGTGTTACATTACATTCACTAGTAGGAGTGAGAAAAACATCACGGGGTTGTGCGCCTTGTATGGGTGTGTGTTACATTACATTCACTAGTAGGAGTGAGAAAAACATCACGGGGTGGTGCGCCTTGTATGGGTGTGTGTTACATTACATTCTCTACTAGGAGTGAGAAAAACATCACGGGGTGGTGCGCCTTGTATGGGTGTGTGTTACATTAGATTCACTAGTAGGAGTGAGAAAAACATCACGGGTTGGTGCGCCTTGTATGGGTGTGTGTTACATTAGATTCACTAGTAGGAGTGAGAAAAACATCACGGGGTGGTGCGCCTTGTATGGGTGTGTGTTACATTACATTCACTAGTAGGAGTGAGAAAAACATCACGGGGTGGTGCGCATTGTATGGGTGTGTGTTACATTACATTCACTAGTAGGAGTGAGAAAAACATCACGGGGTGGTACGCCTTGTATGGGTGTGTGTTACATTAGATTCACTAGTAGGAGTGAGAAAAACATCACGGGGTGGTGCGCCTTGTATGGGTGTGTGTTACATTAGATTCACTAGTAGGAGTGAGAAAAACATCACGGGGTGGTGCGCATTGTATGGGTGTGTGTTACATTAGATTCACTACTAGGAGTGAGAAAAACATCACGGGGTGGTGCGCCTTGTATGGGTGTGTGTTACATTAGATTCACTAGTAGGAGTGAGAAAAACATCACGGGGTGGTGCGCATTGTATGGGTGTGTGTTACATTACATTCACTAGTAGGAGTGAGAAAAACATCACGGGGTGGTGCGTATTGTATGGGTGTGTGTTACATTAGATTCACTAGTAGCAGTGAGAAAAACATCACGGGGTGGTGCGCATTGTATGGGTGTGTGTTTCATTAGATTCACTAGTAGGAGTGAGAAAAACATCACGGGGTGGTGCGCATTGTATGGGTGTGTGTTACATTACATTCACTAGTAGGAGTGAGATAAACATCACGGGGTGGTGCGCCTTGTATGGGTGTGTGTTACATTAGATTCACTAGTAGGAGTGAGAAAAACATCACGGGGTGGTGCGCATTGTATGGGTGTGTGTTACATTAGATTCACTAGTAGGAGTGAGAAAAACATCACGGGGTGGTGCGCCTTGTATGGGTGTGTGTTACATTAGATTCACTAGTAGGAGTGAGAAAAACATCACGGGGTGGTGCGCCTTGTATGGGTGTGTGTTACATTAGATTCACTAGTAGGAGTGAGAAAAACATCACGGGGTGGTGCGCATTGTATGGGTGTGTGTTACATTAGATTCACTAGTAGGAGTGAGTAAAACATCACGGGGTGGTGCGCCTTGTATGGGTGTGTGTTACATTAGATTCACTAGTAGGAGTGAGAAAAACATCACGGGGTGGTGCGCATTGTATGGGTGTGTGTTACATTACATTCACTAGTAGGAGTGAGAAAAACATCACGGGGTGGTGCGTATTGTATGGGTGTGTGTTACATTAGATTCACTAGTAGCAGTGAGAAAAACATCACGGGGTGGTGCGCATTGTATGGGTGTGTGTTACATTAGATTCACTAGTAGCAGTGAGAAAAACATCACGGGGTGGTGCGCATTGTATGGGTGTGTGTTACATTACATTCACTAGTAGGAGTGACAAAAACATCACGGGGTGGTGCGCATTGTATGGGTGTGTGTTACATTACATTCACTAGTAGGAGTGAGAAAAACATCACGGGGTGGTGCGCATTGTATGGGTGTGTGTTACATTAGATTCACTAGTAGGAGTGAGAAAAACATCACGGGGTGGTGCGCATTGTATGGGTGTGTGTTACATTAGATTCACTAGTAGGAGTGAGAAAAACATCACGGGGTGGTGCGCATTGTATGGGTGTGTGTTACATTAGATTCACTAGTAGGAGTGAGAAAAACATCACGGGGTGGTGCGCATTGTATGGGTGTGTGTTACATTATATTCACTAGTAGCAGTGAGAAAAACATCACGGGGTGGTGCGCATTGTATGGGTGTGTGTTACATTAGATTCACTAGTAGGAGTGAGAAAAACATCACGGGGTGGTGCGCATTGTATGGGTGTGTGTTACATTAGATTCACTAGTAGGAGTGAGAAAAACATCACGGGGTGGTGCGCATTGTATGGGTGTGTGTTACATTACATTCACTAGTAGGAGTGAGAAAAACATCACGGGGTGGTGCGCATTGTATGGGTGTGTGTTACATTAGATTCACTAGTAGCAGTGAGAAAAACATCACGGGGTGGTGCGCATTGTATGGGTGTGTGTTACATTAGATTCACTAGTAGCAGTGAGAAAAACATCACGGGGTGGTGCGCATTGTATGGGTGTGTGTTTCATTAGATTCACTAGTAGGAGTGAGAAAAACATCACGGGGTGGTGCGCATTGTATGGGTGTGTGTTACATTACATTCACTAGTAGGAGTGAGATAAACATCACGGGGTGGTGCGCCTTGTATGGGTGTGTGTTACATTAGATTCACTAGTAGGAGTGAGAAAAACATCACGGGGTGGTGCGCCTTGTATGGGTGTGTGTTACATTAGATTCACTAGTAGGAGTGAGAAAAACATCACGGGGTGGTGCGCCTTGTATGGGTGTGTGTTACATTAGATTCACTAGTAGGAGTGAGAAAAACATCACGGGGTGGTGCGCCTTGTATGGGTGTGTGTTACATTAGATTCACTAGTAGGAGTGAGAAAAACATCACGGGGTGGTGCGCATTGTATGGGTGTGTGTTACATTAGATTCACTAGTAGGAGTGAGAAAAACATCACGGGGTGGTGCGCCTTGTATGGGTGTGTGTTACATTAGATTCACTAGTAGGAGTGAGAAAAACATCACGGGGTGGTGCGCATTGTATGGGTGTGTGTTACATTACATTCACTAGTAGGAGTGAGAAAAACATCACGGGGTGGTGCGTATTGTATGGGTGTGTGTTACATTAGATTCACTAGTAGCAGTGAGAAAAACATCACGGGGTGGTGCGCCTTGTATGGGTGTTTTTACATTAGATTCACTAGTAGCAGTGAGAAAAACATCACGGGGTGGTGCGCCTTGTATGGGTGTGTGTTACATTAGATTCACTAGTAGGAGTGAGAAAAACATCACGGGGTGGTGCGCCTTGTATGGGTGTGTGTTACATTACATTCACTAGTAGGAGTGAGAAAAACATCACGGGGTGGTGCGCCTTGTATGGGTGTGTGTTACATTAGATTCACTAGTAGGAGTGAGAAAAACATCACGGGGTGGTGCGCCTTGTATGGGTGTGTGTTACATTAGATTCACTAGTAGGAGTGAGAAAAACATCACGGGGTGGTGCGCCTTGTATGGGTGTGTGTTACATTAGATTCACTAGTAGGAGTGAGAAAAACATCACGGGGTGGTGCGCCTTGTATGGGTGTGTGTTACATTACATTCACTAGTAGGAGTGAGAAAAACATCACGGGGTGGTGCGCCATGTATGGGTGTGTGTTACATTACATTCACTAGTAGGAGTGAGAAAAACATCACGGGGTGGTGCGCCTTGTATGGGTGTGTGTTACATTACATTCACTAGTAGCAGTGAGAAAAACATCACGGGGTGGTGCGCCTTGTATGGGTGTGTGTTACATTACATTCACTAGTAGGAGTGAGAAAAACATCACGGGGTGGTGCGCATTGTATGGGTGTGTGTTTCATTAGATTCACTAGTAGGAGTGAGAAAAACATCACGGGGTGGTGCGCATTGTATGGGTGTGTGTTACATTACATCCACTAGTAGGAGTGAGATAAACATCACGGGGTGGTGCGCATTGTATGGGTGTGTGTTACATTAGATTCACTAGTAGGAGTGAGAAAAACATCACGGGGTGGTGCGCCTTGTATGGGTGTGTGTTACATTAGATTCACTAGTAGGAGTGAGAAAAACATCACGGGGTGGTGCGCCTTGTATGGGTGTGTGTTACATTAGATTCACTAGTAGGAGTGAGAAAAACATCACGGGGTGGTGCGCCTTATATGGGTGTGTGTTACATTAGATTCACTAGTAGGAGTGAGAAAAACATCACGGGGTGGTGCGCCTTGTATGGGTGTGTGTTACATTAGATTCACTAGTAGGAGTGAGAAAAACATCACGGGGTGGTGCGCATTGTATGGGTGTGTGTTACATAAGATTCACTAGTAGGAGTGAGAAAAACATCACGGGGTGGTGCGCCTTGTATGGGTGTGTGTTACATTAGATTCACTAGTAGGAGTGAGAAAAACATCACGGGGTGGTGCGCATTGTATGGGTGTGTGTTACATTACATTCACTAGTAGGAGTGAGAAAAACATCACGGGGTGGTGCGTATTGTATGGGTGTGTGTTACATTAGATTCACTAGTAGCAGTGAGAAAAACATCACGGGGTGGTGCGCATTGTATGGGTGTGTGTTACATTAGATTCACTAGTAGCAGTGAGAAAAACATCACGGGGTGGTGCGCATTGTATGGGTGTGTGTTACATTACATTCACTAGTAGGAGTGAGAAAAACATCACGGGGTGGTGCGCATTGTATGGGTGTGTGTTACATTACATTCACTAGTAGGAGTGAGAAAAACATCACGGGGTGGTGCGCATTGTATGGGTGTGTGTTACATTAGATTCACTAGTAGCAGTGAGAAAACATCACGGGGTGGTGCGCCTTGCAGGGCTGTGTGTTACATTAGATTCACTAGTAGCAGTGAGAAAAACATCACGGGGTGGTGCGCCTTGCAGGGCTGTGTGTTACATTAGATTTACTAGTAGCAGTGAGAAAAACATCACGGGGTGGTGCGCGTTGTATGGGTGTGTGTTACATTAGATTCACTAGTAGGAGTGAGAAAAACATCACGGGGTGGTGCGCCTTGTATGGGTGTGTGTTACATTACATTCACTAGTAGGAGTGAGAAAAACATCACGGGGTTGTGCGCCTTGTATGGGTGTGTGTTACATTACATTCACTAGTAGGAGTGAGAAAAACATCACGGGGTGGTGCGCCTTGTATGGGTGTGTGTTACATTACATTCTCTACTAGGAGTGAGAAAAACATCACGGGGTGGTGCGCCTTGTATGGGTGTGTGTTACATTAGATTCACTAGTAGGAGTGAGAAAAACATCACGGGTTGGTGCGCCTTGTATGGGTGTGTGTTACATTAGATTCACTAGTAGGAGTGAGAAAAACATCACGGGGTGGTGCGCCTTGTATGGGTGTGTGTTACATTACATTCACTAGTAGGAGTGAGAAAAACATCACGGGGTGGTGCGCATTGTATGGGTGTGTGTTACATTACATTCACTAGTAGGAGTGAGAAAAACATCACGGGGTGGTACGCCTTGTATGGGTGTGTGTTACATTAGATTCACTAGTAGGAGTGAGAAAAACATCACGGGGTGGTGCGCCTTGTATGGGTGTGTGTTACATTAGATTCACTAGTAGGAGTGAGAAAAACATCACGGGGTGGTGCGCATTGTATGGGTGTGTGTTACATTAGATTCACTACTAGGAGTGAGAAAAACATCACGGGGTGGTGCGCCTTGTATGGGTGTGTGTTACATTAGATTCACTAGTAGGAGTGAGAAAAACATCACGGGGTGGTGCGCATTGTATGGGTGTGTGTTACATTACATTCACTAGTAGGAGTGAGAAAAACATCACGGGGTGGTGCGTATTGTATGGGTGTGTGTTACATTAGATTCACTAGTAGCAGTGAGAAAAACATCACGGGGTGGTGCGCATTGTATGGGTGTGTGTTTCATTAGATTCACTAGTAGGAGTGAGAAAAACATCACGGGGTGGTGCGCATTGTATGGGTGTGTGTTACATTACATTCACTAGTAGGAGTGAGATAAACATCACGGGGTGGTGCGCCTTGTATGGGTGTGTGTTACATTAGATTCACTAGTAGGAGTGAGAAAAACATCACGGGGTGGTGCGCATTGTATGGGTGTGTGTTACATTAGATTCACTAGTAGGAGTGAGAAAAACATCACGGGGTGGTGCGCCTTGTATGGGTGTGTGTTACATTAGATTCACTAGTAGGAGTGAGAAAAACATCACGGGGTGGTGCGCCTTGTATGGGTGTGTGTTACATTAGATTCACTAGTAGGAGTGAGAAAAACATCACGGGGTGGTGCGCATTGTATGGGTGTGTGTTACATTAGATTCACTAGTAGGAGTGAGTAAAACATCACGGGGTGGTGCGCCTTGTATGGGTGTGTGTTACATTAGATTCACTAGTAGGAGTGAGAAAAACATCACGGGGTGGTGCGCATTGTATGGGTGTGTGTTACATTACATTCACTAGTAGGAGTGAGAAAAACATCACGGGGTGGTGCGTATTGTATGGGTGTGTGTTACATTAGATTCACTAGTAGCAGTGAGAAAAACATCACGGGGTGGTGCGCATTGTATGGGTGTGTGTTACATTAGATTCACTAGTAGCAGTGAGAAAAACATCACGGGGTGGTGCGCATTGTATGGGTGTGTGTTACATTACATTCACTAGTAGGAGTGACAAAAACATCACGGGGTGGTGCGCATTGTATGGGTGTGTGTTACATTACATTCACTAGTAGGAGTGAGAAAAACATCACGGGGTGGTGCGCATTGTATGGGTGTGTGTTACATTAGATTCACTAGTAGGAGTGAGAAAAACATCACGGGGTGGTGCGCATTGTATGGGTGTGTGTTACATTAGATTCACTAGTAGGAGTGAGAAAAACATCACGGGGTGGTGCGCATTGTATGGGTGTGTGTTACATTAGATTCACTAGTAGGAGTGAGAAAAACATCACGGGGTGGTGCGCATTGTATGGGTGTGTGTTACATTATATTCACTAGTAGCAGTGAGAAAAACATCACGGGGTGGTGCGCATTGTATGGGTGTGTGTTACATTAGATTCACTAGTAGGAGTGAGAAAAACATCACGGGGTGGTGCGCATTGTATGGGTGTGTGTTACATTAGATTCACTAGTAGGAGTGAGAAAAACATCACGGGGTGGTGCGCATTGTATGGGTGTGTGTTACATTACATTCACTAGTAGGAGTGAGAAAAACATCACGGGGTGGTGCGCATTGTATGGGTGTGTGTTACATTAGATTCACTAGTAGCAGTGAGAAAAACATCACGGGGTGGTGCGCATTGTATGGGTGTGTGTTACATTAGATTCACTAGTAGCAGTGAGAAAAACATCACGGGGTGGTGCGCATTGTATGGGTGTGTGTTTCATTAGATTCACTAGTAGGAGTGAGAAAAACATCACGGGGTGGTGCGCATTGTATGGGTGTGTGTTACATTACATTCACTAGTAGGAGTGAGATAAACATCACGGGGTGGTGCGCCTTGTATGGGTGTGTGTTACATTAGATTCACTAGTAGGAGTGAGAAAAACATCACGGGGTGGTGCGCCTTGTATGGGTGTGTGTTACATTAGATTCACTAGTAGGAGTGAGAAAAACATCACGGGGTGGTGCGCCTTGTATGGGTGTGTGTTACATTAGATTCACTAGTAGGAGTGAGAAAAACATCACGGGGTGGTGCGCCTTGTATGGGTGTGTGTTACATTAGATTCACTAGTAGGAGTGAGAAAAACATCACGGGGTGGTGCGCATTGTATGGGTGTGTGTTACATTAGATTCACTAGTAGGAGTGAGAAAAACATCACGGGGTGGTGCGCCTTGTATGGGTGTGTGTTACATTAGATTCACTAGTAGGAGTGAGAAAAACATCACGGGGTGGTGCGCATTGTATGGGTGTGTGTTACATTACATTCACTAGTAGGAGTGAGAAAAACATCACGGGGTGGTGCGTATTGTATGGGTGTGTGTTACATTAGATTCACTAGTAGCAGTGAGAAAAACATCACGGGGTGGTGCGCCTTGTATGGGTGTTTTTACATTAGATTCACTAGTAGCAGTGAGAAAAACATCACGGGGTGGTGCGCCTTGTATGGGTGTGTGTTACATTAGATTCACTAGTAGGAGTGAGAAAAACATCACGGGGTGGTGCGCCTTGTATGGGTGTGTGTTACATTACATTCACTAGTAGGAGTGAGAAAAACATCACGGGGTGGTGCGCCTTGTATGGGTGTGTGTTACATTAGATTCACTAGTAGGAGTGAGAAAAACATCACGGGGTGGTGCGCCTTGTATGGGTGTGTGTTACATTAGATTCACTAGTAGGAGTGAGAAAAACATCACGGGGTGGTGCGCCTTGTATGGGTGTGTGTTACATTAGATTCACTAGTAGGAGTGAGAAAAACATCACGGGGTGGTGCGCCTTGTATGGGTGTGTGTTACATTACATTCACTAGTAGGAGTGAGAAAAACATCACGGGGTGGTGCGCCATGTATGGGTGTGTGTTACATTACATTCACTAGTAGGAGTGAGAAAAACATCACGGGGTGGTGCGCCTTGTATGGGTGTGTGTTACATTACATTCACTAGTAGCAGTGAGAAAAACATCACGGGGTGGTGCGCCTTGTATGGGTGTGTGTTACATTACATTCACTAGTAGGAGTGAGAAAAACATCACGGGGTGGTGCGCATTGTATGGGTGTGTGTTTCATTAGATTCACTAGTAGGAGTGAGAAAAACATCACGGGGTGGTGCGCATTGTATGGGTGTGTGTTACATTACATCCACTAGTAGGAGTGAGATAAACATCACGGGGTGGTGCGCATTGTATGGGTGTGTGTTACATTAGATTCACTAGTAGGAGTGAGAAAAACATCACGGGGTGGTGCGCCTTGTATGGGTGTGTGTTACATTAGATTCACTAGTAGGAGTGAGAAAAACATCACGGGGTGGTGCGCCTTGTATGGGTGTGTGTTACATTAGATTCACTAGTAGGAGTGAGAAAAACATCACGGGGTGGTGCGCCTTATATGGGTGTGTGTTACATTAGATTCACTAGTAGGAGTGAGAAAAACATCACGGGGTGCTGCGCCTTGTATGGCTGTGTGTTACATTAGATTCACTAGTAGCAGTGAGAAAAACATCACGGGGTGGTGAGCATTGTATGGGTGTGTGTTACATTAGATTCACTAGTAGGAGTGAGAAAAACATCACGGGGTGCTGCGCCTTGTATGGGTGTGTGTTACATTAGATTCACTAGTAGCAGTGAGAAAAACATCACGGGGTGGTGCGCCTTGTATGGGTGTGTGTTACATTAGATTCACTAGTAGGAGTGAGAAAAACATCACGGGGTGGTGCGCATTGTATGGGTGTGTGTTACATTAGATTCACTAGTAGGAGTGAGAAAAACATCACGGGGTGGTGCGCATTGTATGGGTGTGTGTTACATTACATTCACTAGTAGGAGTGAGAAAAACATCACGGGGTGGTGCGTATTGTATGGGTGTGTGTTACATTAGATTCACTAGTAGCAGTGAGAAAAACATCACGGGGTGGTGCGCATTGTATGGGTGTGTGTTACATTAGATTCCCTAGTAGCAGTGAGAAAAACATCACGGGGTGGTGCGCATTGTATGGGTGTGTGTTACATTACATTCACTAGTAGGAGTGAGAAAAACATCACGGGGTGGTGCGCATTGTATGGGTGTGTGTTACATTACATTCACTAGTAGGAGTGAGAAAAACATCACGGGGTGGTGCGCATTGTATGGGTGTGTGTTACATTAGATTCACTAGTAGGAGTGAGAAAAACATCACGGGGTGCTGCGCCTTGTATGGCTGTGTGTTACATTAGATTCACTAGTAGCAGTGAGAAAAACATCACGGGGTGGTGCGCATTGTATGGGTGTGTGTTACATTAGATTCACTAGTAGGAGTGAGAAAAACATCACGGGGTGGTGCGCCTTGTATGGGTGTGTGTTACATTAGATTCACTAGTAGGAGTGAGAAAAACATCACGGGGTGGTGCGCATTGTATGGGTGTGTGTTACATTAGATTCACTAGTAGGAGTGAGAAAAACATCACGGGGTGGTGCGCCTTGTATGGGTGTGTGTTACATTAGATTCACTAGTAGGAGTGAGAAAAACATCACGGGGTGGTGCGCATTGTATGGGTGTGTGTTACATTACATTCACTAGTAGGAGTGAGATAAACATCACGGGGTGGTGCGCCTTGTATGGGTGTGTGTTACATTAGATTCACTAGTAGGAGTGAGAAAAACATCACGGGGTGGTGCGCCTTGTATGGGTGTGTGTTACATTAGATTCACTAGTAGGAGTGAGAAAAACATCACGGGGTGGTGCGCCTTGTATGGGTGTGTGTTACATTAGATCCACTAGTAGGAGTGAGAAAAACATCACGGGGTGGTGCGCCTTGTATGGGTGTGTGTTACATTAGATTCACTAGTAGGAGTGAGAAAAACATCACGGGGTGGTGCGCATTGTATGGGTGTGTGTTACATTAGATTCACTAGTAGGAGTGAGAAAAACATCACGGGGTGGTGCGCCTTGTATGGGTGTGTGTTACATTAGATTCACTAGTAGGAGTGAGAAAAACATCACGGTGTGGTGCGCATTGTATGGGTGTGTGTTACATTACATTCACTAGTAGGAGTGAGAAAAACATCACGGGGTGGTGCGTATTGTATGGGTGTGTGTTACATTAGATTCACTAGTAGCAGTGAGAAAAACATCACGGGGTGGTGCGCATTGTATGGGTGTTTTTACATTAGATTCACTAGTAGCAGTGAGAAAAACATCACGGGGTGGTGCGCCTTGTATGGGTGTGTGTTACATTAGATTCACTAGTAGGAGTGAGAAAAACATCACGGGGTGGTGCGCCTTGTATGGGTGTGTGTTACATTACATTCACTAGTAGGAGTGAGAAAAACATCACGGGGTGGTGCGCCTTGTATGGGTGTGTGTTACATTAGATTCACTAGTAGGAGTGAGAAAAACATCACGGGGTGGTGCGCCTTGTATGGGTGTGTGTTACATTAGATTCACTAGTAGGAGTGAGAAAAACATCACGGGGTGGTGCGCCTTGTATGGGTGTGTGTTACATTAGATTCACTAGTAGGAGTGAGAAAAACATCACGGGGTGGTGCGCCTTGTATGGGTGTGTGTTACATTACATTCACTAGTAGGAGTGAGAAAAACATCACGGGGTGGTGCGCCTTGTATGGGTGTGTGTTACATTACATTCACTAGTAGGAGTGAGAAAAACATCACGGGGTGGTGCGCCTTGTATGGGTGTGTGTTACATTACATTCACTAGTAGCAGTGAGAAAAACATCACGGGGTGGTGCGCCTTGTATGGGTGTGTGTTACATTACATTCACTAGTAGGAGTGAGAAAAACATCACGGGGTGGTGCGCATTGTATGGGTGTGTGTTTCATTAGATTCACTAGTAGGAGTGAGAAAAACATCACGGGGTGGTGCGCATTGTATGGGTGTGTGTTACATTACATCCACTAGTAGGAGTGAGATAAACATCACGGGGTGGTGCGCATTGTATGGGTGTGTGTTACATTAGATTCACTAGTAGGAGTGAGAAAAACATCACGGGGTGGTGCGCCTTGTATGGGTGTGTGTTACATTAGATTCACTAGTAGGAGTGAGAAAAACATCACGGGGTGGTGCGCCTTGTATGGGTGTGTGTTACATTAGATTCACTAGTAGGAGTGAGAAAAACATCACGGGGTGGTGCGCCTTGTATGGGTGTGTGTTACATTAGATTCACTAGTAGGAGTGAGAAAAACATCACGGGGTGGTGCGCATTGTATGGGTGTGTGTTACATTACATTCACTAGTAGGAGTGAGAAAAACATCACGGGGTGGTGCGCCTTGTATGGGTGTGTGTTACATTAGATTCACTAGTAGCAGTGAGAAAAACATCACGGGGTGGTGCGCATTGTATGGGTGTGTGTTACATTAGATTCACTAGTAGCAGTGAGAAAAACATCACGGGGTGGTGCGCATTGTATGGGTGTGTGTTACATTACATTCACTAGTAGGAGAGAGAAAAACATCACGGGGTGGTGCGCATTGTATGGGTGTGTGTTACATTACATTCACTAGTAGGAGTGAGAAAAACATCACGGGGTGGTGCGCATTGTATGGGTGTGTGTTACATTAGATTCACTAGTAGGAGTGAGAAAAACATCACGGGGTGGTGCGCATTGTATGGGTGTGTGTTACATTAGATTCACTAGTAGCAGTGAGAAAAACATCACGGGGTAGTGCGCATTGTATGGGTGTGTGTTACATTAGATTCACTAGTAGGAGTGAGAAAAACATCACGGGGTGGTGCGCATTGTATGGGTGTGTGTTACATTAGATTCACTAGTAGGAGTGAGAAAAACATCACGGGGTGGTGCGCATTGTATGGGTGTGTGTTACATTACATTCACTAGTAGGAGTGAGAAAAACATCACGGGGTGGTGCGCATTGTATGGGTGTGTGTTACATTAGATTCACTAGTAGGAGTGAGAAAATCATCACGGGGTGGTGCGCATTGTATGGGTGTGTGTTACATTAGATTCACTAGTAGCAGTGAGAAAAACATCACGGGGTGGTGCGCCTTGCAGGGCTTGTGTTACATTAGATTCACTATTAGCAGTGAGAAAAACATCACGGCGTGGTGCGCCTTGCAGGGCTGTGTGTTACATTAGATTCACTAGTAGCAGTGAGAAAAACATCACGGGGTGGTGCGCCTTGTATGGGTGTGTGTTACATTAGATTCACTAGTATGAGTGAGAAAAACATCACGGGGTGGTGCGCCTTGTATGGGTGTGTGTTACATTACATTCACTAGTAGGAGTGAGAAAAACATCACGGGGTGGTGCGCCTTGTATGGGTGTGTGTTACATTACATTCACTAGTAGGAGTGAGAAAAACATCACGGGGTGGTGCGCCTTGTATGGGTGTGTGTTACATTAGATTCACTAGTAGGAGTGAGAAAAACATCACGGGGTGGTGCGCATTGTATGGGTGTGTGTTACATTAGATTCACTAGTAGGAGTGAGAAAAACATCACGGGGTGGTGCGCCTTGTATGGGTGTGTGTTACATTAGATTCACTAGTAGGAGTGAGAAAAACATCACGGGGTGGTGCGCATTGTATGGGTGTGTGTTACATTACATTCACTAGTAGGAGTGAGAAAAACATCACGGGGTGGTGCGCATTGTATGGGTGTGTGTTACATTGGATTCACTAGTAGGAGTGAGAAAAACATCACGGGGTGGTGCGCATTGTATGGGTGTGTGTTACATTGGATTCACTAGTAGGAGTGAGAAAAACATCACGGGGTGGTGCGCATTGTATGGGTGTGTGTTACATTACATTCACTAGTAGGAGTGAGAAAAACATCACGGGGTGGTGCGCATTGTATGGGTGTGTGTTACATTACATTCACTAGTAGGAGTGAGAAAATCATCACGGGGTGGTGCGCATTGTATGGGTGTGTGTTACATTAGATTCACTAGCAGGAGTGAGAAAAACATCACGGGGTGGTGCGCATTGTATGGGTGTGTGTTACATTAGATTCACTAGTAGGAGTGAGAAAAACATCACGGGGTGGTGCGCATTTTATGGCTGTGTGTTACATTAGATTCACTAGTAGCAGTGAGAAAAACATCACGGGGTGGTGCGCATTGTATGGGTGTGTGTTACATTACATTCACTAGTAGGAGTGAGAAAATCATCACGGGGTGGTGCGCATTGTATGGGTGTGTGTTACATTAGATTCACTAGCAGGAGTGAGAAAAACATCACGGGGTGGTGCGCATTGTATGGGTGTGTGTTACATTACATTCACTAGTAGGAGTGAGAAAAACATCACGGGGTGGTGCGCATTGTATGGGTGTGTGTTACATTACATTCACTAGTAGGAGTGAGAAAATCATCACGGGGTGGTGCGCATTGTATGGGTGTGTGTTACATTAGATTCACTAGCAGGAGTGAGAAAAACATCACGGGGTGGTGCGCATTGTATGGGTGTGTGTTACATTAGATTCACTAGTAGGAGTGAGAAAAACATCACGGGGTGCTGCGCCTTGTATGGCTGTGTGTTACATTAGATTCACTAGTAGCAGTGAGAAAAACATCACGGGGTGGTGCGCCTTGTATGGGTGTTTTTACATTAGATTCACTAGTAGCAGTGAGAAAAACATCACGGGGTGGTGCGCCTTGTATGGGTGTGTGTTACATTAGATTCACTAGTAGGAGTGAGAAAAACATCACGGGGTGGTGCGCCTTGTATGGGTGTGTGTTACATTACATTCACTAGTAGGAGTGAGAAAAACATCACGGGGTGGTGCGCCTTGTATGGGTGTGTGTTACATTACATTCACTAGTAGGAGTGAGAAAAACATCACGGGGTGGTGCGCCTTGTATGGGTGTGTGTTACATTATATTCACTAGTAGGAGTGAGAAAAACATCACGGGGTGGTGCGCCTTGTATGGGTGTGTGTTACATTAGATTCACTAGTAGGAGTGAGAAAAACATCACGGGGTGGTGCGCCTTGTATGGGTGTGTGTTACATTAGATTCACTAGTAAGAGTGAGAAAAACATCACGGGGTGGTGCGCATTGTATGGGTGTGTGTTACATTAGATTCACTAGTAGGAGTGAGAAAAACATCACGGGGTGGTGCGCCTTGTATGGGTGTGTGTTACATTAGATTCACTAGTAGGAGTGAGAAAAACATCACGGGGTGGTGCGCATTGTATGGGTGTGTGTTACATTAGATTCACTAGTAAGAGTGAGAAAAACATCACGGGGTGGTGCGCATTGTATGGATGTGTGTTACATTAGATTCACTAGTAGGAGTGAGAAAAACATCACGGGGTGGTGCGCATTGTATGGGTGTGTGTTACATTACATTCACTAGTAGGAGTGAGAAAAACATCACGGGGTGGTGCGCATTGTATGGGTGTGTGTTACATTACATTCACTAGTAGGAGTGAGAAAATCATCACGGGGTGGTGCGCATTGTATGGGTGTTTGTTACGTTAGATTCACTAGTAGGAGTGAGAAAAACATCACGGGGTGGTGCGCATTGTATGGGTGTGTGTTACATTAGATTCACTAGCAGGAGTGAGAAAAACATCACGGGGTGGTGCACATTGTATGGGTGTGTGTTACATTAGATTCACTAGTAGGAGTGAGAAAAACATCACGGGGTGGTGCGCATTGTATGGGTGTGTGTTACATTAGATTCACTAGTAGCAGTGAGAAAAACATCACGGGGTGCTGCGCCTTGTATGGGTGTGTGTTACATTAGATTGCGCCTTGTATGGGTGTTGTTACATTAGATTCACTAGTAGCAGTGAGAAAAACATCACGGGGTGGTGCGCCTTGTATGGGTGTGTGTTACATTAGATTCACTAGTAGGAGTGAGAAAAACATCACGGGGTGGTGCGCATTGTATGGGTGTGTGTTACATTACATTCACTAGTAGAAGTGAGAAAAACATCACGGGGTGGTGCGCTTGTATGGGTGTGTGTTACATTACATTCACTAGTAGGAGTGAGAAAAACATCACGGGGTGGTGCGCCTTGTATGGGTGTGTGTTACATTACATTCACTAGTAGCAGTGAGAAAAACATCACGGGGTGGTGCGCCTTGTATGGGTGTGTGTTACATTACATTCACTAGTAGGAGTGAGAAAAACATCACGGGGTGGTGCGCCTTGTATGGGTGTGTGTTACATTAGATTCACTAGTAGGAGTGAGAAAAACATCACGGGGTGGTGCGCCTTGTATGGGTGTGTGTTACATTAGATTCACTAGTAGGAGTGAGAAAAACATCACGGGGTGGTGCGCCTTGTATGGGTGTGTGTTACATTAGATTCACTAGTAGGAGTGAGAAAAACATCACGGGGTGGTGCGCATTGTATGGGTGTGTGTTACATTAGATTCACTAGTAGGAGTGAGTAAAACATCACGGGGTGGTGCGCATTGTATGGGTGTGTGTTACATTAGATTCACTAGTAGGAGTGAGAAAATCATCACGGGGTGGTGCGCACTGTATGGGTGTGTGTTACATTAGATTCACTAGTAGGAGTGAGAAAAACATCACGGGGTGGTGCACATTGTATGGGTGTGTGTTACATTAGATTCACTAGTAGCAGTGAGAAAAACATCACGGGGTGGTGCGCCTTGCAGGGCTTGTGTTACATTAGATTCACTAGTAGCATTGAGAAAAACATCACCGGGTGGTGCGCATTGTATGGGTGTGTGTTACATTAGATTCACTAGTAGGAGTGAGAAAAACATCACGGGGTGGTGCGCATTGTATGGGTGTGTGTTACATTAGATTCACTAGTAGGAGTGAGAAAAACATCACGGGGTGGTGCGCATTGTATGGGTGTGTGTTACATTACATTCACTAGTAGGAGTGAGAAAAACATCACGGGGTGGTGCGCATTGTATGGGTGTGTGTTACATTAGATTCA
Source organism: Cavia porcellus (assembly GCF_034190915.1). Taxonomy (NCBI): domain Eukaryota; kingdom Metazoa; phylum Chordata; class Mammalia; order Rodentia; family Caviidae; genus Cavia; species Cavia porcellus. The sequence goes on along the minus strand of NW_026947642.1, from coordinate 362,184 downwards.
CTAGCAGGAGTGAGAAAAACATCACGGGGTGGTACACATTGTATGGGTGTGTGTTACATTAGATTCACTAGTAGGAGTGAGAAAAACATCACGGGGTGGTGCGCCTTGTATGGGTGTGTGTTACATTAGATTCACTAGTAGGAGTGAGAAAAACATCACGGGGTGGTGCGCATTGTATGGGTGTGTGTTACATTACATTCACTAGTAGGAGTGAGAAAAACATCACGGGGTGGTGCGCATTGTATGGGTGTGTGTTACATTACATTCACTAGTAGGAGAAAATCATCACGGGGTGGTGGGCATTGTATGGGTGTGTGTTACGTTAGATTCACTAGTAGGAGTGAGAAAAACATCACGGGGTGGTGCGCATTGTATGGGTGTGTGTTACATTAGATTCACTAGCAGGAGTGAGAAAAACATCACGGGGTGGTGCACATTGTATGGGTGTGTGTTACATTAGATTCACTAGTAGGAGTGAGAAAAACATCACGGGGTGGTGCGCATTGTATGGGTGTGTGTTACATTAGATTCACTAGTAGGAGTGAGAAAAACATCACGGGGTGCTGCGCCTTGTATGGGTGTGTGTTACATTAGATTCACTAGTAGCAGTGAGAAAAACATCACGGGGTGGTGAGCCTTGTATTGGTGTGTGTTACATTACATTCACTAGTAGGAGTGAGAAAAACATCACGGGTGGTGCGCCTTGTATGGGTGTGTGTTACATTACATTCACTAGTAGGAGTGAGAAAAACATCACGGGGTGGTGCGCCTTGTATGGGTGTGTGTTACATTACATTCACTAGTAGGAGTGAGAAAAACATCACGGGGTGGTGCGCCTTGTATGGGTGTGTGTTACATTAGATTCACTAGTAGGAGTGAGAAAAACATCACGGGGTGGTGCGCATTGTATGGGTGTGTGTTACATTAGATTCACTAGTAGGAGTGAGAAAAACATCACGGGGTGGTGCGCATTGTATGGGTGTGTGTTACATTACATTCACTAGTAGGAGTGAGAAAATCATCACGGGGTGGTGCGCATTGTATGGGTGTGTGTTACATTAGATTCACTAGTAGGAGTGAGAAAAACATCACGGGGTGGTGCGCATTGTATGGGTGTGTGTTACATTAGATTCACTAGTAGCAGTGAGAAAAACATCACGGGGTGGTGCGCCTTGCAGGGCTGTGTGTTACATTAGATTCACTAGTAGCAGTGAGAAAAACATCACGGGGTGGTGCGCCTTGCAGTGCTGTGTGTTACATTAGATTCACTAGTAGCAGTGAGAAAAACATCACGGGGTGGTGCGCGTTGTATGGGTGTGTGTTACATTAGATTCACTAGTAGGAGTGAGAAAAACATCACGGGGTGGTGCGCCTTGTATGGGTGTGTGTTACATTACATTCAATAGTAGGAGTGAGAAAAACATCACGTAGTGGTGCGCCTTGTATGGGTGTGTGTTACATTACATTCACTAGTAGGAGTGAGAAAAACATCACGGGGTGGTGCGCCTTGTATGGGTGTGTGTTACATTACATTCACTAGTAGCAGTGAGAAAAACATCACGGGGTGGTGCGCCTTGTATGGGTGTGTGTTACATTACATTCACTAGTAGGAGTGAGAAAAACATCACGGGTTGGTGCGCCTTGTATGGGTGTGTGTTACATTAGATTCACTAGTAGGAGTGAGAAAAACATCACGGGGTGGTGCACCTTGTATGGGTGTGTGTTACATTAGATTCACTAGTAGGAGTGAGAAAAACATCACGGGGTGGTGCGCATTGTATGGGTGTGTGTTACATTAGATTCACTAGTAGGAGTGAGAAAAACATCACGGGGTGGTGCGCATTGTATGGGTGTGTGTTACATTACATTCACTAGTAGGAGTGAGAAAAACATCACGGGGTGGTGCGCATTGTATGGGTGTGTGTTACATTAGATTCACTAGTAGGAGTGAGAAAATCATCACGGGGTGGTGCGCATTGTATGGGTGTGTGTTACATTAGATTCACTAGTAGCAGTGAGAAAAACATCACGGGGTGGTGCGCCTTGCAGGGCTTGTGTTACATTAGATTCACTAGTAGCAGTGAGAAAAACATCACGGGGTGGTGCGCCTTGCAGGGCTGTGTGTTACATTAGATTCACTAGTAGCAGTGAGAAAAACATCACGGGGTGGTGCGCCTTGTATGGGTGTGTGTTACATTAGATTCACTAGTATGAGTGAGAAAAACATCAAGGGGTGGTGCGCCTTGTATGGGTGTGTGTTACATTACATTCACTAGTAGGAGTGAGAAAAACATCACGGGGTGGTGCGCCTTGTATGGGTGTGTGTTACATTACATTCACTAGTAGGAGTGAGAAAAACATCACGGGGTGGTGCGCCTTGTATGGGTGTGTGTTACATTAGATTCACTAGTAGGAGTGAGAAAAACATCACGGGGTGGTGCGCCTTGTATGGGTGTGTGTTACATTAGATTCACTAGTAGGAGTGAGAAAAACATCACGGGGTGGTGCGCATTGTATGGGTGTGTGTTACATTACATTCACTAGTAGGAGTGAGAAAAACATCACGGGGTGGTGCGCATTGTATGGGTGTGTGTTACATTAGATTCACTAGTAGGAGTGAGAAAAACATCACGGGGTGGTGCGCATTGTATGGGTGTGTGTTACATTGGATTCACTAGTAGGAGTGAGAAAAACATCACGGGGTGGTGCGCATTGTATGGGTGTGTGTTACATTACATTCACTAGTAGGAGTGAGAAAAACATCACGGGGTGGTGCGCATTGTATGGGTGTGTGTTACATTACATTCACTAGCAGGAGTGAGAAAATCATCACGGGGTGGTGCGCATTGTATGGGTGTGTGTTACATTAGATTCACTAGCAGGAGTGAGAAAAACATCACGGGGTGGTGCGCATTGTATGGGTGTGTGTTACATTAGATTCACTAGTAGGAGTGAGAAAAACATCACGGGGTGGTGCGCATTTTATGGCTGTGTGTTACATTAGATTCACTAGTAGCAGTGAGAAAAACATCACGGGGTGGTGCGCATTGTATGGGTGTGTGTTACATTACATTCACTAGTAGGAGTGAGAAAATCATCACGGGGTGGTGCGCATTGTATGGGTGTGTGTTACATTAGATTCACTAGCAGGAGTGAGAAAAACATCACGGGGTGGTGCGCATTGTATGGGTGTGTGTTACATTACATTCACTAGTAGGAGTGAGAAAAACATCACGGGGTGGTGCGCATTGTATGGGTGTGTGTTACATTACATTCACTAGTAGGAGTGAGAAAATCATCACGGGGTGGTGCGCATTGTATGGGTGTGTGTTACATTAGATTCACTAGCAGGAGTGAGAAAAACATCACGGGGTGGTGCGCATTGTATGGGTGTGTGTTACATTAGATTCACTAGTAGGAGTGAGAAAAACATCACGGGGTGCTGCGCCTTGTATGGCTGTGTGTTACATTAGATTCACTAGTAGCAGTGAGAAAAACATCACGGGGTGGTGCGCCTTGTATGGGTGTTTTTACATTAGATTCACTAGTAGCAGTGAGAAAAACATCACGGGATGGTGCGCCTTGTATGGGTGTGTGTTACATTAGATTCACTAGTAGGAGTGAGAAAAACATCACGGGGTGGTGCGCCTTGTATGGGTGTGTGTTACATTACATTCACTAGTAGGAGTGAGAAAAACATCACGGGGTGGTGCGCCTTGTATGGGTGTGTGTTACATTACATTCACTAGTAGGAGTGAGAAAAACATCACGGGGTGGTGCGCCTTGTATGGGTGTGTGTTACATTATATTCACTAGTAGGAGTGAGAAAAACATCACGGGGTGGTGCGCCTTGTATGGGTGTGTGTTACATTACATTCACTAGTAGGAGTGAGAAAAACATCACGGGGTGGTGCGCCTTGTATGGGTGTGTGTTACATTACATTCACTAGTAGCAGTGAGAAAAACATCACGGGGTGGTGCGCGTTGTATGGGTGTGTGTTACATTAGATTCACTAGTAGGAGTGAGAAAAACATCACGGGGTGGTGCGCCTTGTATGGGTGTGTGTTACATTACATTCAATAGTAGGAGTGAGAAAAACATCACGTAGTGGTGCGCCTTGTATGGGTGTGTGTTACATTACATTCACTAGTAGGAGTGAGAAAAACATCACGGGGTGGTGCGCCTTGTATGGGTGTGTGTTACATTACATTCACTAGTAGCAGTGAGAAAAACATCACGGGGTGGTGCGCCTTGTATGGGTGTGTGTTACATTACATTCACTAGTAGGAGTGAGAAAAACATCACGGGTTGGTGCGCCTTGTATGGGTGTGTGTTACATTAGATTCACTAGTAGGAGTGAGAAAAACATCACGGGGTGGTGCACCTTGTATGGGTGTGTGTTACATTAGATTCACTAGTAGGAGTGAGAAAAACATCACGGGGTGGTGCGCATTGTATGGGTGTGTGTTACATTAGATTCACTAGTAGGAGTGAGAAAAACATCACGGGGTGGTGCGCATTGTATGGGTGTGTGTTACATTACATTCACTAGTAGGAGTGAGAAAAACATCACGGGGTGGTGCGCCTTGTATGGGTGTGTGTTACATTAGATTCACTAGTAGGAGTGAGAAAATCATCACGGGGTGGTGCGCATTGTATGGGTGTGTGTTACATTAGATTCACTAGTAGCAGTGAGAAAAACATCACGGGGTGGTGCGCCTTGCAGGGCTTGTGTTACATTAGATTCACTAGTAGCAGTGAGAAAAACATCACGGGGTGGTGCGCCTTGCAGGGCTGTGTGTTACATTAGATTCACTAGTAGCAGTGAGAAAAACATAACGGGGTGGTGCGCCTTGTATGGGTGTGTGTTACATTAGATTCACTAGTATGAGTGAGAAAAACATCAAGGGGTGGTGCGCCTTGTATGGGTGTGTGTTACATTACATTCACTAGTAGGAGTGAGAAAAACATCACGGGGTGGTGCGCCTTGTATGGGTGTGTGTTACATTACATTCACTAGTAGGAGTGAGAAAAACATCACGGGGTGGTGCGCCTTGTATGGGTGTGTGTTACATTAGATTCACTAGTAGGAGTGAGAAAAACATCACGGGGTGGTGCGCCTTGTATGGGTGTGTGTTACATTAGATTCACTAGTAGGAGTGAGAAAAACATCACGGGGTGGTGCGCCTTGTATGGGTGTGTGTTACATTAGATTCACTAGTAGGAGTGAGAAAAACATCACGGGGTGGTGCGCATTGTATGGGTGTGTGTTACATTACATTCACTAGTAGGAGTGAGAAAAACATCACGGGGTGGTGCGCATTGTATGGGTGTGTGTTACATTAGATTCACTAGTAGGAGTGAGAAAAACATCACGGGGTGGTGCGCATTGTATGGGTGTGTGTTACATTGGATTCACTAGTAGGAGTGAGAAAAACATCACGGGGTGGTGCGCATTGTATGGGTGTGTGTTACATTACATTCACTAGTAGGAGTGAGAAAAACATCACGGGGTGGTGCGCATTGTATGGGTGTGTGTTACATTACATTCACTAGCAGGAGTGAGAAAATCATCACGGGGTGGTGCGCATTGTATGGGTGTGTGTTACATTAGATTCACTAGCAGGAGTGAGAAAAACATCACGGGGTGGTGCGCATTGTATGGGTGTGTGTTACATTAGATTCACTAGTAGGAGTGAGAAAAACATCACGGGGTGGTGCGCATTTTATGGCTGTGTGTTACATTAGATTCACTAGTAGCAGTGAGAAAAACATCACGGGGTGGTGCGCATTGTATGGGTGTGTGTTACATTACATTCACTAGTAGGAGTGAGAAAATCATCACGGGGTGGTGCGCATTGTATGGGTGTGTGTTACATTAGATTCACTAGCAGGAGTGAGAAAAACATCACGGGGTGGTGCGCATTGTATGGGTGTGTGTTACATTACATTCACTAGTAGGAGTGAGAAAAACATCACGGGGTGGTGCGCATTGTATGGGTGTGTGTTACATTACATTCACTAGTAGGAGTGAGAAAATCATCACGGGGTGGTGCGCATTGTATGGGTGTGTGTTACATTAGATTCACTAGCAGGAGTGAGAAAAACATCACGGGGTGGTGCGCATTGTATGGGTGTGTGTTACATTAGATTCACTAGTAGGAGTGAGAAAAACATCACGGGGTGCTGCGCCTTGTATGGCTGTGTGTTACATTAGATTCACTAGTAGCAGTGAGAAAAACATCACGGGGTGGTGCGCCTTGTATGGGTGTTTTTACATTAGATTCACTAGTAGCAGTGAGAAAAACATCACGGGGTGGTGCGCCTTGTATGGGTGTGTGTTACATTAGATTCACTAGTAGGAGTGAGAAAAACATCACGGGGTGGTGCGCCTTGTATGGGTGTGTGTTACATTACATTCACTAGTAGGAGTGAGAAAAACATCACGGGGTGGTGCGCCTTGTATGGGTGTGTGTTACATTACATTCACTAGTAGGAGTGAGAAAAACATCACGGGGTGGTGCGCCTTGTATGGGTGTGTGTTACATTATATTCACTAGTAGGAGTGAGAAAAACATCACGGGGTGGTGCGCCTTGTATGGGTGTGTGTTACATTAGATTCACTAGTAGGAGTGAGAAAAACATCACGGGGTGGTGCGCCTTGTATGGGTGTGTGTTACATTAGATTCACTAGTAAGAGTGAGAAAAACATCACGGGGTGGTGCGCATTGTATGGGTGTGTGTTACATTAGATTCACTAGTAGGAGTGAGAAAAACATCACGGGGTGGTGCGCCTTGTATGGGTGTGTGTTACATTAGATTCACTAGTAGGAGTGAGAAAAACATCACGGGGTGGTGCGTATTGTATGGGTGTGTGTTACATTAGATTCACTAGTAAGAGTGAGAAAAACATCACGGGGTGGTGCGCATTGTATGGATGTGTGTTACATTAGATTCACTAGTAGGAGTGAGAAAAACATCACGGGGTGGTGCGCATTGTATGGGTGTGTGTTACATTACATTCACTAGTAGGAGTGAGAAAAACATCACGGGGTGGTGCGCATTGTATGGGTGTGTGTTACATTACATTCACTAGTAGGAGTGAGAAAATCATCACGGGGTGGTGCGCATTGTATGGGTGTTTGTTACGTTAGATTCACTAGTAGGAGTGAGAAAAACATCACGGGGTGGTGCGCATTGTATGGGTGTGTGTTACATTAGATTCACTAGCAGGAGTGAGAAAAACATCACGGGGTGGTGCACATTGTATGGGTGTGTGTTACATTAGATTCACTAGTAGGAGTGAGAAAAACATCACGGGGTGGTGCGCATTGTATGGGTGTGTGTTACATTAGATTCACTAGTAGCAGTGAGAAAAACATCACGGGGTGCTGCGCCTTGTATGGGTGTGTGTTACATTAGATTCACTAGTAGCAGTGAGAAAAACATCACGGGGTGGTGCGCCTTGTATGGGTGTTGTTACATTAGATTCACTAGTAGCAGTGAGAAAAACATCACGGGGTGGTGCGCCTTGTATGGGTGTGTGTTACATTAGATTCACTAGTAGGAGTGAGAAAAACATCACGGGGTGGTGCGCATTGTATGGGTGTGTGTTACATTACATTCACTAGTAGAAGTCAGAAAAACATCACGGGGTGGTGCGCCTTGTATGGGTGTGTGTTACATTACATTCACTAGTAGGAGTGAGAAAAACATCACGGGGTGGTGCGCCTTGTATGGGTGTGTGTTACATTACATTCACTAGTAGCAGTGAGAAAAACATCACGGGGTGGTGCGCCTTGTATGGGTGTGTGTTACATTACATTCACTAGTAGGAGTGAGAAAAACATCACGGGGTGGTGCGCCTTGTATGGGTGTGTGTTACATTAGATTCACTAGTAGGAGTGAGAAAAACATCACGGGGTGGTGCGCCTTGTATGGGTGTGTGTTACATTAGATTCACTAGTAGGAGTGAGAAAAACATCACGGGGTGGTGCGCCTTGTATCGGTGTGTGTTACATTAGATTCACTAGTAGGAGTGAGAAAAACATCACGGGGTGGTGCGCATTGTATGGGTGTGTGTTACATTAGATTCACTAGTAGGAGTGAGAAAATCATCACGGGGTGGTGCGCATTGTATGGGTGTGTGTTACATTAGATTCACTAGTAGGAGTGAGAAAATCATCACGGGGTGGTGCGCATTGTATGGGTGTGTGTTACATTAGATTCACTAGTAGGAGTGAGAAAAACATCACGGGGTGGTGCGCATTGTATGGGTGTGTGTTACATTAGATTCACTAGTAGCAGTGAGAAAAACATCACGGGGTGGTGCGCCTTGCAGGGCTTGTGTTACATTAGATTCACTAGTAGCATTGAGAAAAACATCACCGGGTGGTGCGCATTGAATGGGTGTGTGTTACATTAGATTCACTAGTAGGAGTGAGAAAAACATCACGGGGTGGTGCGCATTGTATGGGTGTGTGTTACATTAGATTCACTAGTAGGAGTGAGAAAAACATCACGGGGTGGTGCGCATTGTATGGGTGTGTGTTACATTACATTCACTAGTAGGAGTGAGAAAAACATCACGGGGTGGTGCGCATTGTATGGGTGTGTGTTACATTAGATTCACTAGCAGGAGTGAGAAAAACATCACGGGGTGGTGCACATTGTATGGGTGTGTGTTACATTAGATTCACTAGTAGGAGTGAGAAAAACATCACGGGGTGGTGCGCCTTGTATGGGTGTGTGTTACATTAGATTCACTAGTAGGAGTGAGAAAAACATCACGGGGTGGTGCGCATTGTATGGGTGTGTGTTACATTACATTCACTAGTAGGAGTGACAAAAACATCACGGGGTGGTGCGCATTGTATGGGTGTGTGTTACATTACATTCACTAGTAGGAGAAAATCATCACGGGGTGGTGGGCATTGTATGGGTGTGTGTTACGTTAGATTCACTAGTAGGAGTGAGAAAAACATCACGGGGTGGTGCGCATTGTATGGGTGTGTGTTACATTAGATTCACTAGTAGCAGTGAGAAAAACATCACGGGGTGGTGCGCCTTGCAGGGCTTGTGTTACATTAGATTCACTAGTAGCATTGAGAAAAACATCACCGGGTGGTGCGCATTGTATGGGTGTGTGTTACATTAGATTCACTAGTAGGAGTGAGAAAAACATCACGGGGTGGTGCGCATTGTATGGGTGTGTGTTACATTAGATTCACTAGTAGGAGTGAGAAAAACATCACGGGGTGGTGCGCATTGTATGGGTGTGTGTTACATTACATTCACTAGTAGGAGTGAGAAAAACATCACGGGGTGGTGCGCATTGTATGGGTGTGTGTTACATTAGATTCACTAGCAGGAGTGAGAAAAACATCACGGGGTGGTGCACATTGTATGGGTGTGTGTTACATTAGATTCACTAGTAGGAGTGAGAAAAACATCACGGGGTGGTGCGCCTTGTATGGGTGTGTGTTACATTAGATTCACTAGTAGGAGTGAGAAAAACATCACGGGGTGGTGCGCATTGTATGGGTGTGTGTTACATTACATTCACTAGTAGGAGTGAGAAAAACATCACGGGGTGGTGCGCATTGTATGGGTGTGTGTTACATTACATTCACTAGTAGGAGAAAATCATCACGGGGTGGTGGGCATTGTATGGGTGTGTGTTACGTTAGATTCACTAGTAGGAGTGAGAAAAACATCACGGGGTGGTGCGCATTGTATGGGTGTGTGTTACATTAGATTCACTAGCAGGAGTGAGAAAAACATCACGGGGTGGTGCACATTGTATGGGTGTGTGTTACATTAGATTCACTAGTAGGAGTGAGAAAAACATCACGGGGTGGTGCGCATTGTATGGGTGTGTGTTACATTAGATTCACTAGTAGGAGTGAGAAAAACATCACGGGGTGCTGCGCCTTGTATGGGTGTGTGTTACATTAGATTCACTAGTAGCAGTGAGAAAAACATCACGGGGTGGTGAGCCTTGTATTGGTGTGTGTTACATTACATTCACTAGTAGGAGTGAGAAAAACATCACGGGTGGTGCGCCTTGTATGGGTGTGTGTTACATTACATTCACTAGTAGGAGTGAGAAAAACATCACGGGGTGGTGCGCCTTGTATGGGTGTGTGTTACATTACATTCACTAGTAGGAGTGAGAAAAACATCACGGGGTGGTGCGCCTTGTATGGGTGTGTGTTACATTAGATTCACTAGTAGGAGTGAGAAAAACATCACGGGGTGGTGCGCATTGTATGGGTGTGTGTTACATTAGATTCACTAGTAGGAGTGAGAAAAACATCACGGGGTGGTGCGCATTGTATGGGTGTGTGTTACATTACATTCACTAGTAGGAGTGAGAAAATCATCACGGGGTGGTGCGCATTGTATGGGTGTGTGTTACATTAGATTCACTAGTAGGAGTGAGAAAAACATCACGGGGTGGTGCGCATTGTATGGGTGTGTGTTACATTAGATTCACTAGTAGCAGTGAGAAAAACATCACGGGGTGGTGCACCTTGCAGGGCTGTGTGTTACATTAGATTCACTAGTAGCAGTGAGAAAAACATCACGGGGTGGTGCGCCTTGCAGGGCTGTGTGTTACATTAGATTCACTAGTAGCAGTGAGAAAAACATCACGGGGTGGTGCGCGTTGTATGGGTGTGTGTTACATTAGATTCACTAGTAGGAGTGAGAAAAACATCACGGGGTGGTGCGCCTTGTATGGGTGTGTGTTACATTACATTCAATAGTAGGAGTGAGAAAAACATCACGTGGTGGTGCGCCTTGTATGGGTGTGTGTTACATTACATTCACTAGTAGGAGTGAGAAAAACATCACGGGGTGGTGCGCCTTGTATGGGTGTGTGTTACATTACATTCACTAGTAGCAGTGAGAAAAACATCACGGGGTGGTGCGCCTTGTATGGGTGTGTGTTACATTACATTCACTAGTAGGAGTGAGAAAAACATCACGGGTTGGTGCGCCTTGTATGGGTGTGTGTTACATTAGATTCACTAGTAGGAGTGAGAAAAACATCACGGGGTGGTGCACCTTGTATGGGTGTGTGTTACATTAGATTCACTAGTAGGAGTGAGAAAAACATCACGGGGTGGTGCGCATTGTATGGGTGTGTGTTACATTACTTTCACTAGTAGGAGTGAGAAAATCATCACGGGGTGGTGCGCATTGTATGGGTGTGTGTTACATTACATTCACTAGTAGGAGTGAGAAAAACATCACGGGGTGGTGCGCATTGTATGGGTGTGTGTTACATTACATTCACTAGTAGGAGTGAGAAAAACATCACGGGGTGGTGCGCGTTGTATGGGTGTGTGTTACATTACATTCACTAGTAGGAGTGAGAAAAACATCACGGGGTGGTGTGCATTGTATGGGTGTGTGTTACATTAGATTCTCTAGTAGGAGTGAGAAAAACATCACGGGGTGGTGCGCATTGTATGGGTGTTTGTTACGTTACATTCACTAGTAGGAGTGAGAAAAACATCACGGGGTGGTGCGCATTGTATGGGTGTGTGTTACATTAGATTCACTAGTAGGAGTGAGAAAAACATCACGCGGTGGTGCGCCTTGTATGGGTGTGTGTTACATTAGATTCACTAGTAGCAGTGAGAAAAACATCACGGGGTGGTGCACATTGTATGGGTGTGTGTTACATTACATTCACTAGTAGGAGTGAGAAAAACATCACCGGGTGGTGCGCATTTTATGGTTGTGTGTTACATTACATTCACTAGTAGGAGTGAGAAAAACATCACGGGGTGGTGCGCATTGTATGGGTGTGTGTTACATTAGATTCACTAGTAGGAGTGAGAAAAACATCACGGGGTGGTGCGCATTGTATGGGTGTGTGTTACATTAGATTCACTAGTAGCAGTGAGAAAAACATCACGGGGTGGTGCGCATTGTATGGGTGTGTGTTTCATTAGATTCACTAGTAGGAGTGAGAAAAACATCACGGGGTGGTGCGCATTGTATGGGTGTGTGTTACATTACATTCACTAGTAGGAGCGAGATAAACATCACGGGGTGGTGTGCATTGTATGGGTGTGTGTTACATTACATTCACTAGTAGCAGTGAGAAAAACATCACGGGGTGGTGCGCCTTGTATGGGTGTGTGTTACATTACATTCACTAGTAGGAGTGAGAAAAACATCACGGGTTGGTGCGCCTTGTATGGGTGTGTGTTACATTAGATTCACTAGTAGGAGTGAGAAAAACATCACGGGGTGGTGCGCCTTGTATGGGTGTGTGTTACATTAGATTCACTAGTAGGAGTGAGAAAAACATCACGGGGTGGTGCGCATTGTATGGGTGTGTGTTACATTACATTCACTAGTAGGAGTGTGAAAAACATCACGGGGTGGTGCGCATTGTATGGGTGTGTGTTACATTACATTCACTAGTAGGAGTGAGAAAAACATCACAGGGTGGTGCGCATTGTATGGGTGTGTGTTACATTACTTTCACTAGTAGGAGTGAGAAAATCATCACGGGGTGGTGCGCATTGTATGGGTGTGTGTTACATTACATTCACTAGTAGGAGTGAGAAAAACATCACGGGGTGGTGCGCATTGTATGGGTGTGTGTTACATTACATTCACTAGTAGGAGTGAGAAAAACATCACGGGGTGGTGCGCATTGTATGGGTGTGTGTTACATTACATTCACTAGTAGGAGTGAGAAAAACATCACGGGGTGGTGTGCATTGTATGGGTGTGTGTTACATTAGATTCACTAGTAGGAGTGAGAAAAACATCACGGGGTGGTGCGCATTGTATGGGTGTTTGTTACGTTACATTCACTAGTAGGAGTGAGAAAAACATCACGGGGTGGTGCGCATTGTATGGGTGTGTGTTACATTAGATTCACTAGTAGGAGTGAGAAAAACATCACGCGGTGGTGCGCCTTGTATGGGTGTGTGTTACATTAGATTCACTAGTAGCAGTGAGAAAAACATCACGGGGTGGTGCACATTGTATGGGTGTGTGTTACATTACATTCACTAGTAGGAGTGAGAAAAACATCACCGGGTGGTGCGCATTGTATGGTTGTGTGTTACATTACATTCACTAGTAGGAGTGAGAAAAACATCACGGGGTGGTGCGCATTGTATGGGTGTGTGTTACATTAGATTCACTAGTAGGAGTGAGAAAAACATCACGGGGTGGTGCGCATTGTATGGGTGTGTGTTACATTAGATTCACTAGTAGCAGTGAGAAAAACATCACGGGGTGGTGCGCATTGTATGGGTGTGTGTTTCATTAGATTCACTAGTAGGAGTGAGAAAAACATCACGGGGTGGTGCGCATTGTATGGGTGTGTGTTACATTACATTCACTAGTAGGAGCGAGATAAACATCACGGGGTGGTGCGCATTGTATGGGTGTGTGTTACATTACATTCACTAGTAGCAGTGAGAAAAACATCACCGGGTGGTGCACCTTGTATGGGTGTGTGTTACATTACATTCACTAGTAGGAGTGAGAAAAACATCACGGGTTGGTGCGCCTTGTATGGGTGTGTGTTACATTAGATTCACTAGTAGGAGTGAGAAAAACATCACGGGGTGGTGCGCATTGTATGGGTGTTTGTTACGTTACATTCACTAGTAGGAGTGAGAAAAACATCACGGGGTGGTGCGCATTGTATGGGTGTGTGTTACATTAGATTCACTAGTAGGAGTGAGAAAAACATCACGCGGGGTGCGCCTTGTATGGGTGTGTGTTACATTAGATTCACTAGTAGCAGTGAGAAAAACATCACGGGGTGGTGCACATTGTATGGGTGTGTGTTACATTACATTCACTAGTAGGAGTGAGAAAAACATCACCGGGTGGTGCGCATTGTATGGTTGTGTGTTACATTACATTCACTAGTAGGAGTGAGAAAAACATCACGGGGTGGTGCGCATTGTATGGGTGTGTGTTACATTAGATTCACTAGTAGGAGTGAGAAAAACATCACGGGGTGGTGCGCATTGTATGGGTGTGTGTTACATTAGATTCACTAGTAGCAGTGAGAAAAACATCACGGGGTGGTGCGCATTGTATGGGTGTGTGTTTCATTAGATTCACTAGTAGGAGTGAGAAAAACATCACGGGGTGGTGCGCATTGTATGGGTGTGTGTTACATTACATTCACTAGTAGGAGTGTGAAAAACATCACGGGGTGGTGCGCATTGTATGGGTGTGTGTTACATTACATTCACTAGTAGGAGTGAGAAAAACATCACAGGGTGGTGCGCATTGTATGGGTGTGTGTTACATTACTTTCACTAGTAGGAGTGAGAAAATCATCACGGGGTGGTGCGCATTGTATGGGTGTGTGTTACATTACATTCACTAGTAGGAGTGAGAAAAACATCACGGGGTGGTGCGCATTGTATGGGTGTGTGTTGCATTACATTCACTAGTAGGAGTGAGAAAAACATCACGGGGTGGTGCGCATTGTATGGGTGTGTGTTACATTACATTCACTAGTAGGAGTGAGAAAAACATCACGGGGTGGTGTGCATTGTATGGGTGTGTGTTACATTAGATTCACTAGTAGGAGTGAGAAAAACATCACGGGGTGGTGCGCATTGTATGGGTGTTTGTTACGTTACATTCACTAGTAGGAGTGAGAAAAACATCACGGGGTGGTGCGCATTGTATGGGTGTGTGTTACATTAGATTCACTAGTAGGAGTGAGAAAAACATCACGCGGTGGTGCGCCTTGTATGGGTGTGTGTTACATTAGATTCACTAGTAGCAGTGAGAAAAACATCACGGGGTGGTGCACATTGTATGGGTGTGTGTTACATTACATTCACTAGTAGGAGTGAGAAAAACATCACCGGGTGGTGCGCATTGTATGGTTGTGTGTTACATTACATTCACTAGTAGGAGTGAGAAAAACATCACGGGGTGGTGCGCATTGTATGGGTGTGTGTTACATTAGATTCACTAGTAGGAGTGAGAAAAACATCACGGGGTGGTGCGCATTGTATGGGTGTGTGTTACATTAGATTCACTAGTAGCAGTGAGAAAAACATCACGGGGTGGTGCGCATTGTATGGGTGTGTGTTTCATTAGATTCACTAGTAGGAGTGAGAAAAACATCACGGGGTGGTGCGCATTGTATGGGTGTGTGTTACATTACATTCACTAGTAGGAGCGAGATAAACATCACGGGGTGGTGCGCATTGTATGGGTGTGTGTTACATTACATTCACTAGTAGCAGTGAGAAAAACATCACCGGGTGGTGCACCTTGTATGGGTGTGTGTTACATTACATTCACTAGTAGGAGTGAGAAAAACATCACGGGTTGGTGCGCCTTGTATGGGTGTGTGTTACATTAGATTCACTAGTAGGAGTGAGAAAAACATCACGGGGTGGTGCGCATTGTATGGGTGTTTGTTACGTTACATTCACTAGTAGGAGTGAGAAAAACATCACGGGGTGGTGCGCATTGTATGGGTGTGTGTTACATTAGATTCACTAGTAGGAGTGAGAAAAACATCACGCGGGGTGCGCCTTGTATGGGTGTGTGTTACATTAGATTCACTAGTAGCAGTGAGAAAAACATCACGGGGTGGTGCACATTGTATGGGTGTGTGTTACATTACATTCACTAGTAGGAGTGAGAAAAACATCACCGGGTGGTGCGCATTGTATGGTTGTGTGTTACATTACATTCACTAGTAGGAGTGAGAAAAACATCACGGGGTGGTGCGCATTGTATGGGTGTGTGTTACATTAGATTCACTAGTAGGAGTGAGAAAAACATCACGGGGTGGTGCGCATTGTATGGGTGTGTGTTACATTAGATTCACTAGTAGCAGTGAGAAAAACATCACGGGGTGGTGCGCATTGTATGGGTGTGTGTTTCATTAGATTCACTAGTAGGAGTGAGAAAAACATCACGGGGTGGTGCGCATTGTATGGGTGTGTGTTACATTAGATTCACTAGTAGGAGCGAGATAAACATCACGGGGTGGTGCGCATTGTATGGGTGTGTGTTACATTAGATTCACTAGTAGGAGTGAGAAAAACATCACGGGGTGGTGCGCCTTGTATTGGTGTGTGTTACATTACATTCACTAGTAGGAGTGAGAAAAACATCACCGGGTGGTGCGCATTGTATGGTTGTGTGTTACATTACATTCACTAGTAGGAGTGAGAAAAACATCACGGGGTGGTGCGCATTGTATGGGTGTGTGTTACATTACATTCACTAGTAGGAGTGAGAAAAACATCACGGGGTGGTGCGCATTGTATGGGTGTGTGTTACATTACTTTCACTAGTAGGAGTGAGAAAATCATCACGGGGTGGTGCGCATTGTATGGGTGTGTGTTACATTACATTCACTAGTAGGAGTGAGAAAAACATCACGGGGTGGTGCGCCTTGTATGGGTGTGTGTTACATTAGATTCACTAGTAGGAGTGAGAAAAACATCACGGGGTGGTGCGCCTTGTATGGGTGTGTGTTACATTAGATTCACTAGTAGGAGTGAGAAAAACATCACGGGGTGGTGCGCCTTGTATGGGTGTGTGTTACATTACTTTCACTAGTAGCAGTGAGTAAAACATCACGGGGTGGTGCGCATTGTATGGGTGTGTGTTACATTACTTTCACTTGTAGGAGTGAGAAAATCATCACGGGGTGGTGCGCATTGTATGGGTGTGTGTTACATTACTTTCACTAGTAGGAGTGAGAAAAACATCACGGGGTGGTGCGCATTGTATGGGTGTGTGTTACATTACATTCACTAGTAGGAGTGAGAAAAACATCACGGGGTGGTGCGCATTGTATGGGTGTGTGTTACATTACATTCCCTAGTAGGAGTGAGAAAAACATCACGGGGTGGTGCGCATTGTACGGGTGTGTGTTACATTACATTCACCAGTAGGAGTGAGAAAAACATCACGGGGTGGTGCGCATTGTATGGGTGTGTGTTACATTAGATTCACTAGTAGCAGTGAGAAAAACATCACGGGGTGGTGCGCCTTGTATGGGTGTGTGTTACATTAGATTCACTAGTAGGAGTGAGAAAAACATCACGTGGTGGTTCGCCTTGTATGGGTGTGTGTTACATTAGATTCACTAGTAGGAGTGAGAAAATCATCACGGGGTGGTGCGCATTGTATGGGTGTGTGTTACATTAGATTCACTAGTAGCAGTGAGAAAAACATCACGGGGTGGTGCACATTGTATGGGTGTGTGTTACATTACATTCACTAGTAGGAGTGAGAAAAACATCACCGGGTGGTGCGCATTGTATGGTTGTGTGTTACATTACATTCACTAGTAGGAGTGAGAAAAACATCACGGGGTGGTGCGCATTGTATGGGTGTGTGTTACATTAGATTCACTAGTAGGAGTGAGAAAAACATCACGGGGTGGTGCGCATTGTATGGGTGTGTGTTACATTAGATTCACTAGTAGCAGTGAGAAAAACATCACGGGGTGGTGCGCATTGTATGGGTGTGTGATTCATTAGATTCACTAGTAGGAGTGAGAAAAACATCACGGGGTGGTGCGCATTGTATGGGTGTGTGTTACATTACATTCACTAGTAGGAGCGAGATAAACATCACGGGGTGGTGCGCATTGTATGGGTGTGTGTTACATTACATTCACTAGTAGCAGTGAGAAAAACATCACCGGGTGGTGCACCTTGTATGGGTGTGTGTTACATTACATTCACTAGTAGGAGTGAGAAAAACATCACGGGTTGGTGCGCCTTGTATGGGTGTGTGTTACATTAGATTCACTAGTAGGAGTGAGAAAAACATCACGGGGTGGTGCGCATTGTATGGGTGTTTGTTACGTTACATTCACTAGTAGGAGTGAGAAAAACATCACGGGGTGGTGCGCATTGTATGGGTGTGTGTTACATTAGATTCACTAGTAGGAGTGAGAAAAACATCACGCGGGGTGCGCCTTGTATGGGTGTGTGTTACATTAGATTCACTAGTAGCAGTGAGAAAAACATCACGGGGTGGTGCACATTGTATGGGTGTGTGTTACATTACATTCACTAGTAGGAGTGAGAAAAACATCACCGGGTGGTGCGCATTGTATGGTTGTGTGTTACATTACATTCACTAGTAGGAGTGAGAAAAACATCACGGGGTGGTGCGCATTGTATGGGTGTGTGTTACATTAGATTCACTAGTAGGAGTGAGAAAAACATCACGGGGTGGTGCGCATTGTATGGGTGTGTGTTACATTAGATTCACTAGTAGCAGTGAGAAAAACATCACGGGGTGGTGCGCATTGTATGGGTGTGTGTTTCATTAGATTCACTAGTAGGAGTGAGAAAAACATCACGGGGTGGTGCGCATTGTATGGGTGTGTGTTACATTACATTCACTAGTAGGAGCGAGATAAACATCACGGGGTGGTGCGCATTGTATGGGTGTGTGTTACATTAGATTCACTAGTAGGAGTGAGAAAAACATCACGGGGTGGTGCGCCTTGTATTGGTGTGTGTTACATTACATTCACTAGTAGGAGTGAGAAAAACATCACCGGGTGGTGCGCATTGTATGGTTGTGTGTTACATTACATTCACTAGTAGGAGTGAGAAAAACATCACGGGGTGGTGCGCATTGTATGGGTGTGTGTTACATTACATTCACTAGTAGGAGTGAGAAAAACATCACGGGGTGGTGCGCATTGTATGGGTGTGTGTTACATTACTTTCACTAGTAGGAGTGAGAAAATCATCACGGGGTGGTGCGCATTGTATGGGTGTGTGTTACATTACATTCACTAGTAGGAGTGAGAAAAACATCACGGGGTGGTGCGCCTTGTATGGGTGTGTGTTACATTAGATTCACTAGTAGCAGTGAGAAAAACATCACGGGGTGGTGCGCCTTGTATGGGTGTGTGTTACATTAGATTCACTAGTAGGAGTGAGAAAAACATCACGGGGTGGTGCGCCTTGTATGGGTGTGTGTTACATTAGATTCACTAGTAGGAGTGAGAAAAACATCACGGGGTGGTGCGCATTGTATGGGTGTGTGTTACATTAGATTCACTAGTAGGAGTGAGAAAATCATCACGGGGTGGTGCGCATTGTATGGGTGTGTGTTACATTAGATTCACTAGTAGGAGTGAGAAAATCATCACGGGGTGGTGCGCATTGTATGGGTGTGTGTTACATTAGATTCACTAGTAGGAGTGAGAAAAACATCACGGGGTGGTGCGCATTGTATGGGTGTGTGTTACATTAGATTCACTAGTAGCAGTGAGAAAAACATCACGGGGTGGTGCGCCTTGCAGGGCTTGTGTTACATTAGATTCACTAGTAGCATTGAGAAAAACATCACCGGGTGGTGCGCATTGTATGGGTGTTTGTTACATTAGATTCACTAGTAGGAGTGAGAAAAACATCACGGGGTGGTGCGCATTGTATGGGTGTGTGTTACATTAGATTCACTAGTAGGAGTGAGAAAAACATCACGGGGTGGTGCGCATTGTATGGGTGTGTGTTACATTACATTCACTAGTAGGAGTGAGAAAAACATCACGGGGTGGTGCGCATTGTATGGGTGTGTGTTACATTAGATTCACTAGCAGGAGTGAGAAAAACATCACGGGGTGGTGCACATTGTATGGGTGTGTGTTACATTAGATTCACTAGTAGGAGTGAGAAAAACATCACGGGGTGGTGCGCCTTGTATGGGTGTGTGTTACATTAGATTCACTAGTAGGAGTGAGAAAAACATCACGGGGTGGTGCGCATTGTATGGGTGTGTGTTACATTACATTCACTAGTAGGAGTGAGAAAAACATCACGGGGTGGTGCGCATTGTATGGGTGTGTGTTACATTACATTCACTAGTAGGAGTGAGAAAATCCTCACGGGGTGGTGGGCATTGTATGGGTGTGTGTTACGTTAGATTCACTAGTAGGAGTGAGAAAAACATCACGGGGTGGTGCGCATTGTATGGGTGTGTGTTACATTAGGTTCACTAGCAGGAGTGAGAAAAACATCACGGGGTGGTGCACATTGTATGGGTGTGTGTTACATTAGATTCACTAGTAGGAGTGAGAAAAACATCACGGGTGGTGCGCCTTGTATGGGTGTGTGTTACATTACATTCACTAGTAGGAGTGAGAAAAACATCACGGGGTGGTGCGCCTTGTATGGGTGTGTGTTACATTACATTCACTAGTAGGAGTGAGAAAAACATCACGGGGTGGTGCGCCTTGTATGGGTGTGTGTTACATTAGATTCACTAGTAGGAGTGAGAAAAACATCACGGGGTGGTGCGCATTGTATGGGTGTGTGTTACATTAGATTCACTAGTAGGAGTGAGAAAAACATCACGGGGTGGTGCGCATTGTATGGGTGTGTGTTACATTACATTCACTAGTAGGAGTGAGAAAATCATCACGGGGTGGTGCGCATTGTATGGGTGTGTGTTACATTAGATTCACTAGTAGGAGTGAGAAAAACATCACGGGGTGGTGCGCATTGTATGGGTGTGTGTTACATTAGATTCACTAGTAGCAGTGAGAAAAACATCACGGGGTGGTGCGCCTTGCAGGGCTGTGTGTTACATTAGATTCACTAGTAGCAGTGAGAAAAACATCACGGGGTGGTGCGCCTTGCAGGGCTGTGTGTTACATTAGATTCACTAGTAGCAGTGAGAAAAACATCACGGGGTGGTGCGCCTTGTATGGGTGTGTGTTACATTAGATTCACTAGTAGGAGTGAGAAAAACATCACGGGGTGGTGCGCCTTGTATGGGTGTGTGTTACATTACATTCAATAGTAGGAGTGAGAAAAACATCACGTGGTGGTGCGCCTTGTATGGGTGTGTGTTACATTACATTCACTAGTAGGAGTGAGAAAAACATCACGGGGTGGTGCGCCTTGTATGGGTGTGTGTTACATTACATTCACTAGTAGCAGTGAGAAAAACATCACGGGGTGGTGCGCCTTGTATGGGTGTGTGTTACATTAGATTCACTAGTAGCAGTGAGTAAAACATCACGGGGTGGTGCGCCTTGTATGGGTGTGTGTTACATTACATTCACTAGTAGGAGTGAGAAAAACATCACGGGGTGGTGCGCATTGTATGGGTGTGTGTTACATTAGATTCACTAGTAGGAGTGAGAAAAACATCACGGGGTGGTGCGCCTTGTATGGGTGTGTGTTACATTAGATTCACTAGTAGGAGTGAGAAAAACATCACGGGGTGGTGCGCCTTGTATGGGTGTGTGTTACATTACTTTCACTAGTAGCAGTGAGTAAAACATCACGGGGTGGTGCGCATTGTATGGGTGTGTGTTACATTACTTTCACTTGTAGGAGTGAGAAAATCATCACGGGGTGGTGCGCATTGTATGGGTGTGTGTTACATTACTTTCACTAGTAGGAGTGAGAAAAACATCACGGGGTGGTGCGCATTGTATGGGTGTGTGTTACATTACATTCACTAGTAGGAGTGAGAAAAACATCACGGGGTGGTGCGCATTGTATGGGTGTGTGTTACATTACATTCCCTAGTAGGAGTGAGAAAAACATCACGGGGTGGTGCGCATTGTACGGGTGTGTGTTACATTACATTCACCAGTAGGAGTGAGAAAAACATCACGGGGTGGTGCGCATTGTATGGGTGTGTGTTACATTAGATTCACTAGTAGCAGTGAGAAAAACATCACGGGGTGGTGCGCCTTGTATGGGTGTGTGTTACATTAGATTCACTAGTAGGAGTGAGAAAAACATCACGTGGTGGTTCGCCTTGTATGGGTGTGTGTTACATTAGATTCACTAGTAGGAGTGAGAAAATCATCACGGGGTGGTGCGCATTGTATGGGTGTGTGTTACATTACATTCACTAGTAGGAGTGAGAAAAACATCACGGGGTGGTGCGCATTGTATGGGTGTGTGTTACATTACATTCACTAGTAGGAGTGAGAAAAACATCACGGGGTGGTGCGCATTGTATGGGTGTGTGTTACATTACATTCACTAGTAGGAGTGAGAAAAACATCACGGGGTGGTGTGCATTGTATGGGTGTGTGTTACATTAGATTCACTAGTAGGAGTGAGAAAAACATCACGGGGTGGTGCGCATTGTATGGGTGTTTGTTACGTTACATTCACTAGTAGGAGTGAGAAAAACATCACGGGGTGGTGCGCATTGTATGGGTGTGTGTTACATTAGATTCACTAGTAGGAGTGAGAAAAACATCACGCGGTGGTGCGCCTTGTATGGGTGTGTGTTACATTAGATTCACTAGTAGCAGTGAGAAAAACATCACGGGGTGGTGCACATTGTATGGGTGTGTGTTACATTACATTCACTAGTAGGAGTGAGAAAAACATCACCGGGTGGTGCGCATTGTATGGTTGTGTGTTACATTACATTCACTAGTAGGAGTGAGAAAAACATCACGGGGTGGTGCGCATTGTATGGGTGTGTGTTACATTAGATTCACTAGTAGGAGTGAGAAAAACATCACGGGGTGGTGCGCATTGTATGGGTGTGTGTTACATTAGATTCACTAGTAGCAGTGAGAAAAACATCACGGGGTGGTGCGCATTGTATGGGTGTGTGTTTCATTAGATTCACTAGTAGGAGTGAGAAAAACATCACGGGGTGGTGCGCATTGTATGGGTGTGTGTTACATTACATTCACTAGTAGGAGCGAGATAAACATCACGGGGTGGTGCGCATTGTATGGGTGTGTGTTACATTACATTCACTAGTAGCAGTGAGAAAAACATCACGGGGTGGTGCACCTTGTATGGGTGTGTGTTACATTACATTCACTAGTAGGAGTGAGAAAAACATCACGGGTTGGTGCGCCTTGTATGGGTGTGTGTTACATTAGATTCACTAGTAGGAGTGAGAAAAACATCACGGGGTGGTGCGCATTGTATGGGTGTTTGTTACGTTACATTCACTAGTAGGAGTGAGAAAAACATCACGGGGTGGTGCGCATTGTATGGGTGTGTGTTACATTAGATTCACTAGTAGGAGTGAGAAAAACATCACGCGGGGTGCGCCTTGTATGGGTGTGTGTTACATTAGATTCACTAGTAGCAGTGAGAAAAACATCACGGGGTGGTGCACATTGTATGGGTGTGTGTTACATTACATTCACTAGTAGGAGTGAGAAAAACATCACCGGGTGGTGCGCATTGTATGGTTGTGTGTTACATTACATTCACTAGTAGGAGTGAGAAAAACATCACGGGGTGGTGCGCATTGTATGGGTGTGTGTTACATTAGATTCACTAGTAGGAGTGAGAAAAACATCACGGGGTGGTGCGCATTGTATGGGTGTGTGTTACATTAGATTCACTAGTAGCAGTGAGAAAAACATCACGGGGTGGTGCGCATTGTATGGGTGTGTGTTTCATTAGATTCACTAGTAGGAGTGAGAAAAACATCACGGGGTGGTGCGCATTGTATGGGTGTGTGTTACATTACATTCACTAGTAGGAGCGAGATAAACATCACGGGGTGGTGCGCATTGTATGGGTGTGTGTTACATTAGATTCACTAGTAGGAGTGAGAAAAACATCACGGGGTGGTGCGCCTTGTATTGGTGTGTGTTACATTACATTCACTAGTAGGAGTGAGAAAAACATCACCGGGTGGTGCGCATTGTATGGTTGTGTGTTACATTACATTCACTAGTAGGAGTGAGAAAAACATCACGGGGTGGTGCGCATTGTATGGGTGTGTGTTACATTACATTCACTAGTAGGAGTGAGAAAAGCATCACGGGGTGGTGCGCATTGTATGGGTGTGTGTTACATTACTTTCACTAGTAGGAGTGAGAAAATCATCACGGGGTGGTGCGCATTGTATGGGTGTGTGTTACATTACATTCACTAGTAGGAGTGAGAAAAACATCACGGGGTGGTGCGCCTTGTATGGGTGTGTGTTACATTAGATTCACTAGTAGGAGTGAGAAAAACATCACGGGGTGGTGCGCCTTGTATGGGTGTGTGTTACATTAGATTCACTAGTAGGAGTGAGAAAAACATCACGGGGTGGTGCGCATTGTATGGGTGTGTGTTACATTAGATTCACTAGTAGGAGTGAGAAAATCATCACGGGGTGGTGCGCATTGTATGGGTGTGTGTTACATTAGATTCACTAGTAGGAGTGAGAAAATCATCACGGGGTGGTGCGCATTGTATGGGTGTGTGTTACATTAGATTCACTAGTAGGAGTGAGAAAAACATCACGGGGTGGTGCGCATTGTATGGGTGTGTGTTACATTAGATTCACTAGTAGCAGTGAGAAAAACATCACGGGGTGGTGCGCCTTGCAGGGCTTGTGTTACATTAGATTCACTAGTAGCATTGAGAAAAACATCACCGGGTGGTGCGCATTGTATGGGTGTTTGTTACATTAGATTCACTAGTAGGAGTGAGAAAAACATCACGGGGTGGTGCGCATTGTATGGGTGTGTGTTACATTAGATTCACTAGTAGGAGTGAGAAAAACATCACGGGGTGGTGCGCATTGTATGGGTGTGTGTTACATTACATTCACTAGTAGGAGTGAGAAAAACATCACGGGGTGGTGCGCATTGTATGGGTGTGTGTTACATTAGATTCACTAGCAGGAGTGAGAAAAACATCACGGGGTGGTGCACATTGTATGGGTGTGTGTTACATTAGATTCACTAGTAGGAGTGAGAAAAACATCACGGGGTGGTGCGCCTTGTATGGGTGTGTGTTACATTAGATTCACTAGTAGGAGTGAGAAAAACATCACGGGGTGGTGCGCATTGTATGGGTGTGTGTTACATTACATTCACTAGTAGGAGTGAGAAAAACATCACGGGGTGGTGCGCATTGTATGGGTGTGTGTTACATTACATTCACTAGTAGGAGTGAGAAAATCATCACGGGGTGGTGGGCATTGTATGGGTGTGTGTTACGTTAGATTCACTAGTAGGAGTGAGAAAAACATCACGGGGTGGTGCGCATTGTATGGGTGTGTGTTACATTAGATTCACTAGCAGGAGTGAGAAAAACATCACGGGGTGGTGCACATTGTATGGGTGTGTGTTACATTAGATTCACTAGTAGGAGTGAGAAAAACATCACGGGTGGTGCGCCTTGTATGGGTGTGTGTTACATTACATTCACTAGTAGGAGTGAGAAAAACATCACGGGGTGGTGCGCCTTGTATGGGTGTGTGTTACATTACATTCACTAGTAGGAGTGAGAAAAACATCACGGGGTGGTGCGCCTTGTATGGGTGTGTGTTACATTAGATTCACTAGTAGGAGTGAGAAAAACATCACGGGGTGGTGCGCATTGTATGGGTGTGTGTTACATTAGATTCACTAGTAGGAGTGAGAAAAACATCACGGGGTGGTGCGCATTGTATGGGTGTGTGTTACATTACATTCACTAGTAGGAGTGAGAAAATCATCACGGGGTGGTGCGCATTGTATGGGTGTGTGTTACATTAGATTCACTAGTAGGAGTGAGAAAAACATCACGGGGTGGTGCGCATTGTATGGGTGTGTGTTACATTAGATTCACTAGTAGCAGTGAGAAAAACATCACGGGGTGGTGCGCCTTGCAGGGCTGTGTGTTACATTAGATTCACTAGTAGCAGTGAGAAAAACATCACGGGGTGGTGCGCCTTGCAGGGCTGTGTGTTACATTAGATTCACTAGTAGCAGTGAGAAAAACATCACGGGGTGGTGCGCCTTGTATGGGTGTGTGTTACATTAGATTCACTAGTAGGAGTGAGAAAAACATCACGGGGTGGTGCGCCTTGTATGGGTGTGTGTTACATTACATTCAATAGTAGGAGTGAGAAAAACATCACGTGGTGGTGCGCCTTGTATGGGTGTGTGTTACATTACATTCACTAGTAGGAGTGAGAAAAACATCACGGGGTGGTGCGCCTTGTATGGGTGTGTGTTACATTACATTCACTAGTAGCAGTGAGAAAAACATCACGGGGTGGTGCGCCTTGTATGGGTGTGTGTTACATTAGATTCACTAGTAGGAGTGAGAAAAACATCACGGGGTGGTGCGCCTTGTATGGGTGTGTGTTACATTACATTCACTAGTAGGAGTGAGAAAAACATCACGGGGTGGTGCGCATTGTATGGGTGTGTGTTACATTAGATTCACTAGTAGGAGTGAGAAAAACATCACGGGGTGGTGCGCCTTGTATGGGTGTGTGTTATATTAGATTCACTAGTAGGAGTGAGAAAAACATCACGGGGTGGTGCGCCTTGTATGGGTGTGTGTTACATTACTTTCACTAGTAGCAGTGAGTAAAACATCACGGGGTGGTGCGCATTGTATGGGTGTGTGTTACATTACTTTCACTTGTAGGAGTGAGAAAATCATCACGGGGTGGTGCGCATTGTATGGGTGTGTGTTACATTACTTTCACTAGTAGGAGTGAGAAAAACATCACGGGGTGGTGCGCCTTGTATGGGTGTGTGTTACATTACATTCACTAGTAGGAGTGAGAAAAACATCACGGGGTGGTGCGCATTGTATGGGTGTGTGTTACATTACATTCCCTAGTAGGAGTGAGAAAAACATCACGGGGTGGTGCGCATTGTACGGGTGTGTGTTACATTACATTCACTAGTAGGAGTGAGAAAAACATCACGGGGTGGTGCGCATTGTATGGGTGTGTGTTACATTAGATTCACTAGTAGCAGTGAGAAAAACATCACGGGGTGGTGCGCCTTGTATGGGTGTGTGTTACATTAGATTCACTAGTAGGAGTGAGAAAAACATCACGTGGTGGTTCGCCTTGTATGGGTGTGTGTTACATTAGATTCACTAGTAGGAGTGAGAAAAACATCACGGGGTGGTGCGCATTGTATGGGTGTGTGTTACATTACATTCACTAGTAGGAGTGAGAAAAACATCACGGGGTGGTGCGCATTGTATGGGTGTGTGTTACATTACATTCACTAGTAGCAGTGAGAAAAACATCACGGGGTGGTGCGCACTGTATGGGTGTGTGTTACATTACATTCACTAGTAGCAGTGAGAAAAACATCACGGGGTGGTGCGCATTGTATGGGTGTGTGTTACATTAGATTCACTAGTAGGAGTGAGAAAAACATCACGGGGTGGTACGCCTTGTATGGGTGTGTGTTTCATTAGATTCACTAGTAGGAGTGAGAAAAACATCACGGGGTGGTGCGCCTTGTATGGGTGTGTGTTACATTACATTCACTACTAGGAGTGAGAAAAACATCACGGGGTGGTGCGCCTTGTATGGGTGTGTGTTACATTAGATTCACTAGTAGGAGTGAGAAAAACATCACGGGGTGGTGCGCCTTGTATGGGTGTGTGTTACATTAGATACACTAGTAGGAGTGAGAAAAACATCACGGGGTGGTGCGCCTTGTATGGGTGTGTGTTACATTAGATTCACTAGTAGGAGTGAGAAAAACATCACGGGGTGGTGCGCATTGTATGGGTGTGTGTTACATTAGATTCACTAGTAGGAGTGAGAAAAACATCACGGGGTGGTGCGCATTGTATGGGTGTGTGTTACATTACATTCACTAGTAGCAGTGAGAAAAACATCACGGGGTGGTGCGCCTTGTATGGGTGTGTGTTACATTACATTCACTAGTAGGAGTGAGAAAAACATCACGGGTTGGTGCGCCTTGTATGGGTGTGTGTTACATTAGATTCACTAGTAGGAGTGAGAAAAACATCACGGGGTGGTGCGCATTGTATGGGTGTTTGTTACGTTACATTCACTAGTAGGAGTGAGAAAAACATCACGGGGTGGTGCGCATTGTATGGGTGTGTGTTACATTAGATTCACTAGTAGGAGTGAGAAAAACATCACGCGGGGTGCGCCTTGTATGGGTGTGTGTTACATTAGATTCACTAGTAGCAGTGAGAAAAACATCACGGGGTGGTGCACATTGTATGGGTGTGTGTTACATTACATTCACTAGTAGGAGTGAGAAAAACATCACCGGGTGGTGCGCATTGTATGGGTGTGTGTTACATTACATTCACTAGTAGCAGTGAGAAAAACATCACGGGGTGGTGCGCCTTGTATGGGTGTGTGTTACATTACATTCACTAGTAGGAGTGAGAAAAATATCACGGGTTGGTGCGCCTTGTATGGGTGTGTGTTACATTAGATTCACTAGTAGGAGTGAGAAAAACATCACGGGGTGGTGCGCATTGTATGGGTGTTTGTTACGTTACATTCACTAGTAGGAGTGAGAAAAACATCACGGGGTGGTGCGCATTGTATGGGTGTGTGTTACATTAGATTCACTAGTAGGAGTGAGAAAAACATCACGCGGGGTGCGCCTTGTATGGGTGTGTGTTACATTAGATTCACTAGTAGCAGTGAGAAAAACATCACGGGGTGGTGCACATTGTATGGGTGTGTGTTACATTACATTCACTAGTAGGAGTGAGAAAAACATCACCGGGTGGTGCGCATTGTATGGTTGTGTGTTACATTACATTCACTAGTAGGAGTGAGAAAAACATCACGGGGTGGTGCGCATTGTATGGGTGTGTGTTACATTAGATTCACTAGTAGGAGTGAGAAAAACATCACGGGGTGGTGCGCATTGTATGGGTGTGTGTTACATTAGATTCACTAGTAGCAGTGAGAAAAACATCACGGGGTGGTGCGCATTGTATGGGTGTGTGTTTCATTAGATTCACTAGTAGGAGTGAGAAAAACATCACGGGGTGGTGCGCATTGTATGGCTGTGTGTTACATTACATTCACTAGTAGGAGCGAGATAAACATCACGGGGTGGTGCGCATTGTATTGGTGTGTGTTACATTAGATTCACTAGTAGGAGTGAGAAAAACATCACGGGGTGGTGCGCCTTGTATGGGTGTGTGTTACATTACTTTCACTAGTAGGAGTGAGAAAATCATCACGGGGTGGTGCGCATTGTATGGGTGTGTGTTACATTACATTCACTAGTAGGAGTGAGAAAAACATCACGGGGTGGTGCGCCTTGTATGGGTGTGTGTTACATTAGATTCACTAGTAGGAGTGAGAAAAACATCACGGGGTGGTGCGCCTTGTATGGGTGTGTGTTACATTAGATTCACTAGTAGGAGTGAGAAAAACATCACGGGGTGGTGCGCCTTGTATGGGTGTGTGTTACATTAGATTCACTAGTAGGAGTGAGAAAAACATCACGGGGTGGTGCGCATTGTATGGGTGTGTGTTACATTAGATTCACTAGTAGGAGTGAGAAAATCATCACGGGGTGGTGCGCATTGTATGGGTGTGTGTTACATTAGATTCACTAGTAGGAGTGAGAAAATCATCACGGGGTGGTGCGCATTGTATGGGTGTGTGTTACATTAGATTCACTAGTAGGAGTGAGAAAAACATCACGGGGTGGTGCGCATTGTATGGGTGTGTGTTACATTAGATTCACTAGTAGCAGTGAGAAAAACATCACGGGGTGGTGCGCCTTGCAGGGCTTGTGTTACATTAGATTCACTAGTAGCATTGAGAAAAACATCACCGGGTGGTGCGCATTGTATGGGTGTTTGTTACATTAGATTCACTAGTAGGAGTGAGAAAAACATCACGGGGTGGTGCGCATTGTATGCATGTGTGTTACATTAGATTCATTAGTAGGAGTGAGAAAAACATCACGGGGTGGTGCGCATTGTATGGGTGTGTGTTACATTACATTCACTAGTAGGAGTGAGAAAAACA
The DNA here is from genome assembly GCF_034190915.1 of Cavia porcellus. Lineage (NCBI taxonomy): Eukaryota > Metazoa > Chordata > Mammalia > Rodentia > Caviidae > Cavia > Cavia porcellus. Next base: position 332,447 of record NW_026947642.1, on the reverse strand, counting down.
TCACGGGGTGGTGCGCATTGTATGGGTGTGTGTTACATTAGATTCACTAGCAGGAGTGAGAAAAACATCACGGGGTGGTGCACATTGTATGGGTGTGTGTTACATTAGATTCACTAGTAGGAGTGAGAAAAACATCACGGGGTGGTGCGCCTTGTATGGGTGTGTGTTACATTAGATTCACTAGTAGGAGTGAGAAAAACATCACGGGGTGGTGCGCATTGTATGGGTGTGTGTTACATTACATTCACTAGTAGGAGTGAGAAAAACATCACGGGGTGGTGCGCATTGTATGGGTGTGTGTTACATTACATTCACTAGTAGGAGTGAGAAAATCATCACGGGGTGGTGGGCATTGTATGGGTGTGTGTTACGTTAGATTCACTAGTAGGAGTGAGAAAAACATCACGGGGTGGTGCGCATTGTATGGGTGTGTGTTACATTAGATTCACTAGCAGGAGTGAGAAAAACATCACGGGGTGGTGCACATTGTATGGGTGTGTGTTACATTAGATTCACTAGTAGGAGTGAGAAAAACATCACGGGTGGTGCGCCTTGTATGGGTGTGTGTTACATTACATTCACTAGTAGGAGTGAGAAAAACATCACGGGGTGGTGCGCCTTGTATGGGTGTGTGTTACATTACATTCACTAGTAGGAGTGAGAAAAACATCACGGGGTGGTGCGCCTTGTATGGGTGTGTGTTACATTAGATTCACTAGTAGGAGTGAGAAAAACATCACGGGGTGGTGCGCATTGTATGGGTGTGTGTTACATTAGATTCACTAGTAGGAGTGAGAAAAACATCACGGGGTGGTGCGCATTGTATGGGTGTGTGTTACATTACATTCACTAGTAGGAGTGAGAAAATCATCACGGGGTGGTGCGCATTGTATGGGTGTGTGTTACATTAGATTCACTAGTAGGAGTGAGAAAAACATCACGGGGTGGTGCGCATTGTATGGGTGTGTGTTACATTAGATTCACTAGTAGCAGTGAGAAAAACATCACGGGGTGGTGCGCCTTGCAGGGCTGTGTGTTACATTAGTTTCACTAGTAGCAGTGAGAAAAACATCACGGGGTGGTGCGCCTTGCAGGGCTGTGTGTTACATTAGATTCACTAGTAGCAGTGAGAAAAACATCACGGGGTGGTGCGCCTTGTATGGGTGTGTGTTACATTAGATTCACTAGTAGGAGTGAGAAAAACATCACGGGGTGGTGCGCCTTGTATGGGTGTGTGTTACATTACATTCAATAGTAGGAGTGAGAAAAACATCACGTGGTGGTGCGCCTTGTATGGGTGTGTGTTACATTACATTCACTAGTAGGAGTGAGAAAAACATCACGGGGTGGTGCGCCTTGTATGGGTGTGTGTTACATTACATTCACTAGTAGCAGTGAGAAAAACATCACGGGGTGGTGCGCCTTGTATGGGTGTGTGTTACATTACATTCACTAGTAGGAGTGAGAAAAACATCACGGGTTGGTGCGCCTTGTATGGGTGTGTGTTACATTAGATTCACTAGTAGGAGTGAGAAAAACATCACGGGGTGGTGCACCTTGTATGGGTGTGTGTTACATTAGATTCACTAGTAGGAGTGAGAAAAACATCACGGGGTGGTGCGCATTGTATGGGTGTGTGTTACATTACTTTCACTAGTAGGAGTGAGAAAATCATCACGGGGTGGTGCGCATTGTATGGGTGTGTGTTACATTACATTCACTAGTAGGAGTGAGAAAAACATCACGGGGTGGTGCGCATTGTATGGGTGTGTGTTACATTAGATTCACTAGTAGCAGTGAGAAAAACATCACGGGGTGGTGCGCCTTGTATGGGTGTGTGTTACATTAGATTCACTAGTAGGAGTGAGAAAAACATCACGTGGTGGTTCGCCTTGTATGGGTGTGTGTTACATTAGATTCACTAGTAGGAGTGAGAAAAACATCACGGGGTGGTGCGCATTGTATGGGTGTGTGTTACATTACATTCACTAGTAGGAGTGAGAAAAACATCACGGGGTGGTGCGCATTGTATGGGTGTGTGTTACATTACATTCACTAGTAGCAGTGAGAAAAACATCACGGGGTGGTGCGCACTGTATGGGTGTGTGTTACATTACATTCACTAGTAGCAGTGAGAAAAACATCACGGGGTGGTGCGCATTGTATGGGTGTGTGTTACATTAGATTCACTAGTAGGAGTGAGAAAAACATCACGGGGTGGTACGCCTTGTATGGGTGTGTGTTTCATTAGATTCACTAGTAGGAGTGAGAAAAACATCACGGGGTGGTGCGCCTTGTATGGGTGTGTGTTACATTACATTCACTACTAGGAGTGAGAAAAACATCACGGGGTGGTGCGCCTTGTATGGGTGTGTGTTACATTAGATTCACTAGTAGGAGTGAGAAAAACATCACGGGGTGGTGCGCCTTGTATGGGTGTGTGTTACATTAGATACACTAGTAGGAGTGAGAAAAACATCACGGGGTGGTGCGCCTTGTATGGGTGTGTGTTACATTAGATTCACTAGTAGGAGTGAGAAAAACATCACGGGGTGGTGCGCATTGTATGGGTGTGTGTTACATTAGATTCACTAGTAGGAGTGAGAAAAACATCACGGGGTGGTGCGCATTGTATGGGTGTGTGTTACATTACATTCACTAGTAGCAGTGAGAAAAACATCACGGGGTGGTGCGCCTTGTATGGGTGTGTGTTACATTACATTCACTAGTAGGAGTGAGAAAAACATCACGGGTTGGTGCGCCTTGTATGGGTGTGTGTTACATTAGATTCACTAGTAGGAGTGAGAAAAACATCACGGGGTGGTGCGCATTGTATGGGTGTTTGTTACGTTACATTCACTAGTAGGAGTGAGAAAAACATCACGGGGTGGTGCGCATTGTATGGGTGTGTGTTACATTAGATTCACTAGTAGGAGTGAGAAAAACATCACGCGGGGTGCGCCTTGTATGGGTGTGTGTTACATTAGATTCACTAGTAGCAGTGAGAAAAACATCACGGGGTGGTGCACATTGTATGGGTGTGTGTTACATTACATTCACTAGTAGGAGTGAGAAAAACATCACCGGGTGGTGCGCATTGTATGGGTGTGTGTTACATTACATTCACTAGTAGCAGTGAGAAAAACATCACGGGGTGGTGCGCCTTGTATGGGTGTGTGTTACATTACATTCACTAGTAGGAGTGAGAAAAACATCACGGGTTGGTGCGCCTTGTATGGGTGTGTGTTACATTAGATTCACTAGTAGGAGTGAGAAAAACATCACGGGGTGGTGCGCATTGTATGGGTGTTTGTTACGTTACATTCACTAGTAGGAGTGAGAAAAACATCACGGGGTGGTGCGCATTGTATGGGTGTGTGTTACATTAGATTCACTAGTAGGAGTGAGAAAAACATCACGCGGGGTGCGCCTTGTATGGGTGTGTGTTACATTAGATTCACTAGTAGCAGTGAGAAAAACATCACGGGGTGGTGCACATTGTATGGGTGTGTGTTACATTACATTCACTAGTAGGAGTGAGAAAAACATCACCGGGTGGTGCGCATTGTATGGTTGTGTGTTACATTACATTCACTAGTAGGAGTGAGAAAAACATCACGGGGTGGTGCGCATTGTATGGGTGTGTGTTACATTAGATTCACTAGTAGGAGTGAGAAAAACATCACGGGGTGGTGCGCATTGTATGGGTGTGTGTTACATTAGATTCACTAGTAGCAGTGAGAAAAACATCACGGGGTGGTGCGCATTGTATGGGTGTGTGTTTCATTAGATTCACTAGTAGGAGTGAGAAAAACATCACGGGGTGGTGCGCATTGTATGGGTGTGTGTTACATTACATTCACTAGTAGGAGCGAGATAAACATCACGGGGTGGTGCGCATTGTATGGGTGTGTGTTACATTAGATTCACTAGTAGGAGTGAGAAAAACATCACGGGGTGGTGCGCCTTGTATTGGTGTGTGTTACATTACATTCACTAGTAGGAGTGAGAAAAACATCACCGGGTGGTGCGCATTGTATGGTTGTGTGTTACATTACATTCACTAGTAGGAGTGAGAAAAACATCACGGGGTGGTGCGCATTGTATGGGTGTGTGTTACATTACATTCACTAGTAGGAGTGAGAAAAACATCACGGGGTGGTGCGCATTGTATGGGTGTGTGTTACATTACTTTCACTAGTAGGAGTGAGAAAATCATCACGGGGTGGTGCGCATTGTATGGGTGTGTGTTACATTACATTCACTAGTAGGAGTGAGAAAAACATCACGGGGTGGTGCGCCTTGTATGGGTGTGTGTTACATTAGATTCACTAGTAGGAGTGAGAAAAACATCACGGGGTGGTGCGCCTTGTATGGGTGTGTGTTACATTAGATTCACTAGTAGGAGTGAGAAAAACATCACGGGGTGGTGCGCCTTGTATGGGTGTGTGTTACATTAGATTCACTAGTAGGAGTGAGAAAAACATCACGGGGTGGTGGGCATTGTATGGGTGTGTGTTACATTAGATTCACTAGTAGGAGTGAGAAAATCATCACGGGGTGGTGCGCATTGTATGGGTGTGTGTTACATTAGATTCACTAGTAGGAGTGAGAAAATCATCACGGGGTGGTGCGCATTGTATGGGTGTGTGTTACATTAGATTCACTAGTAGGAGTGAGAAAAACATCACGGGGTGGTGCGCATTGTATGGGTGTGTGTTACATTAGATTCACTAGTAGCAGTGAGAAAAACATCACGGGGTGGTGCGCCTTGCAGGGCTTGTGTTACATTAGATTCACTAGTAGCATTGAGAAAAACATCACCGGGTGGTGCGCATTGTATGGGTGTTTGTTACATTAGATTCACTAGTAGGAGTGAGAAAAACATCACGGGGTGGTGCGCATTGTATGGGTGTGTGTTACATTAGATTCACTAGTAGGAGTGAGAAAAACATCACGGGGTGGTGCGCATTGTATGGGTGTGTGTTACATTACATTCACTAGTAGGAGTGAGAAAAACATCACGGGGTGGTGCGCATTGTATGGGTGTGTGTTACATTAGATTCACTAGCAGGAGTGAGAAAAACATCACGGGGTGGTGCACATTGTATGGGTGTGTGTTACATTAGATTCACTAGTAGGAGTGAGAAAAACATCACGGGGTGGTGCGCCTTGTATGGGTGTGTGTTACATTAGATTCACTAGTAGGAGTGAGAAAAACATCACGGGGTGGTGCGCATTGTATGGGTGTGTGTTACATTACATTCACTAGTAGGAGTGAGAAAAACATCACGGGGTGGTGCGCATTGTATGGGTGTGTGTTACATTACATTCACTAGTAGGAGTGAGAAAATCATCACGGGGTGGTGGGCATTGTATGGGTGTGTGTTACGTTAGATTCACTAGTAGGAGTGAGAAAAACATCACGGGGTGGTGCGCATTGTATGGGTGTGTGTTACATTAGATTCACTAGCAGGAGTGAGAAAAACATCACGGGGTGGTGCACATTGTATGGGTGTGTGTTACATTAGATTCACTAGTAGGAGTGAGAAAAACATCACGGGTGGTGCGCCTTGTATGGGTGTGTGTTACATTACATTCACTAGTAGGAGTGAGAAAAACATCACGGGGTGGTGCGCCTTGTATGGGTGTGTGTTACATTAGATTCACTAGTAGGAGTGAGAAAAACATCACGGGGTGGTGCGCATTGTATGGGTGTGTGTTACATTAGATTCACTAGTAGGAGTGAGAAAAACATCACGGGGTGGTGCGCATTGTATGGGTGTGTGTTACATTACATTCACTAGTAGGAGTGAGAAAATCATCACGGGGTGGTGCGCATTGTATGGGTGTGTGTTACATTAGATTCACTAGTAGGAGTGAGAAAAACATCACGGGGTGGTGCGCATTGTATGGGTGTGTGTTACATTAGATTCACTAGTAGCAGTGAGAAAAACATCACGGGGTGGTGCGCCTTGCAGGGCTGTGTGTTACATTAGATTCACTAGTAGCAGTGAGAAAAACATCACGGGGTGGTGCGCCTTGCAGGGCTGTGTGTTACATTAGATTCACTAGTAGCAGTGAGAAAAACATCACGGGGTGGTGCGCCTTGTATGGGTGTGTGTTACATTAGATTCACTAGTAGGAGTGAGAAAAACATCACGGGGTGGTGCGCCTTGTATGGGTGTGTGTTACATTACATTCAATAGTAGGAGTGAGAAAAACATCACGTGGTGGTGCGCCTTGTATGGGTGTGTGTTACATTACATTCACTAGTAGCAGTGAGAAAAACATCACGGGGTGGTGCGCCTTGTATGGGTGTGTGTTACATTACATTCACTAGTAGGAGTGAGAAAAACATCACGGGGTGGTGCGCCTTGTATGGGTGTGTGTTACATTAGATTCACTAGTAGGAGTGAGAAAAACATCACGGGGTGGTGCACCTTGTATGGGTGTGTGTTACATTAGATTCACTAGTAGGAGTGAGAAAAACATCACGGGGTGGTGCGCATCGTATGGGTGTGTGTTACATTACTTTCACTAGTAGGAGTGAGAAAATCATCACGGGGTGGTGCGCATTGTATGGGTGTGTGTTACATTACATTCACTAGTAGGAGTGAGAAAAACATCACGGGGTGGTGCGCATTGTATGGGTGTGTGTTACATTACATTCACTAGTAGGAGTGAGAAAAACATCACGGGGTGGTGCGCATTGTATGGGTGTGTGTTACATTACATTCACTAGTAGGAGTGAGAAAAACATCACGGGGTGGTGTGCATTGTATGGGTGTGTGTTACATTAGATTCACTAGTAGGAGTGAGAAAAACATCACGGGGTGGTGCGCATTGTATGGGTGTTTGTTACGTTACATTCACTAGTAGGAGTGAGAAAAACATCACGGGGTGGTGCGCATTGTATGGGTGTGTGTTACATTAGATTCACTAGTAGGAGTGAGAAAAACATCACGCGGTGGTGCGCCTTGTATGGGTGTGTGTTACATTAGATTCACTAGTAGCAGTGAGAAAAACATCACGGGGTGGTGCACATTGTATGGGTGTGTGTTACATTACATTCACTAGTAGGAGTGAGAAAAACATCACCGGGTGGTGCGCATTGTATGGTTGTGTGTTACATTACATTCACTAGTAGGAGTGAGAAAAACATCACGGGGTGGTGCGCATTGTATGGGTGTGTGTTACATTAGATTCACTAGTAGGAGTGAGAAATACATCACGGGGTGGTGCGCATTGTATGGGTGTGTGTTACATTAGATTCACTAGTAGCAGTGAGAAAAACATCACGGGGTGGTGCGCATTGTATGGGTGTGTGTTTCATTAGATTCACTAGTAGGAGTGAGAAAAACATCACGGGGTGGTGCGCATTGTATGGGTGTGTGTTACATTACATTCACTAGTAGGAGCGAGATAAACATCACGGGGTGGTGCGCATTGTATGGGTGTGTGTTACATTACATTCACTAGTAGCAGTGAGAAAAACATCACGGGGTGGTGCGCCTTGTATGGGTGTGTGTTACATTACATTCACTAGTAGGAGTGAGAAAAACATCACGGGTTGGTGCGCCTTGTATGGGTGTGTGTTACATTAGATTCACTAGTAGGAGTGAGAAAAACATCACGGGGTGGTGCGCCTTGTATGGGTGTGTGTTACATTAGATTCACTAGTAGGAGTGAGAAAAACATCACGGGGTGGTGCGCATTGTATGGGTGTGTGTTACATTACATTCACTAGTAGGAGTGAGAAAAACATCACGGGGTGGTGCGCATTGTATGGGTGTGTGTTACATTACATTCACTAGTAGGAGTGAGAAAAACATCACAGGGTGGTGCGCATTGTATGGGTGTGTGTTACATTACTTTCACTAGTAGGAGTGAGAAAATCATCACGGGGTGGTGCGCATTGTATGGGTGTGTGTTACATTACATTCACTAGTAGGAGTGAGAAAAACATCACGGGGTGGTGCGCATTGTATGGGTGTGTGTTACATTACATTCACTAGTAGGAGTGAGAAAAACATCACGGGGTGGTGCGCATTGTATGGGTGTGTGTTACATTACATTCACTAGTAGGAGTGAGAAAAACATCACGGGTGGTGCGCATTGTATGGGTGTGTGTTACATTAGATTCACTAGTAGGAGTGAGAAAAACATCACGCGGTGGTGCGCCTTGTATGGGTGTGTGTTACATTAGATTCACTAGTAGCAGTGAGAAAAACATCACGGGGTGGTGCGCATTGTATGGGTGTGTGTTACATTAGATTCACTAGTAGGAGTGAGAAAAACATCACGCGGTGGTGCGCCTTGTATGGGTGTGTGTTACATTAGATTCACTAGTAGCAGTGAGAAAAACATCACGGGGTGGTGCACATTGTATGGGTGTGTGTTACATTACATTCACTAGTAGGAGTGAGAAAAACATCACCGGGTGGTGCGCATTGTATGGTTGTGTGTTACATTACATTCACTAGTAGGAGTGAGAAATACATCACGGGGTGGTGCGCATTGTATGGGTGTGTGTTACATTAGATTCACTAGTAGGAGTGAGAAAAACATCACGGGGTGGTGCGCATTGTATGGGTGTGTGTTACATTAGATTCACTAGTAGCAGTGAGAAAAACATCACGGGGTGGTGCGCATTGTATGGGTGTGTGTTTCATTAGATTCACTAGTAGGAGTGAGAAAAACATCACGGGGTGGTGCGCATTGTATGGGTGTGTGTTACATTACATTCACTAGTAGGAGCGAGATAAACATCACGGGGTGGTGCGCATTGTATGGGTGTGTGTTACATTACATTCACTAGTAGCAGTGAGAAAAACATCACGGGGTGGTGCGCCTTGTATGGGTGTGTGTTACATTACATTCACTAGTAGGAGTGAGAAAAACATCACGGGTTGGTGCGCCTTGTATGGGTGTGTGTTACATTAGATTCACTAGTAGGAGTGAGAAAAACATCACGGGGTGGTGCGCCTTGTATGGGTGTGTGTTACATTAGATTCACTAGTAGGAGTGAGAAAAACATCACGGGGTGGTGCGCATTGTATGGGTGTGTGTTACATTACATTCACTAGTAGGAGTGAGAAAAACATCACGGGGTGGTGCGCATTGTATGGGTGTGTGTTACATTACATTCACTAGTAGGAGTGAGAAAAACATCACGGGGTGGTGCGCATTTTATGGGTGTGTGTTACATTACTTTCACTAGTAGGAGTGAGAAAATCATCACGGGGTGGTGCGCATTGTATGGGTGTGTGTTACATTACATTCACTAGTAGGAGTGAGAAAAACATCACGGGGTGGTGCGCATTGTATGGGTGTGTGTTACATTACATTCACTAGTAGGAGTGAGAAAAACATCACGGGGTGGTGCGCATTGTATGGGTGTGTGTTACATTACATTCACTAGTAGGAGTGAGAAAAACATCACGGGGTGGTGTGCATTGTATGGGTGTGTGTTACATTAGATTCACTAGTAGGAGTGAGAAAAACATCACGGGGTTGTGCGCATTGTATGGGTGTTTGTTACGTTACATTCACTAGTAGGAGTGAGAAAAACATCACGGGGTGGTGCGCATTGTATGGGTGTGTGTTACATTAGATTCACTAGTAGGAGTGAGAAAAACATCACGCGGTGGTGCGCCTTGTATGGGTGTGTGTTACATTAGATTCACTAGTAGCAGTGAGAAAAACATCACGGGGTGGTGCACATTGTATGGGTGTGTGTTACATTACATTCACTAGTAGGAGTGAGAAAAACATCACCGGGTGGTGCGCATTGTATGGTTGTGTGTTACATTACATTCACTAGTAGGAGTGAGAAAAACATCACGGGGTGGTGCGCATTGTATGGGTGTGTGTTACATTAGATTCACTAGTAGGAGTGAGAAAAACATCACGGGGTGGTGCGCATTGTATGGGTGTGTGTTACATTAGATTCACTAGTAGCAGTGAGAAAAACATCACGGGGTGGTGCGCATTGTATGGGTGTGTGTTTCATTAGATTCACTAGTAGGAGTGAGAAAAACATCACGGGGTGGTGCGCATTGTATGGGTGTGTGTTACATTACATTCACTAGTAGGAGCGAGATAAACATCACGGGGTGGTGCGCATTGTATGGGTGTGTGTTACATTAGATTCACTAGTAGGAGTGAGAAAAACATCACGGGGTGGTGCGCCTTGTATTGGTGTGTGTTACATTACATTCACTAGTAGGAGTGAGAAAAACATCACCGGGTGGTGCGCATTGTATGGTTGTGTGTTACATTAGATTCACTAGTAGGAGTGAGAAAAACATCACGGGGTGGTGCGCATTGTATGGGTGTGTGTTACATTACATTCACTAGTAGGAGTGAGAAAAACATCACGGGGTGGTGCGCATTGTATGGGTGTGTGTTACATTACTTTCACTAGTAGGAGTGAGAAAATCATCACGGGGTGGTGCGCATTGTATGGGTGTGTGTTACATTACATTCACTTGTAGGAGTGAGAAAAACATCACGGGGTGGTGCGCATCGTATGGGTGTGTGTTACATTACATTCACTAGTAGGAGTGAGAAAAACATCACGGGGTGGTGCGCATTGTATGGGTGTGTGTTACATTACATTCACTAGTAGGAGTGAGAAAAACATCACGGGGTGGTGTGCATTGTATGGGTGTGTGTTACATTAGATTCACTAGTAGGAGTGAGAAAAACATCACGGGTTGGTGCGCATTGTATGGGTGTTTGTTACGTTACATTCACTAGTAGGAGTGAGAAAAACATCACGGGGTGGTGCGCATTGTATGGGTGTGTGTTACATTAGATTCACTAGTAGGAGTGAGAAAAACATCACGCGGTGGTGCGCCTTGTATGGGTGTGTGTTACATTAGATTCACTAGTAGCAGTGAGAAAAACATCACGGGGTGGTGCGCCTTGTATGGGTGTGTGTTACATTAGATTCACTAGTAGGAGTGAGAAAAACATCACGGGGTGGTGCGCATTGTATGGGAGTGTGTTTCATTAGATTCACTAGTAGGAGTGAGAAAAACATCACGGGGTGGTGCGCATTGTATGGGTGTGTGTTACATTACATTCACTAGTAGGAGCGAGATAAACATCACTGGGTGGTGCGCATTGTATGGGTGTGTGTTACATTAGATTCACTAGTAGGAGTGAGAAAAACATCACGGGGTGGTGCGCCTTGTATGGGTGTGTGTTACATTAGATGCACTAGTAGGAGTGAGAAAAACATCACGGGGTGGTGCGCCTTGTATGGGTGTGTGTTACATTAGATTCACTAGTAGGAGTGAGAAAAACATCACGGGGTGGTGCGCCTTGTATGGGTGTGTGTTACATTAGATTCACTAGTAGGAGTGAGAAAAACATCACGGGGTGGTGCGCATTGTATGGGTGTGTGTTACATTAGATTCACTAGTAGGAGTGAGAAAAACATCACGGGGTGGTGCGCATTGTATGGGTGTGTGTTACATTAGATTCACTAGTAGGAGTGAGAAAATCATCACGGGGTGGTGCGCATTGTATGGGTGTGTGTTACATTAGATTCACTAGTAGGAGTGAGAAAAACATCACGGGGTGGTGCGCATTTTATGGGTGTGTGTTACATTAGATTCACTAGTAGCAGTGAGAAAACATCACGGGGTGGTGCGCCTTGCAGGGCTGTGTGTTACATTAGATTCACTAGTAGCAGTGAGAAAAACATCACGGGGTGGTGCGCCTTGCAGGGCTGTGTGTTACATTAGATTCACTAGTAGCAGTGAGAAAAACATCACGGGGTGGTGCGCGTTGTATGGGTGTGTGTTACATTAGATTCACTAGTAGGAGTGAGAAAAACATCACGGGGTGGTGCGCCTTGTATGGGTGTGTGTTACATTACATTCACTAGTAGGAGTGAGAAAAACATCACGGGGTTGTGCGCCTTGTATGGGTGTGTGTTACATTACATTCACTAGTAGGAGTGAGAAAAACATCACGGGGTGGTGCGCCTTGTATGGGTGTGTGTTACATTACATTCTCTAGTAGGAGTGAGAAAAACATCACCGGGTGGTGCGCATTGTATGGTTGTGTGTTACATTACATTCACTAGTAGGAGTGAGAAAAACATCACCGGGTGGTGCGCATTGTGTGGGTGTGTGTTACATTAGATTCACTAGTAGGAATGAGAAAAACATCACGGGGTGGTGCGCATTGTATGGGTGTGTGTTACATTAGATTCACTAGTAGCAGTGAGAAAAACATCACGGGGTGGTGCGCATTGTATGGGTGTGTGTTTCATTAGATTCACTAGTAGGAGTGAGAAAAACATCACGGGGTGGTGCGCATTGTATGGGTGTGTGTTACATTACATTCACTAGTAGGAGCGAGATAAACATCACGGGGTGGTGCGCATTGTATGGGTGTGTGTTACATTAGATTCACTAGTAGGAGTGAGAAAAACATCACGGGGTGGTGCGCATTGTATGGGTGTGTGTTACATTATATTCACTAGTAGGAGTGAGAAAAACATCACGGGGTGGTGCGCATTGTATGGGTGTGTGTTACATTAGATTCACTAGTAGGAGTGAGAAAAACATCACGGGGTGGTGCGCATTGTATGGGTGTGTGTTACATTAGATTCACTAGTAGGAGTGAGAAAAACATCACGGGGTGGTGCGCATTGTATGGGTGTGTGTTACATTAGATTCACTAGTAGGAGTGAGAAAAACATCACGGGCTGGTGCGCATTGTATGGGTGTGTGTTACATTAGATTCACTAGTAGGAGTGAGAAAATCCTCACGGGGTGGTGCGCATTGTATGGGTGTGTGTTACATTAGATTCACTAGTAGGAGTGAGAAAAACATCACGGGGTGGTGCGCATTGTATGGGTGTGTGTTACATTAGATTCACTAGTAGCAGTGAGAAAACATCACGGGGTGGTGCGCCTTGCAGGGCTGTGTGTTACATTAGATTCACTAGTAGCAGTGAGAAAAACATCACGGGGTGGTGCGCCTTGCAGGGCTGTGTGTTACATTAGATTTACTAGTAGCAGTGAGAAAAACATCACGGGGTGGTGCGCGTTGTATGGGTGTGTGTTACATTAGATTCACTAGTAGGAGTGAGAAAAACATCACGGGGTGGTGCGCCTTGTATGGGTGTGTGTTACATTACATTCACTAGTAGGAGTGAGAAAAACATCACGGGGTTGTGCGCCTTGTATGGGTGTGTGTTACATTACATTCACTAGTAGGAGTGAGAAAAACATCACGGGGTGGTGCGCCTTGTATGGGTGTGTGTTACATTACATTCTCTACTAGGAGTGAGAAAAACATCACGGGGTGGTGCGCCTTGTATGGGTGTGTGTTACATTACATTCACTAGTAGGAGTGAGAAAAACATCACGGGTTGGTGCGCCTTGTATGGGTGTGTGTTACATTAGATTCACTAGTAGGAGTGAGAAAAACATCACGGGGTGGTGCGCATTGTATGGGTGTGTGTTACATTAGATTCACTAGTAGGAGTGAGAAAAACATCACGGGGTGGTGCGCATTGTATGGGTGTGTGTTACATTACATTCACTAGTAGGAGTGATAAAAACATCACGGGGTGGTGCGCATTGTATGGGTGTGTGTTACATTAGATTCACTAGTAGGAGTGAGAAAAACATCACGGGGTGGTGCGCATTGTATGGGTGTGTGTTACATTAGATTCACTAGTAGCAGTGAGAAAAACATCACGGGGTGGTGCGCATTGTATGGGTGTGTGTTACATTAGATTCACAAGTAGCAGTGAGAAAAACATCACGGGGTGGTGCGCATTGTATGGGTGTGTGTTACATTACATTCACTAGTAGGAGTGAGAAAAACATCACGGGGTGGTGCGCATTGTATGGGTGTGTGTTACATTACATTCACTAGTAGGAGTGAGAAAAACATCACGGGGTGGTGCGCATTGTATGGGTGTGTGTTACATTAGATTCACTAGTAGCAGTGAGAAAAACATCACGGGGTGGTGCGCATTGTATGGGTGTGTGTTACATTACATTCACTAGTAGGAGTGAGAAAAACATCACGGGGTGGTGCGCATTGTATGGGTGTGTGTTACATTACATTCACTAGTAGGAGTGAGAAAAACATCACGGGGTGGTGCGCATTGTATGGGTGTGTGTTACATTAGATTCACTAGTAGGAGTGAGAAAAACATCACGGGGTGGTGCGCATTGTATGGGTGTGTGTTACATTAGATTCACTAGTAGGAGTGAGAAAAACATCACGGGGTGGTGCGCATTGTATGGGTGTGTGTTACATTAGATTCACTAGTAGGAGTGAGAAAATCCTCACGGGGTGGTGCGCATTGTATGGGTGTGTGTTACATTAGATTCACTAGTAGGAGTGAGAAAAACATCACGGGGTGGTGCGCATTGTATGGGTGTGTGTTACATTAGATTCACTAGTAGCAGTGAGAAAACATCACTGGGTGGTGCGCCTTGCAGGGCTGTGTGTTACATTAGATTCACTAGTAGCAGTGAGAAAAACATCACGGGGTGGTGCGCCTTGCAGGGCTGTGTGTTACATTAGATTTACTAGTAGCAGTGAGAAAAACATCACGGGGTGGTGCGCGTTGTATGGGTGTGTGTTACATTAGATTCACTAGTAGGAGTGAGAAAAACATCACGGGGTGGTGTGCCTTGTATGGGTGTGTGTTACATTACATTCACTAGTAGGAGTGAGAAAAACATCACGGGGTTGTGCGCCTTGTATGGGTGTGTGTTACATTACATTCACTAGTAGGAGTGAGAAAAACATCACGGGGTGGTGCGCCTTGTATGGGTGTGTGTTACATTACATTCTCTACTAGGAGTGAGAAAAACATCACGGGGTGGTGCGCCTTGTATGGGTGTGTGTTACATTACATTCACTAGTAGGAGTGAGAAAAACATCACGGGTTGGTGCGCCTTGTATGGGTGTGTGTTACATTAGATTCACTAGTAGGAGTGAGAAAAACATCACGGGGTGGTGCGCCTTGTATGGGTGTGTGTTACATTACATTCACTATTAGGAGTGAGAAAAACATCACGGGGTGGTGCGCATTGTATGGGTGTGTGTTACATTACATTCACTAGTAGGAGTGAGAAAAACATCACGGGGTGGTGCGCCTTGTATGGGTGTGTGTTACATTAGATTCACTAGTAGGAGTGAGAAAAACATCACGGGGTGGTGCGCCTTGTATGGGTGTGTGTTACATTAGATTCACTAGTAGGAGTGAGAAAAACATCACGGGGTGGTGCGCATTGTATGGGTGTGTGTTACATTAGATTCACTAGTAGGAGTGAGAAAAACATCACGGGGTGGTGCCCCTTGTATGGGTGTGTGTTACATTAGATTCACTAGTAGGAGTGAGAAAAACATCACGGGGTGGTGCGCATTGTATGGGTGTGTGTTACATTACATTCACTAGTAGGAGTGAGAAAAACATCACGGGGTGGTGCGTATTGTATGGGTGTGTGTTACATTAGATTCACTAGTAGCAGTGAGAAAAACATCACGGGGTGGTGCGCATTGTATGGGTGTGTGTTACATTAGATTCACTAGTAGCAGTGAGAAAAAGATCACGGGGTGGTGCGCATTGTATGGGTGTGTGTTACATTAGATTCACTAGTAGGAGTGAGAAAAACATCACGGGGTGGTGCGCATTGTATGGGTGTGTGTAACATTACATTCACTAGTAGGAGTGAGAAAAACATCACGGGGTGGTGCGCATTGTATGGGTGTGTGTTACATTAGATTCACTAGTAGGAGTGAGAAAAACATCACGGGGTGGTGCGCATTGTATGGGTGTGTGTTACATTAGATTCACTAGTAGCAGTGAGAAAAACATCACGGGGTGGTGCGCATTGTATGGGTGTGTGTTACATTAGATTCACTAGTAGGAGTGAGAAAAACATCACGGGGTGGTGCGCATTGTATGGGTGTGTGTTACATTACATTCACTAGTAGGAGTGAGAAAAACATCACGGGGTGGTGCGCCTTGTATGGGTGTGTGTTACATTAGATTCACTAGTAGGAGTGAGAAAAACATCACGGGGTGGTGCGCATTGTATGGGTGTGTGTTACATTAGATTCACTAGTAGGAGTGAGAAAAACATCACGGGGTGGTGCGCATTGTATGGGTGTGTGTTACATTAGATTCACTAGTAGCAGTGAGAAAAACATCACGGGGTGGTGCGCATTGTATGGGTGTGTGTTACATTAGATTCACTAGTAGCAGTGAGAAAAACATCACGGGGTGGTGCGCATTGTATGGGTGTGTGTTACATTAGATTCACTAGTAGGAGTGAGAAAAACATCACGGGGTGGTGCGCATTGTATGGGTGTGTGTTACATTACATTCACTAGTAGGAGTGAGAAAAACATCACGGGGTGGTGCGCATTGTATGGGTGTGTGTTACATTACATTCACTAGTAGGAGTGAGAAAAACATCACGGGGTGGTGCGCATTGTATGGGTGTGTGTTACATTAGATTCACTAGTAGGAGTGAGAAAAACATCACGGGGTGGTGCGCATTGTATGGGTGTGTGTTACATTAGATTCACTAGTAGCAGTGAGAAAAACATCACGGGGTGGTGCGCATTGTATGGGTGTGTGTTTCATTAGATTCACTAGTAGGAGTGAGAAAAACATCACGGGGTGGTGCGCATTGTATTGGTGTGTGTTACATTACATTCACTAGTAGGAGTGAGATAAACATCACGGGGTGGTGCGCCTTGTATGGGTGTGTGTTACATTAGATTCACTAGTAGGAGTGAGAAAAACATCACGGGGTGGTGCGCCTTGTATGGGTGTGTGTTACATTAGATTCACTAGTAGGAGTGAGAAAAACATCACGGGGTGGTGCGCCTTGTATGGGTGTGTGTTACATTAGATTCACTAGTAGGAGTGAGAAAAACATCACGGGGTGGTGCGCATTGTATGGGTGTGTGTTACATTAGATTCACTAGTAGGAGTGAGAAAAACATCACGGGGTGGTGCGCCTTGTATGGGTGTGTGTTACATTAGATTCACTAGTAGGAGTGAGAAAAACATCACGGGGTGGTGCGCATTGTATGGGTGTGTGTTACATTACATTCACTAGTAGGAGTGAGAAAAACATCACGGGGTGGTGCGTATTGTATGGGTGTGTGTTACATTAGATTCACTAGTAGCAGTGAGAAAAATATCACGGGGTGGTGCGCATTGTATGGGTGTGTGTTACATCAGATTCACTAGTAGCAGTGAGAAAAACATCACGGGGTGGTGCGCATTGTATGGGTGTGTGTTACATCAGATTCACTAGTAGCAGTGAGAAAAACATCACGGGGTGGTGCGCATTGTATGGGTGTGTGTTTCATTAGATTCACTAGTAGGAGTGAGAAAAACATCACGGGGTGGTGCGCATTGTATTGGTGTGTGTTACATTACATTCACTAGTAGGAGTGAGATAAACATCACGGGGTGGTGCGCCTTGTATGGGTGTGTGTTACATTAGATTCACTAGTAGGAGTGAGAAAAACATCACGGGGTGGTGCGCCTTGTATGGGTGTGTGTTACATTAGATTCACTAGTAGGAGTGAGAAAAACATCACGGGGTGGTGCGCCTTGTATGGGTGTGTGTTACATTAGATTCACTAGTAGGAGTGAGAAAAACATCACGGGGTGGTGCGCATTGTATGGGTGTGTGTTACATTAGATTCACTAGTAGGAGTGAGAAAAACATCACGGGGTGGTGCGCCTTGTATGGGTGTGTGTTACATTAGATTCACTAGTAGGAGTGAGAAAAACATCACGGGGTGGTGCGCATTGTATGGGTGTGTGTTACATACATTCACTAGTAGGAGTGAGAAAAACATCACGGGGTGGTGCGCATTGTATGGGTGTGTGTTACATTAGATTCACTAGTAGGAGTGAGAAAAACATCACGGGGTGGTGCGCATTGTATGGGTGTGTGTTACATTAGATTCACTAGTAGGAGTGAGAAAAACATCACGGGGTGGTGCGCATTGTATGGGTGTGTGTTACATTAGATTCACTAGTAGGAGTGAGAAAATCCTCACGGGGTGGTGCGCATTGTATGGGTGTGTGTTACATTAGATTCACTAGTAGGAGTGAGAAAAACATCACGGGGTGGTGCGCATTGTATGGGTGTGTGTTACATTAGATTCACTAGTAGCAGTGAGAAAACATCACGGGGTGGTGCGCCTTGCAGGGCTGTGTGTTACATTAGATTCACTAGTAGCAGTGAGAAAAACATCACGGGGTGGTGCGTATTGTATGGGTGTGTGTTACATTAGATTCACTAGTAGCAGTGAGAAAAACATCACGGGGTGGTGCGCATTGTATGGGTGTGTGTTACATTAGATTCACTAGTAGCAGTGAGAAAAACATCACGGGGTGGTGCGCATTGTATGGGTGTGTGTTACATTACATTCACTAGTAGGAGTGAGAAAAACATCACGGGGTGGTGCGCATTGTATGGGTGTGTGTTACATTACATTCACTAGTAGGAGTGAGAAAAACATCACGGGGTGGTGCGCATTGTATGGGTGTGTGTTACATTAAATTCACTAGTAGGAGTGAGAAAAACATCACGGGGTGGTGCGCATTGTATGGGTGTGTGTTACATTAGATTCACTAGTAGCAGTGAGAAAAACATCACGGGGTGGTGCGCATTGTATGGGTGTGTGTTACATTAGATTCACTAGTAGCAGTGAGAAAAACATCACGGGGTGGTGCGCATTGTATGGGTGTGTGTTACATTACATTCACTAGTAGGAGTGAGAAAAACATCACGGGGTGGTGCGCATTGTATGGGTGTGTGTTACATTACATTCACTAGTAGGAGTGAGAAAAACATCACGGGGTGGTGCGCATTGTATGGGTGTGTGTTACATTAGATTCACTAGTAGGAGTGAGAAAAACATCACGGGGTGGTGCGCATTGTATGGGTGTGTGTTACATTAGATTCACAAGTAGCAGTGAGAAAAACATCACGGGGTGGTGCGCATTGTATGGGTGTGTGTTTCATTAGATTCACTAGTAGGAGTGAGAAAAACATCACGGGGTGGTGCGCATTGTATGGGTGTGTGTTACATTACATTCACTAGTAGGAGTGAGATAAACATCACGGGGTGGTGCGCCTTGTATGGGTGTGTGTTACATTAGATTCACTAGTAGGAGTGAGAAAAACATCACGGGGTGGTGCGCCTTGTATGGGTGTGTGTTACATTAGATTCACTAGTAGGAGTGAGAAAAACATCAAGGGGTGGTGCGCCTTGTATGGGTGTGTGTTACATTAGATTCACTAGTAGGAGTGAGAAAAACATCACGGGGTGGTGCGCCTTGTATGGGTGTGTGTTACATTAGATTCACTAGTAGGAGTGAGAAAAACATCACGGGGTGGTGCGCATTGTATGGGTGTGTGTTACATTAGATTCACTAGTAGGAGTGAGAAAAACATCACGGGGTGGTGCGCCTTGTATGGGTGTGTGTTACATTAGATTCACTAGTAGGAGTTTGAAAAACATCACGGGGTGGTGCGCATTGTATGGGTGTGTGTTACATTACATTCACTAGTAGGAGTGAGAAAAACATCACGGGGTGGTGCGTATTGTATGGGTGTGTGTTACATTAGATTCACTAGTAGCAGTGAGAAAAACATCACGGGGTGGTGCGCATTGTATGGGTGTGTGTTACATTAGATTCACTAGTAGCAGTGAGAAAAACATCACGGGGTGGTGCGCATTGTATGGGTGTGTGTTACATTACATTCACTAGTAGGAGTGAGAAAAACATCACGGGGTGGTGCGTATTGTATGGGTGTGTGTTACATTAGATTCACTAGTAGCAGTGAGAAAAACATCACGGGGTGGTGCGTATTGTATGGGTGTGTGTTACATTAGATTCACTAGTAGCAGTGAGAAAAACATCACGGGGTGGTGCGCATTGTATGGGTGTGTGTTACATTACATTCACTAGTAGGAGTGAGAAAAACATCACGGGGTGGTGCGCATTGTATGGGTGTGTGTTACATTACATTCACTAGTAGGAGTGAGAAAAACATCACGGGGTGGTGCGCATTGTATGGGTGTGTGTTACATTAGATTCACTAGTAGGAGTGAGAAAAACATCACGGGGTGGTGCGCATTGTATGGGTGTGTGTTACATTAGATTCACTAGTAGGAGTGAGAAAAACATCACGGGGTGGTGCGCATTGTATGGGTGTGTGTTACATTAGATTCACTAGTAGGAGTGAGAAAATCCTCACGGGGTGGTGCGCATTGTATGGGTGTGTGTTACATTAGATTCACTAGTAAGAGTGAGAAAAACATCACGGGGTGGTGCGCATTGTATGGGTGTGTGTTACATTAGATTCACTAGTAGGAGTGAGAAAATCCTCACGGGGTGGTGCGCATTGTATGGGTGTGTGTTACATTAGATTCACTAGTAGGAGTGAGAAAAACATCACGGGGTGGTGCGCATTGTATGGGTGTGTGTTACATTAGATTCACTAGTAGCAGTGAGAAAACATCACGGTGTGGTGCGCCTTGCAGGGCTGTGTGTTACATTAGATTCACTAGTAGCAGTGAGAAAAACATCACGGTGTGGTGCGTATTGTATGGGTGTGTGTTACATTAGATTCACTAGTAGCAGTGAGAAAAACATCACGGGGTGGTGTGCATTGTATGGGTGTGTGTTACATTAGATTCACTAGTAGCAGTGAGAAAACATCACGGGGTGGTGCGCCTTGCAGGGCTGTGTGTTACATTAGATTCACTAGTAGCAGTGAGAAAAACATCACGGGGTGGTGCGTATTGTATGGGTGTGTGTTACATTAGATTCACTAGTAGCAGTGAGAAAAACATCACGGGGTGGTGCGCATTGTATGGGTGTGTGTTACATTAGATTCACTAGTAGCAGTGAGAAAAACATCACGGTGTGGTGCGCATTGTATGGGTGTGTGTTACATTACATTCACTAGTAGGAGTGAGAAAAACATCACGGGGTGGTGCGCATTGTATGGGTGTGTGTTACATTACATTCACTAGTAGGAGTGAGAAAAACATCACGGGGTGGTGCGCATTGTATGGGTGTGTGTTACATTAGATTCACTAGTAGGAGTGAGAAAAACATCACGGGGTGGTGCGCATTGTATGGGTGTGTGTTACATTAGATTCACTAGTAGGAGTGAGAAAAACATCACGGGGTGGTGCGCATTGTATGGGTGTGTGTTACATTAGATTCACTAGTAGGAGTGAGAAAATCTTCACGGGGTGGTGCGCATTGTATGGGTGTGTGTTACATTAGATTCACTAGTAGGAGTGAGAAAAACATCACGGGGTGGTGCGCATTGTATGGGTGTGTGTTACATTAGATTCACTAGTAGCAGTGAGAAAACATCACGGGGTGGTGCGCCTTGCAGGGCTGTGTGTTACATTAGATTCACTAGTAGCAGTGAGAAAAACATCACGGGGTGGTGCGCCTTGCAGGGCTGTGTGTTACATTAGATTTACTAGTAGCAGTGAGAAAAACATCACGGGGTGGTGCGCGTTGTATGGGTGTGTGTTACATTAGATTCACTAGTAGGAGTGAGAAAAACATCACGGGGTGGTGCGCCTTGTATGGGTTTGTGTTACATTACATTCACTAGTAGGAGTGAGAAAAACATCACGGGGTTGTGCGCCTTGTATGGGTGTGTGTTACATTACATTCACTAGTAGGAGTGAGAAAAACATCACGGGGTGGTGCGCCTTGTATGGGTGTGTGTTACATTACATTCTCTACTAGGAGTGAGAAAAACATCACGGGGTGGTGCGCCTTGTATGGGTGTGTGTTACATTACATTCACTAGTAGGAGTGAGAAAAACATCACGGGTTGGTGCGCCTTGTATGGGTGTGTGTTACATTACATTCACTAGTAGGAGTGAGAAAAACATCACGGGGTGGTGCGCATTGTATGGGTGTGTGTTACATTACATTCACTAGTAGGAGTGAGAAAAACATCACGGGGTGGTGCGCATTGTATGGGTGTGTGTTACATTACATTCACTAGTAGGAGTGAGAAAAACATCACGGGGTGGTGCGCCTTGTATGGGTGTGTGTTACATTAGATTCACTAGTAGGAGTGAGAAAAACATCACGGGTTGGTGCGCCTTGTATGGGTGTGTGTTACATTACATTCACTAGTAGGAGTGAGAAAAACATCACGGGGTGGTGCGCCTTGTATGGGTGTGTGTTACATTACATTCACTAGTAGGAGTGAGAAAAACATCACGGGGTGGTGCGCATTGTATGGGTGTGTGTTACATTACATTCACTAGTAGGAGTGAGAAAAACATCACGGGGTGGTGCGCCTTGTATGGGTGTGTGTTACATTAGATTCACTAGTAGGAGTGAGAAAAACATCACGGGGTGGTGCGCCTTGTATGGGTGTGTGTTACATTAGATTCACTAGTAGGAGTGAGAAAAACATCACGGGGTGGTGCGCATTGTATGGGTGTGTGTTACATTAGATTCACTAGTAGGAGTGAGAAAAACATCACGGGGTGGTGCGCCTGGTATGGGTGTGTGTTACATTAGATTCACTAGTAGGAGTGAGAAAAACATCACGGGGTGGTGCGCATTGTATGGGTGTGTGTTACATTACATTCACTAGTAGGAGTGAGAAAAACATCACGGGGTGGTGCGCATTGTATGGGTGTGTGTTACATTAGATTCACTAGTAGCAGTGAGAAAAACATCACGGGGTGGTGCGCATTGTATGGGTGTGTGTTACATTAGATTCACTAGTAGCAGTGAGAAAAACATCACGGGGTGGTGCGCATTGTATGGGTGTGTGTTACATTACATTCACTAGTAGGAGTGAGAAAAACATCACGGGGTGGTGCGCATTGTATGGGTGTGTGTTACATTACATTCACTAGTAGGAGTGAGAAAAACATCACGGGGTGGTGCGCATTGTATGGGTGTGTGTTACATTAGATTCACTAGTAGCAGTGAGAAAAACATCACGGGGTGGTGCGCATTGTATGGGTGTGTGTTACATTAGATTCACTAGTAGCAGTGAGAAAAACATCACGGGGTGGTGCGCATTGTATGGGTGTGTGTTACATTAGATTCACTAGTAGCAGTGAGAAAAACATCACGGGGTGGTGCGCATTGTATGGGTGTGTGTTACATTACATTCACTAGTAGGAGTGAGAAAAACATCACGGGGTGGTGCGCATTGTATGGGTGTGTGTTACATTAGATTCACTAGTAGGAGTGAGAAAAACATCACGGGGTGGTGCGCATTGTATGGGTGTGTGTTACATTAGATTCACTAGTAGGAGTGAGAAAAACATCACGGGGTGGTGCGCATTGTATGGGTGTGTGTTACATTAGATTCACTAGTAGCAGTGAGAAAAACATCACGGGGTGGTGCGCATTGTATGGGTGTGTGTTTCATTAGATTCACTAGTAGGAGTGAGAAAAACATCACGGGGTGGTGCGCATTGTATGGGTGTGTGTTACATTACATTCACTAGTAGGAGTGAGATAAACATCACGGGGTGGTGCGCCTTGTATGGGTGTGTGTTACATTAGATTCACTAGTAGGAGTGAGAAAAACATCACGGGGTGGTGCGCCTTGTATGGGTGTGTGTTACATTAGATTCACTAGTAGGAGTGAGAAAAACATCACGGGGTGGTGCGCCTTGTATGGGTGTGTGTTACATTAGATTCACTAGTAGGAGT
The DNA here is from genome assembly GCF_034190915.1 of Cavia porcellus. Lineage (NCBI taxonomy): Eukaryota > Metazoa > Chordata > Mammalia > Rodentia > Caviidae > Cavia > Cavia porcellus. The sequence goes on along the minus strand of NW_026947642.1, from coordinate 308,686 downwards.
GAGAAAAACTTCACGGGGTGGTGCGCCTTGTATGGGTGTGTGTTACATTAGATTCACTAGTAGGAGTGAGAAAAACATCACGGGGTGGTGCGCATTGTATGGGTGTGTGTTACATTAGATTCACTAGTAGCAGTGAGAAAAACATCACGGGGTGGTGCGCATTGTATGGGTGTGTGTTTCATTAGATTCACTAGTAGGAGTGAGAAAAACATCACGGGGTGGTGCGCATTGTATGGGTGTGTGTTACATTACATTCACTAGTAGGAGTGAGATAAACATCACGGGGTGGTGCGCCTTGTATGGGTGTGTGTTACATTAGATTCACTAGTAGCAGTGAGAAAACATCACGGGGTGGTGCGCCTTGCAGGGCTGTGTGTTACATTAGATTCACTAGTAGCAGTGAGAAAAACATCACGGGGTGGTGCGTATTGTATGGGTGTGTGTTACATTAGATTCACTAGTAGCAGTGAGAAAAACATCACGGGGTGGTGCGCATTGTATGGGTGTGTGTTACATTAGATTCACTAGTAGCAGTGAGAAAACATCACGGGGTGGTGCGCCTTGCAGGGCTGTGTGTTACATTAGATTCACTAGTAGCAGTGAGAAAAACATCACGGGGTGGTGCGTATTGTATGGGTGTGTGTTACATTAGATTCACTAGTAGCAGTGAGAAAAACATCACGGGGTGGTGGGCATTGTATGGGTGTGTGTTACATTAGATTCACTAATAGCAGTGAGAAAAACATCACGGGGTGGTGCGCATTGTATGGGTGTGTGTTACATTACATTCACTAGTAGGAGTGAGAAAAACATCACGGGGTGGTGCGCATTGTATGGGTGTGTGTTACATTACATTCACTAGTAGGAGTGAGAAAAACATCACGGGGTGGTGCGCATTGTATGGGTGTGTGTTACATTACATTCACTAGTAGGAGTGAGAAAAACATCACGGGGTGGTGCGCATTGTATGGGTGTGTGTTACATTAGATTCACTAGTAGGAGTGAGAAAAACATCACGGGGTGGTGCGCATTGTATGGGTGTGTGTTACATTAGATTCACTAGTAGGAGTGAGAAAATCCTCACGGGGTGGTGCGCATTGTATGGGTGTGTGTTACATTAGATTCACTAGTAGGAGTGAGAAAAACATCACGGGGTGGTGCGCATTGTATGGGTGTGTGTTACATTAGATTCACTAGTAGCAGTGAGAAAACATCACGGGGTGGTGCGCCTTGCAGGGCTGGGTGTTACATTAGATTCACTAGTAGCAGTGAGAAAAACATCACGGGGTGGTGCGCCTTGCAGGGCTGTGTGTTACATTAGATTTACTAGTAGCAGTGAGAAAAACATCACGGGGTGGTGCGCGTTGTATGGGTGTGTGTTACATTAGATTCACTAGTAGGAGTGAGAAAAACATCACGGGGTGGTGCGCCTTGTATGGGTGTGTGTTACATTACATTCACTAGTAGGAGTGAGAAAAACATCACGGGGTTGTGCGCCTTGTATGGGTGTGTGTTACATTACATTCACTAGTAGGAGTGAGAAAAACATCACGGGGTGGTGCGCCTTGTATGGGTGTGTGTTACATTACATTCTCTACTAGGAGTGAGAAAAACATCACGGGGTGCTGCGCCTTGTATGGGTGTGTGTTACATTACATTCACTAGTAGGAGTGAGAAAAACATCACGGGTTGGTGCGCCTTGTATGGGTGTGTGTTACATTAGATTCACTAGTAGGAGTGAGAAAAACATCACGGGGTGGTGCGCCTTGTATGGGTGTGTGTTACATTACATTCACTAGTAGGAGTGAGAAAAACATCACGGGGTGGTGCGCATTGTATGGGTGTTTGTTACATTACATTCACTAGTAGGAGTGAGAAAAACATCACGGGGTGGTGCGCCTTGTATGGGTGTGTGTTACATTAGATTCACTAGTAGGAGTGAGAAAAACATCACGGGGTGGTGCGCCTTGTATGGGTGTGTGTTACATTAGATTCACTAGTAGGAGTGAGAAAAACATCACGGGGTGGTGCGCATTGTATGGGTGTGTGTTACATTAGATTCACTAGTAGGAGTGAGAAAAACATCACGGGGTGGTGCGCCTTGTATGGGTGTGTGTTACATTAGATTCACTAGTAGGAGTTTGAAAAACATCACGGGGTGGTGCGCATTGTATGGGTGTGTGTTACATTACATTCACTAGTAGGAGTGAGAAAAACATCACGGGGTGGTGCGTATTGTATGGGTGTGTGTTACATTAGATTCACTAGTAGCAGTGAGAAAAACATCACGGGGTGGTGCGCATTGTATGGGTGTGTGTTACATTAGATTCACTAGTAGCAGTGAGAAAAACATCACGGGGTGGTGCGCATTGTATGGGTGTGTGTTACATTACATTCACTAGTAGGAGTGAGAAAAACATCACGGGGTGGTGCGTATTGTATGGGTGTGTGTTACATTAGATTCACTAGTAGCAGTGAGAAAAACATCACGGGGTGGTGCGTATTGTATGGGTGTGTGTTACATTAGATTCACTAGTAGCAGTGAGAAAAACATCACGGGGTGGTGCGCATTGTATGGGTGTGTGTTACATTACATTCACTAGTAGGAGTGAGAAAAACATCACGGGGTGGTGCGCATTGTATGGGTGTGTGTTACATTACATTCACTAGTAGGAGTGAGAAAAACATCACGGGGTGGTGCGCATTGTATGGGTGTGTGTTACATTAGATTCACTAGTAGGAGTGAGAAAAACATCACGGGGTGGTGCGCATTGTATGGGTGTGTGTTACATTAGATTCACTAGTAGGAGTGAGAAAAACATCACGGGGTGGTGCGCATTGTATGGGTGTGTGTTACATTAGATTCACTAGTAGGAGTGAGAAAATCCTCACGGGGTGGTGCGCATTGTATGGGTGTGTGTTACATTAGATTCACTAGTAAGAGTGAGAAAAACATCACGGGGTGGTGCGCATTGTATGGGTGTGTGTTACATTAGATTCACTAGTAGGAGTGAGAAAATCCTCACGGGGTGGTGCGCATTGTATGGGTGTGTGTTACATTAGATTCACTAGTAGGAGTGAGAAAAACATCACGGGGTGGTGCGCATTGTATGGGTGTGTGTTACATTAGATTCACTAGTAGCAGTGAGAAAACATCACGGTGTGGTGCGCCTTGCAGGGCTGTGTGTTACATTAGATTCACTAGTAGCAGTGAGAAAAACATCACGGTGTGGTGCGTATTGTATGGGTGTGTGTTATATTAGATTCACTAGTAGCAGTGAGAAAAACATCACGGGGTGGTGTGCATTGTATGGGTGTGTGTTACATTAGATTCACTAGTAGCAGTGAGAAAACATCACGGGGTGGTGCGCCTTGCAGGGCTGTGTGTTACATTAGATTCACTAGTAGCAGTGAGAAAAACATCACGGGGTGGTGCGTATTGTATGGGTGTGTGTTACATTAGATTCACTAGTAGCAGTGAGAAAAACATCACGGGGTGGTGCGCATTGTATGGGTGTGTGTTACATTAGATTCACTAGTAGCAGTGAGAAAAACATCACGGTGTGGTGCGCATTGTATGGGTGTGTGTTACATTACATTCACTAGTAGGAGTGAGAAAAACATCACGGGGTGGTGCGCATTGTATGGGTGTGTGTTACATTACATTCACTAGTAGGAGTGAGAAAAACATCACGGGGTGGTGCGCATTGTATGGGTGTGTGTTACATTAGATTCACTAGTAGGAGTGAGAAAAACATCACGGGGTGGTGCGCATTGTATGGGTGTGTGTTACATTAGATTCACTAGTAGGAGTGAGAAAAACATCACGGGGTGGTGCGCATTGTATGGGTGTGTGTTACATTAGATTCACTAGTAGGAGTGAGAAAATCTTCACGGGGTGGTGCGCATTGTATGGGTGTGTGTTACATTAGATTCACTAGTAGGAGTGAGAAAAACATCACGGGGTGGTGCGCATTGTATGGGTGTGTGTTACATTAGATTCACTAGTAGCAGTGAGAAAACATCACGGGGTGGTGCGCCTTGCAGGGCTGTGTGTTACATTAGATTCACTAGTAGCAGTGAGAAAAACATCACGGGGTGGTGCGCCTTGCAGGGCTGTGTGTTACATTAGATTTACTAGTAGCAGTGAGAAAAACATCACGGGGTGGTGCGCGTTGTATGGGTGTGTGTTACATTAGATTCACTAGTAGGAGTGAGAAAAACATCACGGGGTGGTGCGCCTTGTATGGGTGTGTGTTACATTACATTCACTAGTAGGAGTGAGAAAAACATCACGGGGTTGTGCGCCTTGTATGGGTGTGTGTTACATTACATTCACTAGTAGGAGTGAGAAAAACATCACGGGGTGGTGCGCCTTGTATGGGTGTGTGTTACATTACATTCTCTACTAGGAGTGAGAAAAACATCACGGGGTGGTGCGCCTTGTATGGGTGTGTGTTACATTACATTCACTAGTAGGAGTGAGAAAAACATCACGGGTTGGTGCGCCTTGTATGGGTGTGTGTTACATTAGATTCACTAGTAGGAGTGAGAAAAACATCACGGGGTGGTGCGCCTTGTATGGGTGTGTGTTACATTACATTCACTAGTAGGAGTGAGAAAAACATCACGGGGTGGTGCGCATTGTATGGGTGTGTGTTACATTACATTCACTAGTAGGAGTGAGAAAAACATCACGGGGTGGTGCGCCTTGTATGGGTGTGTGTTACATTAGATTCACTAGTAGGAGTGAGAAAAACATCACGGGGTGGTGCGCCTTGTATGGGTGTGTGTTACATTAGATTCACTAGTAGGAGTGAGAAAAACATCACGGGGTGGTGCGCATTGTATGGGTGTGTGTTACATTAGATTCACTAGTAGGAGTGAGAAAAACATCACGGGGTGGTGCGCCTGGTATGGGTGTGTGTTACATTAGATTCACTAGTAGGAGTGAGAAAAACATCACGGGGTGGTGCGCATTGTATGGGTGTGTGTTACATTACATTCACTAGTAGGAGTGAGAAAAACATCACGGGGTGGTGCGTATTGTATGGGTGTGTGTTACATTAGATTCACTAGTAGCAGTGAGAAAAACATCACGGGGTGGTGCGCATTGTATGGGTGTGTGTTACATTAGATTCACTAGTAGCAGTGAGAAAAACATCACGGGGTGGTGCGCATTGTATGGGTGTGTGTTACATTACATTCACTAGTAGGAGTGAGAAAAACATCACGGGGTGGTGCGCATTGTATGGGTGTGTGTTACATTACATTCACTAGTAGGAGTGAGAAAAACATCACGGGGTGGTGCGCATTGTATGGGTGTGTGTTACATTAGATTCACTAGTAGCAGTGAGAAAAACATCACGGGGTGGTGCGCATTGTATGGGTGTGTGTTACATTAGATTCACTAGTAGCAGTGAGAAAAACATCACGGGGTGGTGCGCATTGTATGGGTGTGTGTTACATTAGATTCACTAGTAGCAGTGAGAAAAACATCACGGGGTGGTGCGCATTGTATGGGTGTGTGTTACATTACATTCACTAGTAGGAGTGAGAAAAACATCACGGGGTGGTGCGCATTGTATGGGTGTGTGTTACATTACATTCACTAGTAGGAGTGAGAAAAACATCACGGGGTGGTGCGCATTGTATGGGTGTGTGTTACATTAGATTCACTAGTAGGAGTGAGAAAAACATCACGGGGTGGTGCGCATTGTATGGGTGTGTGTTACATTAGATTCACTAGTAGCAGTGAGAAAAACATCACGGGGTGGTGCGCATTGTATGGGTGTGTGTTTCATTAGATTCACTAGTAGGAGTGAGAAAAACATCACGGGGTGGTGCGCATTGTATGGGTGTGTGTTACATTACATTCACTAGTAGGAGTGAGATAAACATCACGGGGTGGTGCGCCTTGTATGGGTGTGTGTTACATTAGATTCACTAGTAGGAGTGAGAAAAACATCACGGGGTGGTGCGCCTTGTATGGGTGTGTGTTACATTAGATTCACTAGTAGGAGTGAGAAAAACATCACGGGGTGGTGCGCCTTGTATGGGTGTGTGTTACATTAGATTCACTAGTAGGAGTGAGAAAAACTTCACGGGGTGGTGCGCCTTGTATGGGTGTGTGTTACATTAGATTCACTAGTAGGAGTGAGAAAAACATCACGGGGTGGTGCGCATTGTATGGGTGTGTGTTACATTAGATTCACTAGTAGCAGTGAGAAAAACATCACGGGGTGGTGCGCATTGTATGGGTGTGTGTTTCATTAGATTCACTAGTAGGAGTGAGAAAAACATCACGGGGTGGTGCGCATTGTATGGGTGTGTGTTACATTACATTCACTAGTAGGAGTGAGATAAACATCACGGGGTGGTGCGCCTTGTATGGGTGTGTGTTACATTAGATTCACTAGTAGCAGTGAGAAAACATCACGGGGTGGTGCGCCTTGCAGGGCTGTGTGTTACATTAGATTCACTAGTAGCAGTGAGAAAAACATCACGGGGTGGTGCGTATTGTATGGGTGTGTGTTACATTAGATTCACTAGTAGCAGTGAGAAAAACATCACGGGGTGGTGCGCATTGTATGGGTGTGTGTTACATTAGATTCACTAGTAGCAGTGAGAAAACATCACGGGGTGGTGCGCCTTGCAGGGCTGTGTGTTACATTAGATTCACTAGTAGCAGTGAGAAAAACATCACGGGGTGGTGCGTATTGTATGGGTGTGTGTTACATTAGATTCACTAGTAGCAGTGAGAAAAACATCACGGGGTGGTGGGCATTGTATGGGTGTGTGTTACATTAGATTCACTAATAGCAGTGAGAAAAACATCACGGGGTGGTGCGCATTGTATGGGTGTGTGTTACATTACATTCACTAGTAGGAGTGAGAAAAACATCACGGGGTGGTGCGCATTGTATGGGTGTGTGTTACATTACATTCACTAGTAGGAGTGAGAAAAACATCACGGGGTGGTGCGCATTGTATGGGTGTGTGTTACATTACATTCACTAGTAGGAGTGAGAAAAACATCACGGGGTGGTGCGCATTGTATGGGTGTGTGTTACATTAGATTCACTAGTAGGAGTGAGAAAAACATCACGGGGTGGTGCGCATTGTATGGGTGTGTGTTACATTAGATTCACTAGTAGGAGTGAGAAAATCCTCACGGGGTGGTGCGCATTGTATGGGTGTGTGTTACATTAGATTCACTAGTAGGAGTGAGAAAAACATCACGGGGTGGTGCGCATTGTATGGGTGTGTGTTACATTAGATTCACTAGTAGCAGTGAGAAAACATCACGGGGTGGTGCGCCTTGCAGGGCTGGGTGTTACATTAGATTCACTAGTAGCAGTGAGAAAAACATCACGGGGTGGTGCGCCTTGCAGGGCTGTGTGTTACATTAGATTTACTAGTAGCAGTGAGAAAAACATCACGGGGTGGTGCGCGTTGTATGGGTGTGTGTTACATTAGATTCACTAGTAGGAGTGAGAAAAACATCACGGGGTGGTGCGCCTTGTATGGGTGTGTGTTACATTACATTCACTAGTAGGAGTGAGAAAAACATCACGGGGTTGTGCGCCTTGTATGGGTGTGTGTTACATTAGATTCACTAGTAGGAGTGAGAAAAACATCACGGGGTGGTGCGCCTTGTATGGGTGTGTGTTACATTACATTCTCTACTAGGAGTGAGAAAAACATCACGGGGTGGTGCGCCTTGTATGGGTGTGTGTTACATTACATTCACTAGTAGGAGTGAGAAAAACATCACGGGTTGGTGCGCCTTGTATGGGTGTGTGTTACATTAGATTCACTAGTAGGAGTGAGAAAAACATCACGGGGTGGTGCGCCTTGTATGGGTGTGTGTTACATTACATTCACTAGTAGGAGTGAGAAAAACATCACGGGGTGGTGCGCATTGTATGGGTGTTTGTTACATTACATTCACTAGTAGGAGTGAGAAAAACATCACGGGGTGGTGCGCCTTGTATGGGTGTGTGTTACATTAGATTCACTAGTAGGAGTGAGAAAAACATCACGGGGTGGTGCGCCTTGTATGGGTGTGTGTTACATTAGATTCACTAGTAGGAGTGAGAAAAACATCACGGGGTGGTGCGCATTGTATGGGTGTGTGTTACATTAGATTCACTAGTAGGAGTGAGAAAAACATCACGGGGTGGTGCGCCTTGTATGGGTGTGTGTTACATTAGATTCACTAGTAGGAGTGAGAAAAACATCACGGGGTGGTGCGCATTGTATGGGTGTGTGTTACATTACATTCACTAGTAGGAGTGAGAAAAACATCACGGGGTGGTGCGTATTGTATGGGTGTGTGTTACATTAGATTCACTAGTAGCAGTGAGAAAAACATCACGGGGTGGTGCGCATTGTATGGGTGTGTGTTACATTAGATTCACTAGTAGGAGTGAGAAAAACATCACGGGGTGGTGCGCATTGTATGGGTGTGTGTTACATTACATTCACTAGTAGGAGTGAGAAAAACATCACGGGGTGGTGCGCATTGTATGGGTGTGTGTTACATTAGATTCACTAGTAGGAGTGAGAAAAACATCACGGGGTGGTGCGCATTGTATGGGTGTGTGTTACATTAGATTCACTAGTAGCAGTGAGAAAAACATCACGGGGTGGTGCGCATTGTATGGGTGTGTGTTACATTAGATTCACTAGTAGCAGTGAGAAAAACATCACGGGGTGGTGCGCATTGTATGGGTGTGTGTTACATTACATTCACTAGTAGGAGTGAGAAAAACATCACGGGGTGGTGCGCATTGTATGGGTGTGTGTTACATTACATTCACTAGTAGGAGTGAGAAAAACATCACGGGGTGGTGCGCATTGTATGGGTGTGTGTTACATTAGATTCACTAGTAGGAGTGAGAAAAACATCACGGGGTGGTGCGCATTGTATGGGTGTGTGTTACATTAGATTCACTAGTAGCAGTGAGAAAAACATCACGGGGTGGTGCGCATTGTATGGGTGTGTGTTTCATTAGATTCACTAGTAGGAGTGAGAAAAACATCACGGGGTGGTGCGCATTGTATGGGTGTGTGTTACATTACATTCACTAGTAGGAGTGAGATAAACATCACGGGGTGGTGCGCCTTGTATGGGTGTGTGTTACATTAGATTCACTAGTAGGAGTGAGAAAAACATCACGGGGTGGTGCGCCTTGTATGGGTGTGTGTTACATTAGATTCACTAGTAGGAGTGAGAAAAACATCACGGGGTGGTGCGCCTTGTATGGGTGTGTGTTACATTAGATTCACTAGTAGGAGTGAGAAAAACATCACGGGGTGGTGCGCCTTGTATGGGTGTGTGTTACATTAGATTCACTAGTAGGAGTGAGAAAAACATCACGGGGTGGTGCGCATTGTATGGGTGTGTGTTACATTAGATTCACTAGTAGGAGTGAGAAAAACATCACGGGGTGGTGCGTCTTGTATGGGTGTGTGTTACATTAGATTCACTAGTAGGAGTGAGAAAAACATCACGGGGTGGTGCGCATTGTATGAGTGTGTGTTACATTAGATTCACTAGTAGGAGTGAGAAAATCCTCACGGGGTGGTGCGCATTGTATGGGTGTGTGTTACATTAGATTCACTAGTAGGAGTGAGAAAAACATCACGGGGTGGTGCGCATTGTATGGGTGTGTGTTACATTAGATTCACTAGTAGCAGTGAGAAAACATCACGGGGTGGTGCGCCTTGCAGGGCTGTGTGTTACATTAGATTCACTAGTAGCAGTGAGAAAAAGATCACGGGGTGGTGCGCCTTGCAGGGCTGTGTGTTACATTAGATTTACTAGTAGCAGTGAGAAAAACATCACGGGGTGGTGCGCGTTGTATGGGTGTGTGTTACATTAGATTCACTAGTAGGAGTGAGAAAAACATCACGGGGTGGTGCGCCTTGTATGGGTGTGTGTTACATTACATTCACTAGTAGGAGTGAGAAAAACATCACGGGGTTGTGCGCCTTGTATGGGTGTGTGTTACATTACATTCACTAGTAGGAGTGAGAAAAACATCACGGGGTGGTGCGCCTTGTATGGGTGTGTGTTACATTACATTCTCTACTAGGAGTGAGAAAAACATCACGGGGTGGTGCGCCTTGTATGGGTGTGTGTTACATTACATTCACTAGTAGGAGTGAGAAAAACATCACGGGTTGGTGCGCCTTGTATGGGTGTGTGTTACATTAGATTCACTAGTAGGAGTGAGAAAAACATCACGGGGTGGTGCGCCTTGTATGGGTGTGTGTTACATTACATTCACTAGTAGGAGTGAGAAAAACATCACGGGGTGGTGCGCATTGTATGGGTGTGTGTTACATTACATTCACTAGTAGGAGTGAGAAAAACATCACGGGGTGGTGCGCCTTGTATGGGTGTGTGTTACATTAGATTCACTAGTAGGAGTGAGAAAAACATCACGGGGTGGTGCGCCTTGTATGGGTGTGTGTTACATTAGATTCACTAGTAGGAGTGAGAAAAACATCACGGGGTGGTGCGCATTGTATGGGTGTGTGTTACATTAGATTCACTAGTAGGAGTGAGAAAAACATCACGGGGTGGTGCGCCTTGTATGGGTGTGTGTTACATTAGATTCACTAGTAGGAGTGAGAAAAACATCACGGGGTGGTGCGCATTGTATGGGTGTGTGTTACATTACATTCACTAGTAGGAGTGAGAAAAACATCACGGGGTGGTGCGCATTGTATGGGTGTGTGTTACATTAGATTCACTAGTAGGAGTGAGAAAAACATCACGGGGTGGTGCGCATTGTATGGGTGTGTGTTACATTACATTAACTAGTAGGAGTGAGAAAAACATCACGGGGTGGTGCACATTGTATGGGTGTGTGTTACATTAGATTCACTAGTAGGAGTGAGAAAAACATCACGGGGTGGTGCGCATTGTATGGGTGTGTGTTACATTAGATTCACTAGTAGGAGTGAGAAAAACATCACGGGGTGGTGCGCATTGTATGGGTGTGTGTTACATTAGATTCACTAGTAGGAGTGAGAAAAACATCACGGGGTGGTGCGCATTGTATGGGTGTGTGTTACATTAGATTCACTAGTAGCAGTGAGAAAAACATCACGGGGTGGTGCGCATTGTATGGGTGTGTGTTACATTACATTCACTAGTAGGAGTGAGAAAAACATCACGGGGTGGTGCGCATTGTATGGGTGTGTGTTACATTACATTCACTAGTAGGAGTGAGAAAAACATCACGGGGTGGTGCGCATTGTATGGGTGTGTGTTACATTAGATTCACTAGTAGGAGTGAGAAAAACATCACGGGGTGGTGCGCATTGTATGGGTGTGTGTTACATTAGATTCACTAGTAGCAGTGAGAAAAACATCACGGGGTGGTGCGCATTGTATGGGTGTGTGTTTCATTAGATTCACTAGTAGGAGTGAGAAAAACATCACGGGGTGGTGCGCATTGTATGGGTGTGTGTTACATTACATTCACTAGTAGGAGTGAGAAAAACATCACGGGGTGGTGCGCATTGTATGGGTGTGTGTTACATTAGATTCACTAGTAGGAGTGAGAAAAACATCACGGGGTGGTGCGCATTGTATGGGTGTGTGTTACATTAGATTCACTAGTAGGAGTGAGAAAAACATCACGGGGTGGTGCGCATTGTATGGGTGTGTGTTACATTAGATTCACTAGTAGGAGTGAGAAAAACATCACGGGGTGGTGCGCCTTGTATGGGTGTGCGTTACATTACATTCACTAGTAGGAGTGAGAAAAACATCACGGGGTTGTGCGCCTTGTATGGGTGTGTGTTACATTACATTCACTAGTAGGAGTGAGAAAAACATCACGGGGTGGTGCGCCTTGTATGGGTGTGTGTTACATTACATTCTCTACTAGGAGTGAGAAAAACATCACGGGGTGGTGCGCCTTGTATGGGTGTGTGTTACATTACATTCACTAGTAGGAGTGAGAAAAACATCACGGGTTGGTGCGCCTTGTATGGGTGTGTGTTACATTAGATTCACTAGTAGCAGTGAGAAAAACATCACGGGGTGGTGCGCATTGTATGGGTGTGTGTTACATTACATTCACTAGTAAGAGTGAGAAAAACATCACGGGGTGGTGCGCATTGTATGGGTGTGTGTTACATTACATTCACTAGTAGGAGTGAGAAAAACATCACGGGGTGGTGCGCATTGTATGGGTGTGTGTTACATTAGATTCACTAGTAGGAGTGAGAAAAACATCACGGGGTGGTGCGCATTGTATGGGTGTGTGTTACATTAGATTCACTAGTAGCAGTGAGAAAAACATCACGGGGTGGTGCGCATTGTATGGGTGTGTGTTACATTAGATTCACTAGTAGCAGTGAGAAAAACATCACGGGGTGGTGCGCATTGTATGGGTGTGTGTTACATTACATTCACTAGTAGGAGTGAGAAAAACATCACGGGGTGGTGCGCATTGTATGGGTGTGTGTTACATTACATTCACTAGTAGGAGTGAGAAAAACATCACGGGGTGGTGCGCATTGTATGGGTGTGTGTTACATTAGATTCACTAGTAGGAGTGAGAAAAACATCACGGGGTGGTGCGCATTGTATGGGTGTGTGTTACATTAGATTCACTAGTAGCAGTGAGAAAAACATCACGGGGTGGTGCGCATTGTATGGGTGTGTGTTTCATTAGATTCACTAGTAGGAGTGAGAAAAACATCACGGGGTGGTGCGCATTGTATGGGTGTGTGTTACATTACATTCACTAGTAGGAGTGAGATAAACATCACGGGGTGGTGCGCCTTGTATGGGTGTGTGTTACATTAGATTCACTAGTAGGAGTGAGAAAAACATCACGGGGTGGTGCGCCTTGTATGGGTGTGTGTTACATTAGATTCACTAGTAGGAGTGAGAAAAACATCACGGGGTGGTGCGCCTTGTATGGGTGTGTGTTACATTAGATTCACTAGTAGGAGTGAGAAAAACATCACGGGGTGGTGCGCCTTGTATGGGTGTGTGTTACATTAGATTCACTAGTAGGAGTGAGAAAAACATCACGGGGTGGTGCGCATTGTATGGGTGTGTGTTACATTAGATTCACTAGTAGGAGTGAGAAAAACATCACGGGGTGGTGCGCCTTGTATGGGTGTGTGTTACATTAGATTCACTAGTAGGAGTGAGAAAAACATCACGGGGTGGTGCGCATTGTATGGGTGTGTGTTACATTAGATTCACTAGTAGGAGTGAGAAAATCCTCACGGGGTGGTGCGCATTGTATGGGTGTGTGTTACATTAGATTCACTAGTAGGAGTGAGAAAAACATCACGGGGTGGTGCGCATTGTATGGGTGTGTGTTACATTAGATTCACTAGTAGCAGTGAGAAAACATCACGGGGTGGTGCGCCTTGCAGGGCTGTGTGTTACATTAGATTCACTAGTAGCAGTGAGAAAAAGATCACGGGGTGGTGCGCCTTGCAGGGCTGTGTGTTACATTAGATTTACTAGTAGCAGTGAGAAAAACATCACGGGGTGGTGCGCGTTGTATGGGTGTGTGTTACATTAGATTCACTAGTAGGAGTGAGAAAAACATCACGGGGTGGTGCGCCTTGTATGGGTGTGTGTTACATTACATTCACTAGTAGGAGTGAGAAAAACATCACGGGGTTGTGCGCCTTGTATGGGTGTGTGTTACATTACATTCTCTACTAGGAGTGAGAAAAACATCACGGGGTGGTGCGCCTTGTATGGGTGTGTGTTACATTACATTCACTAGTAGGAGTGAGAAAAACATCACGGGGTGGTGCGCCTTGTATGGGTGTGTGTTACATTACATTCTCTACTAGGAGTGAGAAAAACATCACGGGGTGGTGCGCCTTGTATGGGTGTGTGTTACATTACATTCACTAGTAGGAGTGAGAAAAACATCACGGGTTGGTGCGCCTTGTATGGGTGTGTGTTACATTAGATTCACTAGTAGGAGTGAGAAAAACATCACGGGGTGGTGCGCCTTGTATGGGTGTGTGTTACATTACATTCACTAGTAGGAGTGAGAAAAACATCACGGGGTGGTGCGCATTGTATGGGTGTGTGTTACATTACATTCACTAGTAGGAGTGAGAAAAACATCACGGGGTGGTGCGCCTTGTATGGGTGTGTGTTACATTAGATTCACTAGTAGGAGTGAGAAAAACATCACGGGGTGGTGCGCCTTGTATGGGTGTGTGTTACATTAGATTCACTAGTAGGAGTGAGAAAAACATCACGGGGTGGTGCGCATTGTATGGGTGTGTGTTACATTAGATTCACTAGTAGGAGTGAGAAAAACATCACGGGGTGGTGCGCCTTGTATGGGTGTGTGTTACATTAGATTCACTAGTAGGAGTGAGAAAAACATCACGGGGTGGTGCGCATTGTATGGGTGTGTGTTACATTACATTCACTAGTAGGAGTGAGAAAAACATCACGGGGTGGTGCGCATTGTATGGGTGTGTGTTACATTAGATTCACTAGTAGGAGTGAGAAAAACATCACGGGGTGGTGCGCATTGTATGGGTGTGTGTTACATTACATTCACTAGTAGGAGTGAGAAAAACATCACGGGGTGGTGCGCATTGTATGGGTGTGTGTTACATTAGATTCACTAGTAGGAGTGAGAAAAACATCACGGGGTGGTGCGCATTGTATGGGTGTGTGTTACATTAGATTCACTAGTAGGAGTGAGAAAAACATCACGGGGTGGTGCGCATTGTATGGGTGTGTGTTACATTAGATTCACTAGTAGGAGTGAGAAAAACATCACGGGGTGGTGCGCATTGTATGGGTGTGTGTTACATTAGATTCACTAGTAGGAGTGAGAAAATCCTCACGGGATGGTGCGCATTGTATGGGTGTGTGTTACATTAGATTCACTAGTAGGAGTGAGAAAAACATCACGGGGTGGTGCGCATTGTATGGGTGTGTGTTACATTAGATTCACTAGTAGCAGTGAGAAAACATCACGGGGTGGTGCGCCTTGCAGGGCTGTGTGTTACATTAGATTCACTAGTAGCAGTGAGAAAAACATCACGGGGTGGTGCGCCTTGCAGGGCTGTGTGTTACATTAGATTTACTAGTAGCAGTGAGAAAAACATCACGGGGTGGTGCGCATTGTATGGGTGTGTGTTACATTAGATTCACTAGTAGCAGTGAGAAAAACATCACGGGGTGGTGCGCATTGTATGGGTGTGTGTTACATTACATTCACTAGTAGGAGTGAGAAAAACATCACGGGGTGGTGCGCATTGTATGGGTGTGTGTTACATTAGATTCACTAGTAGGAGTGAGAAAAACATCACGGGGTGGTGCGCATTGTATGGGTGTGTGTTACATTAGATTCACTTGTAGCAGTGAGAAAAACATCACGGGGTGGTGCGCATTGTATGGGTGTGTGTTACATTAGATTCACTAGTAGCAGTGAGAAAAACATCACGGGGTGGTGCGCATTGTATGGGTGTGTGTTACATTACATTCACTAGTAGGAGTGAGAAAAACATCACGGGGTGGTGCGCATTGTATGGGTGTGTGTTACATTACATTCACTAGTAGGAGTGAGAAAAACATCACGGGGTGGTGCGCATTGTATGGGTGTGTGTTACATTAGATTCACTAGTAGGAGTGAGAAAAACATCACGGGGTGGTGCGCATTGTATGGGTGTGTGTTACATTAGATTCACTAGTAGCAGTGAGAAAAACATCACGGGGTGGTGCGCATTGTATGGGTGTGTGTTTCATTAGATTCACTAGTAGGAGTGAGAAAAACATCACGGGGTGGTGCGCATTGTATGGGTGTGTGTTACATTAGATTCACTAGTAGGAGTGAGAAAAACATCACGGGGTGGTGCGCCTTGTATGGGTGTGTGTTACATTAGATTCACTAGTAGGAGTGAGAAAAACATCACGGGGTGGTGCGCCTTGTATGGGTGTGTGTTACATTAGATTCACTAGTAGGAGTGAGAAAAACATCACGGGGTGGTGCGCATTGTATGGGTGTGTGTTACATTAGATTCACTAGTAGGAGTGAGAAAAACATCACGGGGTGGTGCGCCTTGTATGGGTGTGTGTTACATTAGATTCACTAGTAGGAGTGAGAAAAACATCACGGGGTGGTGCGCATTGTATGGGTGTGTGTTACATTAGATTCACTAGTAGGAGTGAGAAAAACATCACGGGGTGGTGCGCCTTGTATGGGTGTGTGTTACATTAGATTCACTAGTAGGAGTGAGAAAAACATCACGGGGTGGTGCGCATTGTATGGGTGTGTGTTACATTAGATTCACTAGTAGGAGTGAGAAAAACATCACGGGGTGGTGCGCCTTGTATGGGTGTGTGTTACATTAGATTCACTAGTAGGAGTGAGAAAAACATCACGGGATGGTGCGCATTGTATGGGTGTGTGTTACATTACATTCACTAGTAGGAGTGAGAAAAACATCACGGGGTGGTGCGCATTGTATGGGTGTGTGTTACATTAGATTCACTAGTAGCAGTGAGAAAAACATCACGGGGTGGTGCGCATTGTATGGGTGTGTGTTACATTAGATTCACTAGTAGCAGTGAGAAAAACATCACGGGGTGGTGCGCATTGTATGGGTGTGTGTTACATTACATTCACTAGTAGGAGTGAGAAAAACATCACGGGGTGGTGCGCATTGTATGGGTGTGTGTTACATTACATTCACTAGTAGGAGTGAGAAAAACATCACGGGGTGGTGCGCATTGTATGGGTGTGTGTTACATTAGATTCACTAGTAGGAGTGAGAAAAACATCACGGGGTGGTGCGCATTGTATGGGTGTGTGTTACATTAGATTCACTAGTAGCAGTGAGAAAAACATCACGGGGTGGTGCGCATTGTATGGGTGTGTGTTACATTAGATTCACTAGTAGCAGTGAGAAAAACATCACGGGGTGGTGCGCATTGTATGGGTGTGTGTTACATTACATTCACTAGTAGGAGTGAGAAAAACATCACGGGGTGGTGCGCATTGTATGGGTGTGTGTTACATTACATTCACTAGTAGGAGTGAGAAAAACATCACGGGGTGGTGCGCATTGTATGGGTGTGTGTTACATTAGATTCACTAGTAGGAGTGAGAAAAACATCACGGGGTGGTGCGCATTGTATGGGTGTGTGTTACATTAGATTCACTAGTAGCAGTGAGAAAAACATCACGGGGTGGTGCGCATTGTATGGGTGTGTGTTTCATTAGATTCACTAGTAGGAGTGAGAAAAACATCACGGGGTGGTGCGCATTGTATGGGTGTGTGTTACATTACATTCACTAGTAGGAGTGAGATAAACATCACGGGGTGGTGCGCCTTGTATGGGTGTGTGTTACATTAGATTCACTAGTAGGAGTGAGAAAAACATCACGGGGTGGTGCGCCTTGTATGGGTGTGTGTTACATTAGATTCACTAGTAGGAGTGAGAAAAACATCACGGGGTGGTGCGCCTTGTATGGGTGTGTGTTACATTAGATTCACTAGTAGGAGTGAGAAAAACATCACGGGGTGGTGCGCCTTGTATGGGTGTGTGTTACATTAGATTCACTAGTAGGAGTGAGAAAAACATCACGGGGTGGTGCGCATTGTATGGGTGTGTGTTACATTAGATTCACTAGTAGGAGTGAGAAAAACATCACGGGGTGGTGCGCCTTGTATGGGTGTGTGTTACATTAGATTCACTAGTAGGAGTGAGAAAAACATCACGGGGTGGTGCGCATTGTATGGGTGTGTGTTACATTAGATTCACTAGTAGGAGTGAGAAAATCCTCACGGGGTGGTGTGCATTGTATGGGTGTGTGTTACATTAGATTCACTAGTAGGAGTGAGAAAAACATCACGGGGTGGTGCGCAGTGTATGGGTGTGTGTTACATTAGATTCACTAGTAGCAGTGAGAAAACATCACGGGGTGGTGCGCCTTGCAGGGCTGTGTGTTACATTAGATTCACTAGTAGCAGTGAGAAAAACATCACGGGGTGGTGCGCCTTGCAGGGCTGTGTGTTACATTAGATTTACTAGTAGCAGTGAGAAAAACATCACGGGGTGGTGCGCGTTGTATGGGTGTGTGTTACATTAGATTCACTAGTAGGAGTGAGAAAAACATCACGGGGTGGTGCGCCTTGTATGGGTGTGTGTTACATTACATTCACTAGTAGGAGTGAGAAAAACATCACGGGGTTGTGCGCCTTGTATGGGTGTGTGTTACATTACATTCACTAGTAGGAGTGAGAAAAACATCACGGGGTGGTGCGCCTTGTATGGGTGTGTGTTACATTACATTCTCTACTAGGAGTGAGAAAAACATCACGGGGTGGTGCGCCTTGTATGGGTGTGTGTTACATTACATTCACTAGTAGGAGTGAGAAAAACATCACGGGTTGGTGCGCCTTGTATGGGTGTGTGTTACATTAGATTCACTAGTAGGAGTGAGAAAAACATCACGGGGTGGTGCGCCTTGTATGGGTGTGTGTTACATTACATTCACTAGTAGGAGTGAGAAAAACATCACGGGGTGGTGCGCATTGTATGGGTGTGTGTTACATTACATTCACTAGTAGGAGTGAGAAAAACATCACGGGGTGGTGCGCCTTGTATGGGTGTGTGTTACATTAGATTCACTAGTAGGAGTGAGAAAAACATCACGGGGTGGTGCGCCTTGTATGGGTGTGTGTTACATTAGATTCACTAGTAGGAGTGAGAAAAACATCACGGGGTGGTGCGCATTGTATGGGTGTGTGTTACATTAGATTCACTAGTAGGAGTGAGAAAAACATCACGGGGTGGTGCGCCTTGTATGGGTGTGTGTTACATTAGATTCACTAGTAGGAGTGAGAAAAACATCACGGGGTGGTGCGCATTGTATGGGTGTGTGTTACATTACATTCACTAGTAGGAGTGAGAAAAACATCACGGGGTGGTGCGTATTGTATGGGTGTGTGTTACATTAGATTCACTAGTAGCAGTGAGAAAAACATCACGGGGTGGTGCGCATTGTATGGGTGTGTGTTACATTAGATTCACTAGTAGCAGTGAGAAAAACATCACGGGGTGGTGCGCATTGTATGGGTGTGTGTTACATTACATTCACTAGTAGGAGTGAGAAAAACATCACGGGGTGGTGCGCATTGTATGGGTGTGTGTTACATTACATTCACTAGTAGGAGTGAGAAAAACATCACGGGGTGGTGCGCATTGTATGGGTGTGTGTTACATTAGATTCACTAGTAGGAGTGAGAAAAACATCACGGGGTGGTGCGCATTGTATGGGTGTGTGTTACATTAGATTCACTAGTAGCAGTGAGAAAAACATCACGGGGTGGTGCGCATTGTATGGGTGTGTGTTACATTAGATTCACTAGTAGCAGTGAGAAAAACATCACGGGGTGTTGCGCATTGTATGGGTGTGTGTTACATTACATTCACTAGTAGGAGTGAGAAAAACATCACGGGGTGGTGCGCATTGTATGGGTGTGTGTTACATTACATTCACTAGTAGGAGTGAGAAAAACATCACGGGGTGGTGCGCATTGTATGGGTGTGTGTTACATTAGATTCACTAGTAGGAGTGAGAAAAACATCACGGGGTGGTGCGCATTGTATGGGTGTGTGTTACATTAGATTCACTAGTAGCAGTGAGAAAAACATCACGGGGTGGTGCGCATTGTATGGGTGTGTGTTACATTAGATTCACTAGTAGCAGTGAGAAAAACATCACGGGGTGGTGCGCATTGTATGGGTGTGTGTTACATTACATTCACTAGTAGGAGTGAGAAAAACATCACGGGGTGGTGCGCATTGTATGGGTGTGTGTTACATTACATTCACTAGTAGGAGTGAGAAAAACATCACGGGGTGGTGCGCATTGTATGGGTGTGTGTTACATTAGATTCACTAGTAGGAGTGAGAAAAACATCACGGGGTGGTGCGCATTGTATGGGTGTGTGTTACATTAGATTCACTAGTAGCAGTGAGAAAAACATCACGGGGTGGTGCGCATTGTATGGGTGTGTGTTTCATTAGATTCACTAGTAGGAGTGAGAAAAACATCACGGGGTGGTGCGCATTGTATGGGTGTGTGTTACATTACATTCACTAGTAGGAGTGAGATAAACATCACGGGGTGGTGCGCCTTGTATGGGTGTGTGTTACATTAGATTCACTAGTAGGAGTGAGAAAAACATCACGGGGTGGTGCGCCTTGTATGGGTGTGTGTTACATTAGATTCACTAGTAGGAGTGAGAAAAACATCACGGGGTGGTGCGCCTTGTATGGGTGTGTGTTACATTAGATTCACTAGTAGGAGTGAGAAAAACATCACGGGGTGGTGCGCCTTGTATGGGTGTGTGTTACATTAGATTCACTAGTAGGAGTGAGAAAAACATCACGGGGTGGTGCGCATTGTATGGGTGTGTGTTACATTAGATTCACTAGTAGGAGTGAGAAAAACATCACGGGGTGGTGCGCCTTGTATGGGTGTGTGTTACATTAGATTCACTAGTAGGAGTGAGAAAAACATCACGGGGTGGTGCGCATTGTATGGGTGTGTGTTACATTAGATTCACTAGTAGGAGTGAGAAAATCCTCACGGGGTGGTGCGCATTGTATGGGTGTGTGTTACATTAGATTCACTAGTAGGAGTGAGAAAAACATCACGGGGTGGTGCGCATTGTATGGGTGTGTGTTACATTAGATTCACTAGTAGCAGTGAGAAAACATCACGGGGTGGTGCGCCTTGCAGGGCTGTGTGTTACATTAGATTCACTAGTAGCAGTGAGAAAAAGATCACGGGGTGGTGCGCCTTGCAGGGCTGTGTGTTACATTAGATTTACTAGTAGCAGTGAGAAAAACATCACGGGGTGGTGCGCGTTGTATGGGTGTGTGTTACATTAGATTCACTAGTAGGAGTGAGAAAAACATCACGGGGTGGTGCGCCTTGATGGGTGTGTGTTACATTACATTCACTAGTAGGAGTGAGAAAAACATCACGGGGTTGTGCGCCTTGTATGGGTGTGTGTTACATTACATTCACTAGTAGGAGTGAGAAAAACATCACGGGGTGGTGCGCCTTGTATGGGTGTGTGTTACATTACATTCTCTACTAGGAGTGAGAAAAACATCACGGGGTGGTGCGCCTTGTATGGGTGTGTGTTACATTACATTCACTAGTAGGAGTGAGAAAAACATCACGGGTTGGTGCGCCTTGTATGGGTGTGTGTTACATTAGATTCACTAGTAGGAGTGAGAAAAACATCACGGGGTGGTGCGCCTTGTATGGGTGTGTGTTACATTACATTCACTAGTAGGAGTGAGAAAAACATCACGGGGTGGTGCGCATTGTATGGGTGTGTGTTACATTACATTCACTAGTAGGAGTGAGAAAAACATCACGGGGTGGTGCGCCTTGTATGGGTGTGTGTTACATTAGATTCACTAGTAGGAGTGAGAAAAACATCACGGGGTGGTGCGCCTTGTATGGGTGTGTGTTACATTAGATTCACTAGTAGGAGTGAGAAAAACATCACGGGGTGGTGCGCATTGTATGGGTGTGTGTTACATTAGATTCACTAGTAGGAGTGAGAAAAACATCACGGGGTGGTGCGCCTTGTATGGGTGTGTGTTACATTAGATTCACTAGTAGGAGTGAGAAAAACATCACGGGGTGGTGCGCATTGTATGGGTGTGTGTTACATTACATTCACTAGTAGGAGTGAGAAAAACATCACGGGGTGGTGCGCATTGTATGGGTGTGTGTTACATTAGATTCACTAGTAGGAGTGAGAAAAACATCACGGGGTGGTGCGCATTGTATGGGTGTGTGTTACATTACATTCACTAGTAGGAGTGAGAAAAACATCACGGGGTGGTGCGCATTGTATGGGTGTGTGTTACATTAGATTCACTAGTAGGAGTGAGAAAAACATCACGGGGTGGTGCGCATTGTATGGGTGTGTGTTACATTAGATTCACTAGTAGGAGTGAGAAAAACATCACGGGGTGTTGCGCATTGTATGGGTGTGTGTTACATTAGATTCACTAGTAGGAGTGAGAAAAACATCACGGGGTGGCGCGCATTGTATGGGTGTGTGTTACATTAGATTCACTAGTAGGAGTGAGAAAATCCTCACGGGATGGTGCGCATTGTATGGGTGTGTGTTACATTAGATTCACTAGTAGGAGTGAGAAAAACATCACGGGGTGGTGCGCATTGTATGGGTGTGTGTTACATTAGATTCACTAGTAGCAGTGAGAAAACATCACGGGGTGGTGCGCCTTGCAGGGCTGTGTGTTACATTAGATTCACTAGTAGCAGTGAGAAAAACATCACGGGGTGGTGCGCCTTGCAGGGCTGTGTGTTACATTAGATTTACTAGTAGCAGTGAGAAAAACATCACGGGGTGGTGCGCATTGTATGGGTGTGTGTTACATTAGATTCACTAGTAGCAGTGAGAAAAACATCACGGGGTGGTGCGCATTGTATGGGTGTGTGTTACATTACATTCACTAGTAGGAGTGAGAAAAACATCACGGGGTGGTGCGCATTGTATGGGTGTGTGTTACATTAGATTCACTAGTAGGAGTGAGAAAAACATCACGGGGTGGTGCGCATTGTATGGGTGTGTGTTACATTAGATTCACTTGTAGCAGTGAGAAAAACATCACGGGGTGGTGCGCATTGTATGGGTGTGTGTTACATTAGATTCACTAGTAGCAGTGAGAAAAACATCACGGGGTGGTGCGCATTGTATGGGTGTGTGTTACATTACATTCACTAGTAGGAGTGAGAAAAACATCACGGGGTGGTGCGCATTGTATGGGTGTGTGTTACATTACATTCACTAGTAGGAGTGAGAAAAACATCACGGGGTGGTGCGCATTGTATGGGTGTGTGTTACATTAGATTCACTAGTAGGAGTGAGAAAAACATCACGGGGTGGTGCGCATTGTATGGGTGTGTGTTACATTAGATTCACTAGTAGCAGTGAGAAAAACATCACGGGGTGGTGCGCATTGTATGGGTGTGTGTTTCATTAGATTCACTAGTAGGAGTGAGAAAAACATCACGGGGTGGTGCGCATTGTATGGGTGTGTGTTACATTAGATTCACTAGTAGGAGTGAGAAAAACATCACGGGGTGGTGCGCCTTGTATGGGTGTGTGTTACATTAGATTCACTAGTAGGAGTGAGAAAAACATCACGGGGTGGTGCGCCTTGTATGGGTGTGTGTTACATTAGATTCACTAGTAGGAGTGAGAAAAACATCACGGGGTGGTGCGCATTGTATGGGTGTGTGTTACATTAGATTCACTAGTAGGAGTGAGAAAAACATCACGGGGTGGTGCGCCTTGTATGGGTGTGTGTTACATTAGATTCACTAGTAGGAGTGAGAAAAACATCACGGGGTGGTGCGCATTGTATGGGTGTGTGTTACATTAGATTCACTAGTAGGAGTGAGAAAAACATCACGGGGTGGTGCGCCTTGTATGGGTGTGTGTTACATTAGATTCACTAGTAGGAGTGAGAAAAACATCACGGGATGGTGCGCATTGTATGGGTGTGTGTTACATTACATTCACTAGTAGGAGTGAGAAAAACATCACGGGGTGGTGCGCATTGTATGGGTGTGTGTTACATTAGATTCACTAGTAGCAGTGAGAAAAACATCACGGGGTGGTGCGCATTGTATGGGTGTGTGTTACATTAGATTCACTAGTAGCAGTGAGAAAAACATCACGGGGTGGTGCGCATTGTATGGGTGTGTGTTACATTACATTCACTAGTAGGAGTGAGAAAAACATCACGGGGTGGTGCGCATTGTATGGGTGTGTGTTACATTACATTCACTAGTAGGAGTGAGAAAAACATCACGGGGTGGTGCGCATTGTATGGGTGTGTGTTACATTAGATTCACTAGTAGGAGTGAGAAAAACATCACGGGGTGGTGCGCATTGTATGGGTGTGTGTTACATTAGATTCACTAGTAGCAGTGAGAAAAACATCACGGGGTGGTGCGCATTGTATGGGTGTGTGTTACATTAGATTCACTAGTAGCAGTGAGAAAAACATCACGGGGTGGTGCGCATTGTATGGGTGTGTGTTACATTACATTCACTAGTAGGAGTGAGAAAAACATCACGGGGTGGTGCGCATTGTATGGGTGTGTGTTACATTACATTCACTAGTAGGAGTGAGAAAAACATCACGGGGTGGTGCGCATTGTATGGGTGTGTGTTACATTAGATTCACTAGTAGGAGTGAGAAAAACATCACGGGGTGGTGCGCATTGTATGGGTGTGTGTTACATTAGATTCACTAGTAGCAGTGAGAAAAACATCACGGGGTGGTGCGCATTGTATGGGTGTGTGTTTCATTAGATTCACTAGTAGGAGTGAGAAAAACATCACGGGGTGGTGCGCATTGTATGGGTGTGTGTTACATTACATTCACTAGTAGGAGTGAGATAAACATCACGGGGTGGTGCGCCTTGTATGGGTGTGTGTTACATTAGATTCACTAGTAGGAGTGAGAAAAACATCACGGGGTGGTGCGCCTTGTATGGGTGTGTGTTACATTAGATTCACTAGTAGGAGTGAGAAAAACATCACGGGGTGGTGCGCCTTGTATGGGTGTGTGTTACATTAGATTCACTAGTAGGAGTGAGAAAAACATCACGGGGTGGTGCGCCTTGTATGGGTGTGTGTTACATTAGATTCACTAGTAGGAGTGAGAAAAACATCACGGGGTGGTGCGCATTGTATGGGTGTGTGTTACATTAGATTCACTAGTAGGAGTGAGAAAAACATCACGGGGTGGTGCGCCTTGTATGGGTGTGTGTTACATTAGATTCACTAGTAGGAGTGAGAAAAACATCACGGGGTGGTGCGCATTGTATGGGTGTGTGTTACATTAGATTCACTAGTAGGAGTGAGAAAATCCTCACGGGGTGGTGTGCATTGTATGGGTGTGTGTTACATTAGATTCACTAGTAGGAGTGAGAAAAACATCACGGGGTGGTGCGCATTGTATGGGTGTGTGTTACATTAGATTCACTAGTAGCAGTGAGAAGACATCACGGGGTGGTGCGCCTTGCAGGGCTGTGTGTTACATTAGATTCACTAGTAGCAGTGAGAAAAACATCACGGGGTGGTGCGCCTTGCAGGGCTGTGTGTTACATTAGATTTACTAGTAGCAGTGAGAAAAACATCACGGGGTGGTGCGCGTTGTATGGGTGTGTGTTACATTAGATTCACTAGTAGGAGTGAGAAAAACATCACGGGGTGGTGCGCCTTGTATGGGTGTGTGTTACATTACATTCACTAGTAGGAGTGAGAAAAACATCACGGGGTTGTGCGCCTTGTATGGGTGTGTGTTACATTACATTCACTAGTAGGAGTGAGAAAAACATCACGGGGTGGTGCGCCTTGTATGGGTGTGTGTTACATTACATTCTCTACTAGGAGTGAGAAAAACATCACGGGGTGGTGCGCCTTGTATGGGTGTGTGTTACATTACATTCACTAGTAGGAGTGAGAAAAACATCACGGGTTGGTGCGCCTTGTATGGGTGTGTGTTACATTAGATTCACTAGTAGGAGTGAGAAAAACATCACGGGGTGGTGCGCCTTGTATGGGTGTGTGTTACATTACATTCACTAGTAGGAGTGAGAAAAACATCACGGGGTGGTGCGCATTGTATGGGTGTGTGTTACATTACATTCACTAGTAGGAGTGAGAAAAACATCACGGGGTGGTGCGCCTTGTATGGGTGTGTGTTACATTAGATTCACTAGTAGGAGTGAGAAAAACATCACGGGGTGGTGCGCCTTGTATGGGTGTGTGTTACATTAGATTCACTAGTAGGAGTGAGAAAAACATCACGGGGTGGTGCGCATTGTATGGGTGTGTGTTACATTAGATTCACTAGTAGGAGTGAGAAAAACATCACGGGGTGGTGCGCCTTGTATGGGTGTGTGTTACATTAGATTCACTAGTAGGAGTGAGAAAAACATCACGGGGTGGTGCGCATTGTATGGGTGTGTGTTACATTACATTCACTAGTAGGAGTGAGAAAAACATCACGGGGTGGTGCGTATTGTATGGGTGTGTGTTACATTAGATTCACTAGTAGCAGTGAGAAAAACATCACGGGGTGGTGCGCATTGTATGGGTGTGTGTTACATTAGATTCACTAGTAGCAGTGAGAAAAACATCACGGGGTGGTGCGCATTGTATGGGTGTGTGTTACATTACATTCACTAGTAGGAGTGAGAAAAACATCACGGGGTGGTGCGCATTGTATGGGTGTGTGTTACATTACATTCACTAGTAGGAGTGAGAAAAACATCACGGGGTGGTGCGCATTGTATGGGTGTGTGTTACATTAGATTCACTAGTAGGAGTGAGAAAAACATCACGGGGTGGTGCGCATTGTATGGGTGTGTGTTACATTAGATTCACTAGTAGCAGTGAGAAAAACATCACGGGGTGGTGCGCATTGTATGGGTGTGTGTTACATTAGATTCACTAGTAGCAGTGAGAAAAACATCACGGGGTGTTGCGCATTGTATGGGTGTGTGTTACATTACATTCACTAGTAGGAGTGAGAAAAACATCACGGGGTGGTGCGCATTGTATGGGTGTGTGTTACATTACATTCACTAGTAGGAGTGAGAAAAACATCACGGGGTGGTGCGCATTGTATGGGTGTGTGTTACATTAGATTCACTAGTAGGAGTGAGAAAAACATCACGGGGTGGTGCGCATTGTATGGGTGTGTGTTACATTAGATTCACTAGTAGCAGTGAGAAAAACATCACGGGGTGGTGCGCATTGTATGGGTGTGTGTTTCATTAGATTCACTAGTAGGAGTGAGAAAAACATCACGGGGTGGTGCGCATTGTATGGGTGTGTGTTACATTACATTCACTAGTAGGAGTGAGATAAACATCACGGGGTGGTGTGCATTGTATGGGTGTGTGTTACATTAGATTCACTAGTAGGAGTGAGAAAAACATCACGGGGTGGTGCGCCTTATATGGGTGTGTGTTACATTAGATTCACTAGTAGGAGTGAGAAAAGCATCACGGGGTGGTGCGCCTTGTATGGGTGTGTGTTACATTAGATTCACTAGTAGGAATGAGAAAAATATCACGGGGTGGTGCGCCTTGTATGGGTGCGTGTTACATTAGATTCACTAGTAGGAGTGACAAAAACATCACGGGGTGGTGCGCATTGTATGGGTGTGTGTTACATTAGATTCACTAGTAGGAGTGAGAAAAACATCACGGGGTGGTGCGCATTGTATGGGTGTGTGTTACATTACATTCACTAGTAGGAGTAAGAAAAACATCACGGGGTGGTGCGCCTTGTATGGGTGTGTGTTACATTACATTCACTAGTAGGAGTGAGAAAAACATCACGGGGTGGTGCGCCTTGTTTGGGTGTGTGTTATATTACATTCACTAGTAGGAGTGAGAAAAACATCACGGGGTGGTGCGCGTTGTATGGGTGTGTGTTACATTACATTCACTAGTAGGAGTGAGAAAAACATCACGGGTGGTGCGCCTTGTATGGGTGTGTGTTACATTACATTCACTAGTAGGAGTGAGAAAAACATCACGGGGTGGTGCGCCTTGTATGGGTGTGTGTTACATTACATTCACTAGTAGGAGTGAGAAAAACATCACGGGGTGGTGCGCCTTGTATGGGTGTGTGTTACATTAGATTCACTAGTAGGAGTGAGAAAAACATCACGGGGTGGTGCGCATTGTATGGGTGTGTGTTACATTAGATTCACTAGTAGGAGTGAGAAAAACATCACGGGGTGGTGCGCATTGTATGGGTGTGTGTTACATTACATTCACTAGTAGGAGTGAGAAAATCATCACGGGGTGGTGCGCATTGTATGGGTGTGTGTTACATTAGATTCACTAGTAGGAGTGAGAAAAACATCACGGGGTGGTGCGCATTGTATGGGTGTGTGTTATATTAGATTCACTAGTAGCAGTGAGAAAAACATCACGGGGTGGTGCGCCTTGCAGGGCTGTGTGTTACATTAGATTCACTAGTAGCAGTGAGAAAAACATCACGGGGTGGTGCGCCTTGCAGGGCTGTGTGTTACATTAGATTCACTAGTAGCAGTGAGAAAAACATCACGGGGTGGTGCGCGTTGTATGGGTGTGTGTTACATTAGATTCACTAGTAGGAGTGAGAAAAACATCACGGGGTGGTGCGCCTTGTATGGGTGTGTGTTACATTACATTCACTACTAGGAGTGAGAAAAACATCACGGGGTGGTGCGCCTTGTATGGGTGTGTGTTACATTACATTCACTAGTAGGAGTGAGAAAAACATCACGGGGTGGGGCGCCTTGTATGGGTGTGTGTTACATTACATTCACTAGTAGCAGTGAGAAAAACATCACGGGGTGGTGCGCCTTGTATGGGTGTGTGTTACATTACATTCACTAGTAGGAGTGAGAAAAACATCACGGGTTGGTGCCCCTTGTATGGGTGTGTGTTACATTAGATTCACTAGTAGGAGTGAGAAAAACATCACGGGGTGGTGCGCCTTGTATGGGTGTGTGTTACATTAGATTCACTAGTAGGAGTGAGAAAAACATCACGGGGTGGTGCGCCTTGTATGGGTGTGTGTTACATTAGATTCACTAGTAGGAGTGAGAAAAACATCATGGGGTGGTGCGCATTGTATGGGTGTGTGTTACATTACATTCACTAGTAGGAGTGAGAAAAACATCACGGGGTGGTGCGCATTGTATGGGTGTGTGTTACATTACCTTCACTAGTAGGAGTGAGAAAAACATCACGGGGTGGTGCGCATTGTATGGGTGTGTGTTACATTACTTTCACTAGTAGGAGTGAGAAAATCATCACGGGGTGGTGCGCATTGTATGGGTGTGTGTTACGTTAGATTCACTAGTAGGAGTGAGAAAAACATCACGGGGTGGTGCGCATTGTATGGGTGTGTGTTACGTTAGATTCACTAGTAGGAGTGAGAAAAACATCACGGGGTGGTGCGCCTTGTATGGGTGTGTGTTACATTAGATTCACTAGTAGGAGTGAGAAAAACATCACGGGGTGGTGCGCATTGTATGGGTGTGTGTTACATTAGATTCACTAGTAGCAGTGAGAAAAACATCACGGGGTGGTGCGCCTTGTATGGGTGTTGTTACGTTAGATTCACTAGTAGCAGTGAGAAAAGCATCACGGGGTGGTGCGCCTTGTATGGGTGTGTGTTACATTAGATTCACTAGTAGGAGTGAGAAAAACATCACGGTGTGGTCCGCCTTTTATGGGTGTGTGTTACATTACATTCACTAGTAGGAGTGAGAAAAACATCACGGGGTGGTGCGCCTTGTATGGGTGTGTGTTACATTACATTCACTAGTAGGAGTGAGAAAAACATCACGAGGTGGTGCGCCTTGTATGGGTGTGTGTTACATTACATTCACTAGTAGGAGTGAGAAAAACATCACGGGGTTGTGCGCCTTGTATGGGTGTGTGTTACATTACATTCACTAGTAGGAGTGAGAAAAACATCACGGGGTGGTGCGCCTTGTATGGTTGTGTGTTACATTAGATTCACTAGTAGGAGTGAGAAAAACATCACGGGGTGGTGCGCCTTGTATGGGTGTGTGTTACATTACATTCACAAGTAGGAGTGAGAAAAACATCACGGGGCGGTGCGCCTTGTATGGGTGTGTGTACATTACATTCACTAGTAGGAGTGAGAAAAACATCACGGGGTGGTGCGCATTGTATGGGTGTGTGTTACATTAGATTCACTAGTAGGGTGAGAAAAACATCACGGGGTGGTGCGCATTGTATGGGTGTGTGTTACATTAGATTCACTAGTAGGAGTGAGAAAAACATCACGGGGTGGTGCGCCTTGTATGGGTGTGTGTTACATTACATTCACTAGTAGGAGTGAGAAAAACATCACGGGGTGGTGCGCCTTGTATGGGTGTGTGTTACATTACATTCACTAGTAGGAGTGAGAAAAACATCACGGGGTGGTGCGCCTTGTATGGGTGTGTGTTACATTACATTCACTAGTAGGAGTGAGAAAAACATCACGGGGTGGTGCGCCTTGTATGGGTGTGTGTTATATTACATTCACTAGTAGGAGTGAGAAAAACATCACGGGGTGGTGCGCCTTGTATGGGTGTGTGTTACATTACATTCACTAGTAGGATTGAGAAAAACATCACGGGTGGTGCGCCTTGTATGGGTGTGTGTTACATTACATTCACTAGTAGGAGTGAGAAAAACATCACGGGGTGGTGCGCCTTGTATGGGTGTGTGTTACATTACATTCACTAGTAGGAGTGAGAAAAACATCACGGGTGGTGCGCCTTGTATGGGTGTGTGTTACATTAGATTCACTAGTAGGAGTGAGAAAAACATCACGGGGTGGTGCGCATTGTATGGGTGTGTGTTACATTAGATTCACTAGTAGGAGTGAGAAAAACATCACGGGGTGGTGCGCATTGTATGGGTGTGTGTTACATTACATTCACTAGTAGGAGTGAGAAAATCATCACGGGGTGGTGCGCATTGTATGGGTGTGTGTTACATTAGATTCACTAGTAGGAGTGAGAAAAACATCACGGGGTGGTGCGCATTGTATGGGTGTGTGTTACATTAGATTCACTAGTAGCAGTGAGAAAAACATCACGGGGTGGTGCGCCTTGCAGGGCTGTGTGTTACATTAGATTCACTAGTAGCAGTGAGAAAAACATCACGGGGTGGTGCGCCTTGCAGGGCTGTGTGTTACATTAGATTCACTAGTAGCAGTGTGAAAAACATCACGGGGTGGTGCGCGTTGTATGGGTGTGTGTTACATTAGATTCACTAGTAGGAGTGAGAAAAACATCACGGGGTGGTGCGCCTTGTATGGGTGTGTGTTACATTACATTCACTAGTAGGAGTGAGAAAAACATCACGGGGTGGTGCGCCTTGTATGGGTGTGTGTTACATTACATTCACTAGTAGGAGTGAGAAAAACATCACGGGGTGGTGCGCCTTGTATGGGTGTGTGTTACATTACATTCACTAGTAGCAGTGAGAAAAACATCACGGGGTGGTGCGCCTTGTATGGGTGTGTGTTACATTACATTCACTAGTAGGAGTGAGAAAAACATCACGGGTTGGTGCCCCTTGTATGGGTGTGTGTTACATTAGATTCACTAGTAGGAGTGAGAAAAACATCACGGGGTGGTGCGCCTTGTATGGGTGTGTGTTACATTACATTCACTAGTAGGAGTGAGAAAAACATCACGGGGTGGTGCGCATTGTATGGGTGTGTGTTACATTACATTCACTAGTAGGAGTGAGAAAAACATCACGGGGTGGTGCGCCTTGTATGGGTGTGTGTTACATTAGATTCACTAGTAGGAGTGAGAAAAACATCACGGGGTGGTGCGCCTTGTATGGGTGTGTGTTACATTAGATTCACTAGTAGGAGTGAGAAAAACATCATGGGGTGGTGCGCATTGTATGGGTGTGTGTTACATTACATTCACTAGTAGGAGTGAGAAAAACATCACGGGGTGGTGCGCATTGTATGGGTGTGTGTTACATTACCTTCACTAGTAGGAGTGAGAAAAACATCACGGGGTGGTGCGCATTGTATGGGTGTGTGTTACATTACTTTCACTAGTAGGAGTGAGAAAATCATCACGGGGTGGTGCGCATTGTATGGGTGTGTGTTACATTACATTCACTAGTAGGAGTGAGAAAAACATCACGGGGTGGTGCGCATTGTATGGGTGTGTGTTACATTACATTCACAAGTAGGAGTGAGAAAAACATCACGGGGTGGTGCGCATTGTATGGGTGTGTGTTACATTACATTCACTAGTAGGAGTGAGAAAAACATCACGGGGTGGTGCGCATTGTATGGGTGTGTGTTACATTAGATTCACTAGTAGGAGTGAGAAAAACATCACGGGGTGGTGCGCATTGTATGGGTGTTTGTTACATTACATTCACTAGTAGGAGTGAGAAAAACATCACGGGGTGGTGCGCATTGTATGGGTGTGTGTTACATTAGATTCACTAGTAGGAGTGAGAAAAACATCACGCGGTGGTGCGCATTGTATGGGTGTGTGTTACATTAGATTCACTAGTAGCAGTGAGAAAAACATCACGGGGTGGTGCACATTGTATGGGTGTGTGTTACATTACATTCACTAGTAGGAGTGAGAAAAACATCACCGGGTGGTGCGCATTGTATGGTTGTGTGTTACATTACATTCACTAGTAGGAGTGAGAAAAACATCACGGGGTGGTGCGCATTGTATGGGTGTGTGTTACATTAGATTCACTAGTAGGAGTGAGAAAAACATCACGGGGTGGTGCGCATTGTATGGGTGTGTGTTACATTAGATTCACTAGTAGGAGTGAGAAAAACATCACTGGGTGGTGCGCATTGTATGGGTGTGTGTTTCATTAGATTCACTAGTAGGAGTGAGAAAAACATCACGGGGTGGTGCGCATTGTATGGGTGTGTGTTACCTTACATTCACTAGTAGGAGCGAGATAAACATCACGGGGTGGTGCGCATTGTATGGGTGTGTGTTACATTAGATTCACTAGTAGGAGCGAGAAAAACATCACGGGGTGGTGCGCCTTGTATGGGTGTGTGTTACATTAGATTCACTAGTAGGAGTGAGAAAAACATCACGGGGTGGTGCGCTTTGTATGGGTGTGTGTTACATTAGATTCACTAGTAGGAGTGAGAAAAACTTCACGGGGTGGTGCGCCTTGTATGGGTGTGTGTTACATTAGATTCACTAGTAGGAGTGAGAAAAACATCACGGGGTGGTGCGCATTGTATGGGTGTGTGTTACATTAGATTCACTAGTAGGAGTGAGAAAAACATCACGGGGTGGTGCGCATTGTATGGGTGTGTGTTACATTAGATTCACAAGTAGGAGTGAGAAAATCATCACGGGGTGGTGCGCATTGTATGGGTGTGTGTTACATTAGATTCACTAGTAGGAGTTAGAAAAACATCACGGGGTGGTGCGCATTGTATGGGTGTGTGTTACATTAGATTCACTAGTAGCAGTGAGAAAACATCACGGGGTGGTGCGCCTTGCAGGGCTGTGTGTTACATTAGATTCACTAGTAGCAGTGAGAAAAACATCACGGGGTGGTGCGCCTTGCAGGGCTGTGTTTTACATTAGATTCACTAGTAGCAGTGAGAAAAACATCACGGGGTGGTGCGCGTTGTATGGGTGTGTGTTACATTAGATTCACTAGTAGGAGTGAGAAAAACATCACTGGGTGGTGCGCCTTGTATGGGTGTGTGTTACATTACATTCACTAGTAGGAGTGAGAAAAACATCACGGGGTTGTGCGCCTTGTATGGGTGTGTGTTACATTACATTCACTAGTAGGAGTGAGAAAAACATCACGGGGTGGTGCGCCTTGTATGGGTGTGTGTTACATTACATTCTCTAGTAGGAGTGAGAAAAACATCACGGGGTGGTGCGCCTTGTATGGGTGTGTGTTACATTACATTCACTAGTAGGAGTGAGAATAACATCACGGGTTGGTGCGCCTTGTATGGGTGTGTGTTACATTAGATTCACTAGTAGGAGTGAGAAAAACATCACGGGGTGGTGCGCCTTGTATGGGTGTGTGTTACATTACATTCACTAGTAGGAGTGAGAAAAACATCACGGGGTGGTGCGCATTGTATGGGTGTGTGTTACATTACATTCACTAGTAGGAGTGAGAAAAACATCACGGGGTGGTGCGCCTTGTATGGGTGTGTGTTACATTAGATTCACTAGTAGGAGTGAGAAAAACATCACGGGGTGGTGCGCCTTGTATGGGTGTGTGTTACATTAGATTCACTAGTAGGAGTGAGAAAAACATCACGGGGTGGTGCGCATTGTATGGGTGTGTGTTACATTAGATTCACTAGTAGGAGTGAGAAAAACATCACGGGGTGGTGCGCATTGTATGGGTGTGTGTTACATTACATTCACTAGTAGGAGTGAGAAAAACATCACGGGGTGGTGCGCATTGTATGGGTGTGTGTTACATTAGATTCACTAGTAGCAGTGAGAAAAACATCACGGGGTGGTGCGCATTGTATGGGTGTGTGTTACATTAGATTCACTAGTAGCAGTGAGAAAAACATCACGGGGTGGTGCGCATTGTATGGGTGTGTGTTACATTACATTCACTAGTAGGAGTGAGAAAAACATCACGGGGTGGTGCGCATTGTATGGGTGTGTGTTACATTACATTCACTAGTAGGAGTGAGAAAAACATCACGGGGTGGTGCGCATTGTATGGGTGTGTGTTACATTAGATTCACTAGTAGGAGTGAGAAAAACATCACGGGGTGGTGCGCATTGTATGGGTGTGTGTTACATTAGATTCACTAGTAGCAGTGAGAAAAACATCACGGGGTGGTGCGCATTGTATGGGTGTGTGTTTCATTAGATTCACTAGTAGGAGTGAGAAAAACATCACGGGGTGGTGCGCATTGTATGGGTGTGTGTTACCTTACATTCACTAGTAGGAGTGAGATAAACATCACGGGGTGGTGCGCATTGTATGGGTGTGTGTTACATTAGATTCACTAGTAGGAGTGAGAAAAACATCACGGGGTGGTGCGCCTTGTATGGGTGTGTGTTACATTAGATTCACTAGTAGGAGTGAGAAAAACATCACGGGGTGGTGCGCCTTGTATGGGTGTGTGTTACATTAGATTCACTAGTAGGAGTGAGAAAAACATCACGGGGTGGTGCGCCTTGTATGGGTGTGTGTTACATTAGATTCACTAGTAGGAGTGAGAAAAACATCACGGGGTGGTGCGCATTGTATGGGTGTGTGTTACATTAGATTCACTAGTAGGAGTGAGAAAAACATCACGGGGTGGTGCGCATTGTATGGGTGTGTGTTACATTAGATTCACTACTAGGAGTGAGAAAAACATCACGGGGTGGTGCGCATTGTATGGGTGTGTGTTACGTTACATTCACTAGTAGGAGTGAGAAAAACATCACGGGGTGGTGCGCATTGTATGGGTGTGTGTTACGTTACATTCACTAGTAGGAGTGAGAAAAACATCACGGGGTGGTGGGCACTGTATGGGTGTGTGTTACGTTACATTCACTAGTAGGAGTGAGAAAATCATCACGGGGTGGTGCGCACTGTATGGGTGTGTGTTACGTTAGATACACTAGTAGGAGTGAGAAAAACATCACGGGGTGGTGCGCATTGTATGGGTGTGTGTTACGTTAGATTCACTAGTAGGAGTGAGAAAAACATCACGGGGTGGTGCGCATTGTATGGGTGTGTGTTACATTAGATTCACTAGTAGGAGTGAGAAAAACATCACGGGGTGGTGCGCCTTGTATGGGTGTGTGTTACATTAGATTCACTAGTAGGAGTGAGAAAAACATCACGGGGTGGTGCGCATTGTATGGGTGTGTGTTACATTAGATTCACTAGTAGCAGTGAGAAAAACATCACGGGGTGGTGCGCCTTGTATGGGTGTTGTTACATTAGATTCACTAGTAGCAGTGAGAAAAACATCACGGGGTTTTGCGCCTTGTATGGGTGTGTGTTACATTAGATTCACTAGTAGGAGTGAGAAAAACATCACGGGGTGGTGCGCATTGTATGGGTGTGTGTTACATTAGATTCACTAGTAGCAGTGAGAAAAACATCACGGGGTGGTGCGCCTTGCAGGGCTGTGTGTTACACTAGATTCACTAGTAGCAGTGAGAAAAACATCACGGGGTGGTGCGCCTTGCAGGGCTGTGTGTTACACTAGATTCACTAGTAGCAGTGAGAAAAACATCACGGGGTGGTGCGCCTTGCAGGGCTGTGTGTTACATTAGATTCACTAGTAGGAGTGAGAAAAACATCACGGGGTGGTGCGCATTGTATGGGTGTGTGTTACATTAGATTCACTACTAGGAGTGAGAAAAACATCACGGGGTGGTGCGCATTGTATGGGTGTGTGTTACGTTACATTCACTAGTAGGAGTGAGAAAAACATCACGGGGTGGTGCGCATTGTATGGGTGTGTGTTACGTTACATTCACTAGTAGGAGTGAGAAAAACATCACGGGGTGGTGGGCACTGTATGGGTGTGTGTTACGTTACATTCACTAGTAGGAGTGAGAAAATCATCACGGGGTGGTGCGCACTGTATGGGTGTGTGTTACGTTAGATACACTAGTAGGAGTGAGAAAAACATCACGGGGTGGTGCGCATTGTATGGGTGTGTGTTACGTTAGATTCACTAGTAGGAGTGAGAAAAACATCACGGGGTGGTGCGCATTGTATGGGTGTGTGTTACATTAGATTCACTAGTAGGAGTGAGAAAAACATCACGGGGTGGTGCGCCTTGTATGGGTGTGTGTTACATTAGATTCACTAGTAGGAGTGAGAAAAACATCACGGGGTGGTGCGCATTGTATGGGTGTGTGTTACATTAGATTCACTAGTAGCAGTGAGAAAAACATCACGGGGTGGTGCGCCTTGTATGGGTGTTGTTACATTAGATTCACTAGTAGCAGTGAGAAAAACATCACGGGGTTTTGCGCCTTGTATGGGTGTGTGTTACATTAGATTCACTAGTAGGAGTGAGAAAAACATCACGGGGTGGTGCGCATTGTATGGGTGTGTGTTACATTAGATTCACTAGTAGCAGTGAGAAAAACATCACGGGGTGGTGCGCCTTGCAGGGCTGTGTGTTACACTAGATTCACTAGTAGCAGTGAGAAAAACATCACGGGGTGGTGCGCCTTGCAGGGCTGTGTGTTACACTAGATTCACTAGTAGCAGTGAGAAAAACATCACGGGGTGGTGCGCCTTGCAGGGCTGTGTGTTACATTAGATTCACTAGTAGGAGTGAGAAAAACATCACGGGTGGTGCGCCTTGTATGGGTGTGTGTTACATTACATTCACTAGTAGGAGTGAGAAAAACATCACGGGGTGGTGCGCCTTGTATGGGTGTGTGTTACATTACATTCACTAGTAGGAGTGAGAAAAACATCACGGGGTGGTGCGCCTTGTATGGGTGTGTGTTACATTAGATTCACTAGTAGGAGTGAGAAAAACATCACGGGGTGGTGCGCCTTGTATGGGTGTGTGTTACATTAGATTCACTAGTAGGAGTGAGAAAAACATCACGGGGTGGTGCGCCTTGTATGGGTGTGTGTTACATTAGATTCACTAGTAGGAGTGAGAAAAACATCACGTGGTGGTGCGCATTGTATGGGTGTGTGTTACATTACATTCACTAGTAGGAGTGAGAAAAACATCACGGGGTGGTGCGCATTGTATGGGTGTGTGTTACATTACTTTCACTAGTAGGAGTGAGAAAATCATCACGGGGTGGTGCGCATTGTATGGGTGTGTGTTACATTACATTCACTAGTAGGAGTGAGAAAATCATCACGGGGTGGTGCGCATTGTATGGGTGTGTGTTACATTAGATTCACTAATAGGAGTAAGAATAACATCACGGGGTGGTGCGCATTGTATGGGTGTGTGTTACATTACATTCACTAGTAGGAGTGAGAAAAACATCACGGGGTGGTGCGCATTGTATGGGTGTGTGTTACATTACTTTCACTAGTAGGAGTGAGAAAATCATCACGGGGTGGTGCGCATTGTATGGGTGTGTGTTACATTACGTTCACTAGTAGGAGTGAGAAAATCATCACGGGGTGGTGCGCATTGTATGGGTGTGTGTTACATTACATTCACTAGTAGGAGTGAGAAAAACATCACGGGGTGGTGCGCATTGTATGGGTGTGTGTTACATTACATTCACTAGTAGGAGTGAGAAAAACATCACGGGGTGGTGCGCATTGTATGGGTGTGTGTTACATTAGATTCACTAGTAGGAGTGAGAAAAACATCACGGGGTGGTGCGCATTGTATGGGTGTTTGTTACATTACATTCACTAGTAGGAGTGAGAAAAACATCACGGGGTGGTGCGCATTGTATGGGTGTGTGTTACATTAGATTCACTAGTAGGAGTGAGAAAAACATCACGGGGTGGTGCGCATTGTATGGGTGTGTGTTACATTAGATTCACTAGTAGGAGTGAGAAAAACATCACGCGGTGGTGCGCATTGTATGGGTGTGTGTTACATTACATTCACTAGTAGGAGTGAGAAAAACATCACCGGGGGGTGCGCATTGTATGGGTGTGTGTTACATTACATTCACTAGTCGGAGTGAGAAAAACATCACGGGGTGGTGCGCATTGTATGGTTGTGTGTTACATTAGATTCACTAGTAGGAGTGAGAAAAACATCACGGGGTGGTGCGCATTGTATGGGTGTGTGTTACATTAGATTCACTAGTAGGAGTGAGAAAAACATCACGGGG
Source organism: Cavia porcellus (assembly GCF_034190915.1). Lineage (NCBI taxonomy): Eukaryota > Metazoa > Chordata > Mammalia > Rodentia > Caviidae > Cavia > Cavia porcellus. Next base: position 270,237 of record NW_026947642.1, on the reverse strand, counting down.
TGGTGCGCATTGTATGGGTGTGTGTTACATTAGATTCACTAGTAGCAGTGAGAAAAACATCACGGGGTGGTGCGCATTGTATGGGTGTGTGTTTCATTAGATTCACTAGTAGGAGTGAGAAAAACATCACGGGGTGGTGCGCATTGTATGGGTGTGTGTTACATTACATTCACTAGTAGAAGCGAGATAAACATCACGGGGTGGTGCGCATTGTATGGGTGTGTGTTACATTAGATTCACTAGTAGGAGCGAGAAAAACATCACGGGGTGGTGCGCCTTGTATGGGTGTGTGTTACATTAGATTCACTAGTAGGAGTGAGAAAAACATCACGGGGTGGTGCGCCTTGTATGGGTGTGTGTTACATTAGATTCACTAGTAGGAGTGAGAAAAACATCACGGGGTGGTGCGCCTTGTATGGGTGTGTGTTACATTAGATTCACTAGTAGGAGTGAGAAAAACATCACGGGGTGGTGCGCATTGTATGGGTGTGTGTTACATTACATTCACTAGTAGGAGTGAGAAAAACATCACGGGGTGGTGCGCATTGTATGGGTGTGTGTTACATTAGATTCACTAGTAGGAGTGAGAAAAACATCACGGGGTGGTGCGCATTGTATGGGTGTGTGTTACGTTAGATACACTAGTAGGAGTGAGAAAAACATCACGGGGTGGTGCGCATTGTATGGGTGTGTGTTACGTTAGATTCACTAGTAGGAGTGAGAAAAACATCACGGGGTGGTGCGCATTGTATGGGTGTGTGTTACATTAGATTCACTAGTAGGAGTGAGAAAAACATCACGGGGTGGTGCGCCTTGTATGGGTGTGTGTTACATTAGATTCACTAGTAGGAGTGAGAAAAACATCACGGGGTGGTGCGCATTGTAAGGGTGTGTGTTACATTAGATTCACTAGTAGCAGTGAGAAAAACATCACGGGGTGGTGCGCCTTGTATGGGTGTTGTTACATTAGATTCACTAGTAGCAGTGAGAAAAACATCACGGGGTTTTGCGCCTTGTATGGGTGTGTGTTACATTAGATTCACTAGTAGGAGTGAGAAAAACATCACGGGGTGGTGCGCCTTGTATGGGTGTGTGTTACATTAGATTCACTAGTAGCAGTGAGAAAAACATCACGGGGTGGTGCGCCTTGCAGGGCTGTGTGTTACATTAGATTCACTAGTAGCAGTGAGAAAAACATCACAGGGTGGTGCGCCTTGCAGGGCTGTGTGTTACATTAGATTCACTAGTAGCAGTGAGAAAAACATCACGGGGTGGTGCGCGTTGTATGGGTGTGTGTTACATTAGATTCACTAGTAGGAGTGAGAAAAACATCACGGGGTGGTGCGCCTTGTATGGGTGTGTGTTACATTACATTCACTAGTAGGAGTGAGAAAAACATCACGGGGTGGTGCGCCTTGTATGGGTGTGTGTTACATTACATTCACTAGTAGGAGTGAGAAAAACATCACGGGGTGGTGCGCATTGTATGGCTGTGTGTTACCTTACATTCACTAGTAGGAGTGAGATAAACATCACGGGGTGGTGCGCATTGTATGGGTGTGTGTTACATTAGATTCACTAGTAGGAGTGAGAAAAACATCACGGGGTGGTGCGCCTTGTATGGGTGTGTGTTACATTAGATTCACTAGTAGGTGTGAGAAAAACATCACGGGGTGGTGCGCCTTGTATGGGTGTGTGTTACATTAGATTCACTAGTAGGAGTGAGAAAAACATCACGGGGTGGTGCGCCTTGTATGGGTGTGTGTTACATTAGATTCACTAGTAGGAGTGAGAAAAACATCACGGGGTGGTGCGCATTGTATGGGTGTGTGTTACATTAGATTCACTAGTAGGAGTGAGAAAAACATCACGGGGTGGTGCGCATTGTATGGGTGTGTGTTACATTAGATTCACTACTAGGAGTGAGAAAAACATCACGGGGTGGTGCGCATTGTATGGGTGTGTGTTACGTTACATTCACTAGTAGGAGTGAGAAAAACATCACGGGGTGGTGCGCATTGTATGGGTGTGTGTTACGTTACATTCACTAGTAGGAGTGAGAAAAACATCACGGGGTGGTGCGCACTGTATGGGTGTGTGTTACGTTACATTCACTAGTAGGAGTGAGAAAATCATCACGGGGTGGTGCGCACTGTATGGGTGTGTGTTACGTTAGATACACTAGTAGGAGTGAGAAAAACATCACGGGGTGGTGCGCATTGTATGGGTGTGTGTTACGTTAGATTCACTAGTAGGAGTGAGAAAAACATCACGGGGTGGTGCGCATTGTATGGGTGTGTGTTACATTAGATTCACTAGTAGGAGTGAGAAAAACATCACGGGGTGGTGCGCCTTGTATGGGTGTGTGTTACATTAGATTCACTAGTAGGAGTGAGAAAAACATCACGGGGTGGTGCGCATTGTATGGGTGTGTGTTACATTAGATTCACTAGTAGCAGTGAGAAAAACATCATGGGGTGGTGCGCCTTGTATGGGTGTTGTTACATTAGATTCACTAGTAGCAGTGAGAAAAACATCACGGGGTTTTGCGCCTTGTATGGGTGTGTGTTACATTAGATTCACTAGTAGGAGTGAGAAAAACATCACGGGGTGGTGCGCATTGTATGGGTGTGTGTTACATTAGATTCACTAGTAGCAGTGAGAAAAACATCACGGGGTGGTGCGCCTTCCAGGGCTGTGTGTTACACTAGATTCACTAGTAGCAGTGAGAAAAACATCACGGGGTGGTGCGCCTTGCAGGGCTGTGTGTTACACTAGATTCACTAGTAGCAGTGAGAAAAACATCACGGGGTGGTGCGCCTTGCAGGGCTGTGTGTTACACTAGATTCACTAGTAGGAGTGAGAAAAACATCACGGGGTGGTGCGCCTTGTATGGGTGTGTGTTACATTACATTCACTAGTAGGAGTGAGAAAAACATCACGGGGTGGTGCGCCTTGTATGGGTGTGTGTTACATTACATTCACTAGTAGGAGTGAGAAAAACATCACGGGGTGGTGCGCCTTGTATGGGTGTGTGTTACATTAGATTCACTAGTAGGAGTGAGAAAAACATCACGGGGTGGTGCGCCTTGTATGGGTGTGTGTTACATTAGATTCACTAGTAGGAGTGAGAAAAACATCACGGGGTGGTGCGCCTTGTATGGGTGTGTGTTACATTAGATTCACTAGTAGGAGTGAGAAAAACATCACGGGGTGGTGCGCATTGTATGGGTGTGTGTTACATTACATTCACTAGTAGGAGTGAGAAAAACATCACGGGGTGGTGCGCATTGTATGGGTGTGTGTTACATTACTTTCACTAGTAGGAGTGAGAAAATCATCACGGGGTGGTGCGCATTGTATGGGTGTGTGTTACATTACATTCACTAGTAGGAGTGAGAAAATCATCACGGGGTGGTGCGCATTGTATGGGTGTGTGTTACATTAGATTCACTAGTAGGAGTGAGAAAAACATCACGGGGTGGTGCGCATTGTATGGGTGTGTGTTACATTACATTCACTAGTAGGAGTGAGAAAAACATCACGGGGTGGTGCGCATTGTATGGGTGTGTGTTACATTACTTTCACTAGTAGGAGTGAGAAAATCATCACGGGGTGGTGCGCATTGTATGGGTGTGTGTTACATTACATTCACTAGTAGGAGTGAGAAAATCATCACGGGGTGGTGCGCATTGTATGGGTGTGTGTTACATTACATTCACTAGTAGGAGTGAGAAAAACATCACGGGGTGGTGCGCCTTGTATGGGTGTGTGTTACATTAGATTCACTAGTAGGAGTGAGAAAAACATCACGGGGTGGTGCGCATTTTATGGGTGTGTGTTACATTACATTCACTAGTAGGAGTGAGAAAAACATCACGGGGTGGTGCGCATTGTATGGGTGTGTGTTACATTACATTCACTAGTAGGAGTGAGAAAAACATCACGGGGTGGTGCGCATTGTATGGGTGTGTGTTACATTACTTTCACTAGTAGGAGTGAGAAAATCATCACGGGGTGGTGCGCATTGTATGGGTGTGTGTTACATTACATTCACTAGTAGGAGTGAGAAAATCATCACGGGGTGGTGCGCATTGTATGGGTGTGTGTTACATTAGATTCACTAGTAGGAGTGAGAAAAACATCACGGGGTGGTGCGCATTGTATGGGTGTGTGTTACATTACATTCACTAGTAGGAGTGAGAAAAACATCACGGGGTGGTGCGCATTGTATGGGTGTGTGTTACATTACTTTCACTAGTAGGAGTGAGAAAATCATCACGGGGTGGTGCGCATTGTATGGGTGTGTGTTACATTACATTCACTAGTAGGAGTGAGAAAATCATCACGGGGTGGTGCGCATTGTATGGGTGTGTGTTACATTACATTCACTAGTAGGAGTGAGAAAAACATCACGGGGTGGTGCGCATTGTATGGGTGTGTGTTACATTAGATTCACTAGTAGGAGTGAGAAAAACATCACGGGGTGGTGCGCATTGTATGGCTGTTTGTTACATTACATTCACTAGTAGGAGTGAGAAAAACATCACGGGGTGGTGCGCATTGTATGGGTGTGTGTTACATTAGATTCACTAGTAGGAATGAGAAAAACATCACGGGGTGGTGCGCATTGTATGGGTGTGTGTTACATTAGATTCACTAGTAGGAGTGAGAAAAACATCACGCGGTGGTGCGCATTGTATGGGTGTGTGTTACATTACATTCACTAGTAGGAGTGAGAAAAACATCACCGGGGGGTGCGCATTGTATGGGTGTGTGTTACATTACATTCACTAGTCGGAGTGAGAAAAACATCACGGGGTGGTGCGCATTGTATGGTTGTGTGTTACATTAGATTCACTAGTAGGAGTGAGAAAAACATCACGGGGTGGTGCGCATTGTATGGGTGTGTGTTACATTAGATTCACTAGTAGGAGTGAGAAAAACATCACGGGGTGGTGCGCATTGTATGGGTGTGTGTTACATTACATTCACTAGTAGGAGTGAGAAAAACATCACGGGGTGGTGCGCATTGTATGGGTGTGTGTTACATTACTTTCACTAGTAGGAGTGAGAAAATCATCACGGGGTGGTGCGCATTGTATGGGTGTGTGTTACATTACATTCACTAGTAGGAGTGAGAAAATCATCACGGGGTGGTGCGCATTGTATGGGTGTGTGTTACATTACATTCACTAGTAGGAGTGAGAAAAACATCACGGGGTGGTGCGCATTGTATGGGTGTGTGTTACATTAGATTCACTAGTAGGAGTGAGAAAAACATCACGGGGTGGTGCGCATTGTATGGGTGTTTGTTACATTACATTCACTAGTAGGAGTGAGAAAAACATCACGGGGTGGTGCGCATTGTATGGGTGTGTGTTACATTAGATTCACTAGTAGGAGTGAGAAAAACATCACGGGGTGGTGCGCATTGTATGGGTGTGTGTTACATTAGATTCACTAGTAGGAGTGAGAAAAACATCACGCGGTGGTGCGCATTGTATGGGTGTGTGTTACATTACATTCACTAGTAGGAGTGAGAAAAACATCACCGGGGGGTGCGCATTGTATGGGTGTGTGTTACATTACATTCACTAGTCGGAGTGAGAAAAACATCACGGGGTGGTGCGCATTGTATGGGTGTGTGTTACATTAGATTCACTAGTAGGAGTGAGAAAAACATCACGCGGTGGTGCGCATTGTATGGGTGTGTGTTACATTACATTCACTAGTAGGAGTGAGAAAAACATCACGGGGTGGTGCGCATTGTATGGTTGTGTGTTACATTAGATTCACTAGTAGGAGTGAGAAAAACATCACGGGGTGGTGCGCATTGTATGGGTGTGTGTTACATTAGATTCACTAGTAGGAGTGAGAAAAACATCACGGGGTGGTGCGCATTGTATGGGTGTGTGTTACATTAGATTCACTAGTAGCAGTGAGAAAAACATCACGGGGTGGTGCGCATTGTATGGGTGTGTGTTTCATTAGATTCACTAGTAGGAGTGAGAAAAACATCACGGGGTGGTGCGCATTGTATGGGTGTGTGTTACATTACATTCACTAGTAGAAGCGAGATAAACATCACGGGGTGGTGCGCATTGTATGGGTGTGTGTTACATTAGATTCACTAGTAGGAGCGAGAAAAACATCACGGGGTGGTGCGCCTTGTATGGGTGTGTGTTACATTAGATTCACTAGTAGGAGTGAGAAAAACATCACGGGGTGGTGCGCCTTGTATGGGTGTGTGTTACATTAGATTCACTAGTAGGAGTGAGAAAAACATCACGGGGTGGTGGGCCTTGTATGGGTGTGTGTTACATTAGATTCACTAGTAGGAGTGAGAAAAACATCACGGGGTGGTGCGCATTGTATGGGTGTGTGTTACATTACATTCACTAGTAGGAGTGAGAAAAACATCACGGGGTGGTGCGCATTGTATGGGTGTGTGTTACATTAGATTCACTAGTAGGAGTGAGAAAAACATCACGGGGTGGTGCGCATTGTATGGGTGTGTGTTACGTTAGATACACTAGTAGGAGTGAGAAAAACATCACGAGGTGGTGCGCATTGTATGGGTGTGTGTTACGTTAGATTCACTAGTAGGAGTGAGAAAAACATCACGGGGTGGTGCGCATTGTATGGGTGTGTGTTACATTAGATTCACTAGTAGGAGTGAGAAAAACATCACGGGGTGGTGCGCCTTGTATGGGTGTGTGTTACATTAGATTCACTAGTAGGAGTGAGAAAAACATCACGGGGTGGTGCGCATTGTATGGGTGTGTGTTACATTAGATTCACTAGTAGCAGTGAGAAAAACATCACGGGGTGGTGCGCCTTGTATGGGTGTTGTTACATTAGATTGACTAGTAGCAGTGAGAAAAACATCACGGGGTTTTGCGCCTTGTATGGGTGTGTGTTACATTAGATTCACTAGTAGGAGTGAGAAAAACATCACGGGGTGGTGCGCATTGTATGGGTGTGTGTTACATTAGATTCACTAGTAGCAGTGAGAAAAACATCACGGGGTGGTGCGCCTTGCAGGGCTGTGTGTTACATTAGATTCACTAGTAGCAGTGAGAAAAACATCACAGGGTGGTGCGCCTTGCAGGGCTGTGTGTTACATTAGATTCACTAGTAGCAGTGAGAAAAACATCACGGGGTGGTGCGCGTTGTATGGGTGTGTGTTACATTAGATTCACTAGTAGGAGTGAGAAAAACATCACGGGGTGGTGCGCCTTGTATGGGTGTGTGTTACATTACCTTCACTAGTAGGAGTGAGAAAAACATCACGGGGTGGTGCGCCTTGTATGGGTGTGTGTTACATTACATTCACTAGTAGGAGTGAGAAAAACATCACGGGGTGGTGCTCCTTGTATGGGTGTGTGTTACATTACATTCACTAGTAGCAGTGAGAAAAACATCACGGGGTGGTGCGCCTTGTATGGGTGTGTGTTACATTACATTCACTAGTAGGAGTGAGAAAAACATCACGGGTTTGTGCGCCTTGTATGGGTGTGTGTTACATTAGATTCACTAGTAGGAGTGAGAAAAACATCACGGGGTGGTGCGCCTTGTATGGGTGTGTGTTACATTACATTCACTAGTAGGAGTGAGAAAAACATCACGGGGTGGTGCGCATTGTATGGGTGTGTGTTACATTACATTCACTAGTAGGAGTGAGAAAAACATCACGGGGTGGTGCGCCTTGTATGGGTGTGTGTTACATTAGATTCACTAGTAGGAGTGAGAAAAACATCACGGGGTGGTGCGCCTTGTATGGGTGTTTGTTACATTAGATTCACTAGTAGGAGTGAGAAAAACATCACGGGGTGGTGCGCCTTGTATGGGTGTGTGTTACATTAGATTCACTAGTAGGAGTGAGAAAAACATCACGGGGTGGTGCGCATTGTATGGGTGTGTGTTACATTACATTCACTAGTAGGAGTGAGAAAAACATCACGGGGTGGTGCGAATTGTATGGGTGTGTGTTACATTACTTTCACTAGTAGGAGTGAGAAAATCATCACGGGGTGGTGCGCATTGTATGGGTGTGTGTTACATTACATTCACTAGTAGGAGTGAGAAAATCATCACGGGGTGGTGCGCATTGTATGGGTGTGTGTTACATTACATTCACTAGTAGGAGTGAGAAAAACATCACGGGGTGGTGCGCCTTGTATGGGTGTGTGTTACATTACATTCACTAGTAGGAGTGAGAAAAACATCACGGGGTGGTGCGCCTTGTATGGGTGTGTGTTACATTACATTCACTAGTAGGAGTGAGAAAAACATCACGGGGTGGTGCGCCTTGTATGGGTGTGTGTTACATTAGATTCACTAGTAGGAGTGAGAAAAACATCACGGGGTGGTGCGCCTTGTATGGGTGTGTGTTACATTAGATTCACTAGTAGGAGTGAGAAAAACATCACGGGGTGGTGCGCCTTGTATGGGTGTGTGTTACATTAGATTCACTAGTAGCAGTGAGAAAAACATCACGGGGTGGTGCGCATTGTATGGGTGTGTGTTACATTACATTCACTAGTAGGAGTGAGAAAAACATCACGGGGTGGTGCGCATTGTATGGGTGTGTGTTACATTACTTTCACTAGTAGGAGTGAGAAAATCATCACGGGGTGGTGCGCATTGTATGGGTGTGTGTTACATTACATTCACTAGTAGGAGTGAGAAAATCATCACGGGGTGGTGCGCATTGTATGGGTGTGTGTTACATTAGATTCACTAGTAGGAGTGAGAAAAACATCACGGGGTGGTGCGCATTGTATGGGTGTGTGTTACATTACATTCACTAGTAGGAGTGAGAAAAACATCACGGGGTGGTGCGCATTGTATGGGTGTGTGTTACATTACTTTCACTAGTAGGAGTGAGAAAATCATCACGGGGTGGTGCGCATTGTATGGGTGTGTGTTACATTACATTCACTAGTAGGAGTGAGAAAATCATCACGGGGTGGTGCGCATTGTATGGGTGTGTGTTACATTACATTCACTAGTAGGAGTGAGAAAAACATCACGGGGTGGTGCGCATTGTATGGGTGTGTGTTACATTACATTCACTAGTAGGAGTGAGAAAAACATCACGGGGTGGTGCGCATTGTATGGGTGTGTGTTACATTAGATTCACTAGTAGGAGTGAGAAAAACATCACGGGGTGGTGCGCATTGTATGGGTGTTTGTTACATTACATTCACTAGTAGGAGTGAGAAAAACATCACGGGGTGGTGCGCATTGTATGGGTGTGTGTTACATTAGATTCACTAGTAGGAGTGAGAAAAACATCACGGGGTGGTGCGCATTGTATGGGTGTGTGTTACATTAGATTCACTAGTAGGAGTGAGAAAAACATCACGCGGTGGTGCGCATTGTATGGGTGTGTGTTACATTACATTCACTAGTAGGAGTGAGAAAAACATCACCGGGGGGTGCGCATTGTATGGGTGTGTGTTACATTACATTCACTAGTCGGAGTGAGAAAAACATCACGGGGTGGTGCGCATTGTATGGTTGTGTGTTACATTAGATTCACTAGTAGGAGTGAGAAAAACATCACGGGGTGGTGCGCATTGTATGGGTGTGTGTTACATTAGATTCACTAGTAGGAGTGAGAAAAACATCACGGGGTGGTGCGCATTGTATGGGTGTGTGTTACATTAGATTCACTAGTAGCAGTGAGAAAAACATCACGGGGTGGTGCGCATTGTATGGGTGTGTGTTTCATTAGATTCACTAGTAGGAGTGAGAAAAACATCACGGGGTGGTGCGCATTGTATGGGTGTGTGTTACATTACATTCACTAGTAGAAGCGAGATAAACATCACGGGGTGGTGCGCATTGTATGGGTGTGTGTTACATTAGATTCACTAGTAGGAGCGAGAAAAACATCACGGGGTGGTGCGCCTTGTATGGGTGTGTGTTACATTAGATTCACTAGTAGGAGTGAGAAAAACATCACGGGGTGGTGCGCCTTGTATGGGTGTGTGTTACATTAGATTCACTAGTAGGAGTGAGAAAAACATCACGGGGTGGTGGGCCTTGTATGGGTGTGTGTTACATTAGATTCACTAGTAGGAGTGAGAAAAACATCACGGGGTGGTGCGCATTGTATGGGTGTGTGTTACATTACATTCACTAGTAGGAGTGAGAAAAACATCACGGGGTGGTGCGCATTGTATGGGTGTGTGTTACGTTAGATTCACTAGTAGGAGTGAGAAAAACATCACGGGGTGGTGCGCATTGTATGGGTGTGTGTTACGTTAGATACACTAGTAGGAGTGAGAAAAACATCACGGGGTGGTGCGCATTGTATGGGTGTGTGTTACGTTAGATTCACTAGTAGGAGTGAGAAAAACATCACGGGGTGGTGCGCATTGTATGGGTGTGTGTTACATTAGATTCACTAGTAGGAGTGAGAAAAACATCACGGGGTGGTGCGCCTTGTATGGGTGTGTGTTACATTAGATTCACTAGTAGGAGTGAGAAAAACATCACGGGGTGGTGCGCATTGTATGGGTGTGTGTTACATTAGATTCACTAGTAGCAGTGAGAAAAACATCACGGGGTGGTGCGCCTTGTATGGGTGTTGTTACATTAGATTCACTAGTAGCAGTGAGAAAAACATCACGGGGTTTTGCGCCTTGTATGGGTGTGTGTTACATTAGATTCACTAGTAGGAGTGAGAAAAACATCACGGGGTGGTGCGCATTGTATGGGTGTGTGTTACATTAGATTCACTAGTAGCAGTGAGAAAAACATCACGGGGTGGAGCGCCTTGCAGGGCTGTGTGTTACATTAGATTCACTAGTAGCAGTGAGAAAAACATCACAGGGTGGTGCGCCTTGCAGGGCTGTGTGTTACATTAGATTCACTAGTAGCAGTGAGAAAAACATCACGGGGTGGTGCGCGTTGTATGGGTGTGTGTTACATTAGATTCACTAGTAGGAGTGAGAAAAACATCACGGGGTGGTGCGCCTTGTATGGGTGTGTGTTACATTACATTCACTAGTAGGAGTGAGAAAAACATCACGGGGTGGTGCGCCTTGTATGGGTGTGTGTTACATTACATTCACTAGTAGGAGTGAGAAAAACATCACGGGGTGGTGCGCCTTGTATGGGTGTGTGTTACATTACATTCACTAGTAGCAGTGAGAAAAACATCACGGGGTGGTGCGCCTTGTATGGGTGTGTGTTACATTACATTCACTAGTAGGAGTGAGAAAAACATCACGGGTTTGTGCGCCTTGTATGGGTGTGTGTTACATTAGATTCACTAGTAGGAGTGAGAAAAACATCACGGGGTGGTGCGCCTTGTATGGGTGTGTGTTACATTACATTCACTAGTAGGAGTGAGAAAAACATCACGGGGTGGTGCGCATTGTATGGGTGTGTGTTACATTACATTCACTAGTAGGAGTGAGAAAAACATCACGGGGTGGTGCGCCTTGTATGGGTGTGTGTTACATTAGATTCACTAGTAGGAGTGAGAAAAACATCACGGGGTGGTGCGCCTTGTATGGGTGTTTGTTACATTAGATTCACTAGTAGGAGTGAGAAAAACATCACGGGGTGGTGCGCCTTGTATGGGTGTGTGTTACATTAGATTCACTAGTAGGAGTGAGAAAAACATCACGGGGTGGTGCGCATTGTATGGGTGTGTGTTACATTACATTCACTAGTAGGAGTGAGAAAAACATCACGGGGTGGTGCGAATTGTATGGGTGTGTGTTACATTACTTTCACTAGTAGGAGTGAGAAAATCATCACGGGGTGGTGCGCATTGTATGGGTGTGTGTTACATTACATTCACTAGTAGGAGTGAGAAAATCATCACGGGGTGGTGCGCATTGTATGGGTGTGTGTTACATTACATTCACTAGTAGGAGTGAGAAAAACATCACGGGGTGGTGCGCATTGTATGGGTGTGTGTTACATTACATTCACTAGTAGGAGTGAGAAAAACATCACGGTGTGGTGCGCATTGTATGGGTGTGTGTTACATTAGATTCACTAGTAGGAGTGAGAAAAACATCACGGGGTGGTGCGCATTGTATGGGTGTTTGTTACATTACATTCACTAGTAGGAGTGAGAAAAACATCACGGGGTGGTGCGCATTGTATGGGTGTTTGTTACATTACATTCACTAGTAGGAGTGAGAAAAACATCACGGGGTGGTGCGCATTGTATGGGTGTGTGTTACATTAGATTCACTAGTAGCAGTGAGAAAAACATCACGGGGTGGTGCGCATTGTATGGGTGTGTGTTTCATTAGATTCACTAGTAGGAGTGAGAAAAACATCACGGGGTGGTGCGCATTGTATGGGTGTGTGTTACATTACATTCACTAGTAGAAGCGAGATAAACATCACGGGGTGGTTCGCATTGTATGGGTGTGTGTTACATTAGATTCACTAGTAGGAGCGAGAAAAACATCACGGGGTGGTGCGCCTTGTATGGGTGTGTGTTACATTAGATTCACTAGTAGGAGTGAGAAAAACATCACGGGGTGGTGCGCCTTGTATGGGTGTGTGTTACATTAGATTCACTAGTAGGAGTGAGAAAAACATCACGGGGTGGTGCGCATTGTATGGGTGTGTGTTACGTTAGATACACTAGTAGGAGTGAGAAAAACATCACGGGGTGGTGCGCATTGTATGGGTGTGTGTTACGTTAGATTCACTAGTAGGAGTGAGAAAAACATCACGGGGTGGTGCGCATTGTATGGGTGTGTGTTACATTAGATTCACTAGTAGGAGTGAGAAAAACATCACGGGGTGGTGCGCCTTGTATGGGTGTGTGTTACATTAGATTCACTAGTAGGAGTGAGAAAAACATCACGGGGTGGTGCGCATTGTATGGGTGTGTGTTACATTAGATTCACTAGTAGCAGTGAGAAAAACATCACGGGGTGGTGCGCCTTGTATGGGTGTTGTTACATTAGATTCACTAGTAGCAGTGAGAAAAACATCACGGGGTTTTGCGCCTTGTATGGGTGTGTGTTACATTAGATTCACTAGTAGGAGTGAGAAAAACATCACGGGGTGGTGCGCATTGTATGGGTGTGTGTTACATTAGATTCACTAGTAGCAGTGAGAAAAACATCACGGGGTGGAGCGCCTTGCAGGGCTGTGTGTTACATTAGATTCACTAGTAGCAGTGAGAAAAACATCACAGGGTGGTGCGCCTTGCAGGGCTGTGTGTTACATTAGATTCACTAGTAGCAGTGAGAAAAACATCACGGGGTGGTGCGCGTTGTATGGGTGTGTGTTACATTAGATTCACTAGTAGGAGTGAGAAAAACATCACGGGGTGGTGCGCCTTGTATGGGTGTGTGTTACATTACATTCACTAGTAGGAGTGAGAAAAACATCACGGGGTGGTGCGCCTTGTATGGGTGTGTGTTACATTACATTCACTAGTAGGAGTGAGAAAAACATCACGGGGTGGTGCGCCTTGTATGGGTGTGTGTTACATTACATTCACTAGTAGCAGTGAGAAAAACATCACGGGGTGGTGCGCCTTGTATGGGTGTGTGTTACATTACATTCACTAGTAGGAGTGAGAAAAACATCACGGGTTTGTGCGCCTTGTATGGGTGTGTGTTACATTAGATTCACTAGTAGGAGTGAGAAAAACATCACGGGGTGGTGCGCCTTGTATGGGTGTGTGTTACATTACATTCACTAGTAGGAGTGAGAAAAACATCACGGGGTGGTGCGCATTGTATGGGTGTGTGTTACATTACATTCACTAGTAGGAGTGAGAAAAACATCACGGGGTGGTGCGCCTTGTATGGGTGTGTGTTACATTAGATTCACTAGTAGGAGTGAGAAAAACATCACGGGGTGGTGCGCCTTGTATGGGTGTGTGTTACATTAGATTCACTAGTAGCAGTGAGAAAAACATCACGGGGTGGTGCGCCTTGTATGGGTGTGTGTTACATTAGATTCACTAGTAGGAGTGAGAAAAACATCACGGGGGGGTGCGCATTGTATGGGTGTGTGTTACATTAGATTCACTAGTAGCAGTGAGAAAAACATCACGGGGTGGTGCGCCTTGTATGGGTGTTGTTACATTAGATTCACTAGTAGCAGTGAGAAAAACATCACGGGGTTTTGCGCCTTGTATGGGTGTGTGTTACATTAGATTCACTAGTAGGAGTGAGAAAAACATCACGGGGTGGTGCGCATTGTATGGGTGTGTGTTACATTAGATTCACTAGTAGCAGTGAGAAAAACATCACGGGGTGGAGCGCCTTGCAGGGCTGTGTGTTACATTAGATTCACTAGTAGCAGTGAGAAAAACATCACAGGGTGGTGCGCCTTGCAGGGCTGTGTGTTACATTAGATTCACTAGTAGCAGTGAGAAAAACATCACGGGGTGGTGCGCCTTGTATGGGTGTGTGTTACATTAGATTCACTAGTAGGAGTGAGAAAAACATCACGGGGTGGTGCGCCTTGTATGGGTGTGTGTTACATTACATTCACTAGTAGGAGTGAGAAAAACATCACGGGGTGGTGCGCCTTGTATGGGTGTGTGTTACATTACATTCACTAGTAGGAGTGAGAAAAACATCACGGGGTGGTGCGCCTTGTATGGGTGTGTGTTACATTACATTCACTAGTAGCAGTGAGAAAAACATCACGGGGTGGTGCGCCTTGTATGGGTGTGTGTTACATTACATTCACTAGTAGGAGTGAGAAAAACATCACGGGTTTGTGCGCCTTGTATGGGTGTGTGTTACATTAGATTCACTAGTAGGAGTGAGAAAAACATCACGGGGTGGTGCGCCTTGTATGGGTGTGTGTTACATTACATTCACTAGTAGGAGTGAGAAAAACATCACGGGGTGGTGCGCATTGTATGGGTGTGTGTTACATTACATTCACTAGTAGGAGTGAGAAAAACATCACGGGGTGGTGCGCCTTGTATGGGTGTGTGTTACATTAGATTCACTAGTAGGAGTGAGAAAAACATCACGGGGTGGTGCGCCTTGTATGGGTGTTTGTTACATTAGATTCACTAGTAGGAGTGAGAAAAACATCACGGGGTGGTGCGCCTTGTATGGGTGTGTGTTACATTAGATTCACTAGTAGGAGTGAGAAAAACATCACGGGGTGGTGCGCATTGTATGGGTGTGTGTTACATTACATTCACTAGTAGGAGTGAGAAAAACATCACGGTGTGGTGCGCATTGTATGGGTGTGTGTTACATTAGATTCACTAGTAGGAGTGAGAAAAACATCACGGGGTGGTGCGCATTGTATGGGTGTTTGTTACATTACATTCACTAGTAGGAGTGAGAAAAACATCACGGGGTGGTGCGCATTGTATGGGTGTTTGTTACATTACATTCACTAGTAGGAGTGAGAAAAACATCACGGGGTGGTGCGCATTGTATGGGTGTGTGTTACATTAGATTCACTAGTAGCAGTGAGAAAAACATCACGGGGTGGTGCGCATTGTATGGGTGTGTGTTTCATTAGATTCACTAGTAGGAGTGAGAAAAACATCACGGGGTGGTGCGCATTGTATGGGTGTGTGTTACATTACATTCACTAGTAGAAGCGAGATAAACATCACGGGGTGGTGCGCATTGTATGGGTGTGTGTTACATTAGATTCACTAGTAGGAGCGAGAAAAACATCACGGGGTGGTGCGCCTTGTATGGGTGTGTGTTACATTAGATTCACTAGTAGGAGTGAGAAAAACATCACGGGGTGGTGCGCCTTGTATGGGTGTGTGTTACATTAGATTCACTAGTAGGAGTGAGAAAAACATCACTGGGTGGTGGGCCTTGTATGGGTGTGTGTTACATTAGATTCACTAGTAGGAGTGAGAAAAACATCACGGGGTGGTGCGCATTGTATGGGTGTGTGTTACATTACATTCACTAGTAGGAGTGAGAAAAACATCACGGGGTGGTGCGCATTGTATGGGTGTGTGTTACATTAGATTCACTAGTAGGAGTGAGAAAAACATCACGGGGTGGTGCGCATTGTATGGGTGTGTGTTACGTTAGATACACTAGTAGGAGTGAGAAAAACATCACGGGGTGGTGCGCATTGTATGGGTGTGTGTTACGTTAGATTCACTAGTAGGAGTGAGAAAAACATCACGGGGTGGTGCGCCTTGTATGGGTGTTGTTACATTAGATTCACTAGTAGCAGTGAGAAAAACATCACGGGGTTTTGCGCCTTGTATGGGTGTGTGTTACATTAGATTCACTAGTAGGAGTGAGAAAAACATCACGGGGTGGTGCGCATTGTATGGGTGTGTGTTACATTAGATTCACTAGTAGCAGTGAGAAAAACATCACGGGGTGGAGCGCCTTGCAGGGCTGTGTGTTACATTAGATTCACTAGTAGCAGTGAGAAAAACATCACAGGGTGGTGCGCCTTGCAGGGCTGTGTGTTACATTAGATTCACTAGTAGCAGTGAGAAAAACATCACGGGGTGGTGCGCGTTGTATGGGTGTGTGTTACATTAGATTCACTAGTAGGAGTGAGAAAAACATCACGGGGTGGTGCGCCTTGTATGGGTGTGTGTTACATTACATTCACTAGTAGGAGTGAGAAAAACATCACGGGGTGGTGCGCCTTGTATGGGTGTGTGTTACATTACATTCACTAGTAGGAGTGAGAAAAACATCACGGGGTGGTGCGCCTTGTATGGGTGTGTGTTACATTACATTCACTAGTAGCAGTGAGAAAAACATCACGGGGTGTTGCGCCTTGTATGGGTGTGTGTTACATTACATTCACTAGTAGGAGTGAGAAAAACATCACGGGTTTGTGCGCCTTGTATGGGTGTGTGTTACATTAGATTCACTAGTAGGAGTGCGAAAAACATCACGGGGTGGTGCGCCTTGTATGGGTGTGTGTTACATTACATTCACTAGTAGGAGTGAGAAAAACATCACGGGGTGGTGCGCATTGTATGGGTGTGTGTTACATTACATTCACTAGTAGGAGTGAGAAAAACATCACGGGGTGGTGCGCCTTGTATGGGTGTGTGTTACATTAGATTCACTAGTAGGAGTGAGAAAAACATCACGGGGTGGTGCGCCTTGTATGGGTGTTTGTTACATTAGATTCACTAGTAGGAGTGAGAAAAACATCACGGCGTGGTGCGCCTTGTATGGGTGTGTGTTACATTAGATTCACTAGTAGGAGTGAGAAAAACATCACGGGGTGGTGCGCATTGTATGGGTGTGTGTTACATTACATTCACTAGTAGGAGTGAGAAAAACATCACGGGGTGGTGCGAATTGTATGGGTGTGTGTTACATTACTTTCACTAGTAGGAGTGAGAAAATCATCACGGGGTGGTGCGCATTGTATGGGTGTGTGTTACATTACATTCACTAGTAGGAGTGAGAAAATCATCACGGGGTGGTGCGCATTGTATGGGTGTGTGTTACATTACATTCACTAGTAGGAGTGAGAAAAACATCACGGGGTGGTGCGCATTGTATGGGTGTGTGTTACATTACATTCACTAGTAGGAGTGAGAAAAACATCACGGTGTGGTGCGCATTGTATGGGTGTGTGTTACATTAGATTCACTAGTAGGAGTGAGAAAAACATCACGGGGTGGTGCGCATTGTATGGGTGTTTGTTACATTACATTCACTAGTAGGAGTGAGAAAAACATCACGGGGTGGTGCGCATTGTATGGGTGTGTGTTACATTAGATTCACTAGTAGGAGTGAGAAAAACATCACGGGGTGGTGCGCATTGTATGGGTGTGTGTTACATTAGATTCACTAGTAGGAGTGAGAAAAACATCACGCGGTGGTGCGCATTGTATGGGTGTGTGTTACATTACATTCACTAGTAGGAGTGAGAAAAACATCACCGGGGGGTGCGCATTGTATGGTTGTGTGTTACATTACATTCACTAGTAGGAGTGAGAAAAACATCACGGGGTGGTGCGCATTGTATGGTTGTGTGTTACATTAGATTCACTAGTAGGAGTGAGAAAAACATCACGGGGTGGTGCGCATTGTATGGGTGTGTGTTACATTAGATTCACTAGTAGGAGTGAGAAAAACATCACGGGGTGGTGCGCCTTGTATGGGTGTGTGTTACATTAGATTCACTAGTAGCAGTGAGAAAAACATCACGGGGTGGTGCGCATTGTATGGGTGTGTGTTTCATTAGATTCACTAGTAGGAGTGAGAAAAACATCACGGGGTGGTGCGCATTGTATGGGTGTGTGTTACATTACATTCACTAGTAGAAGCGAGATAAACATCACGGGGTGGTGCGCATTGTATGGGTGTGTGTTACATTAGATTCACTAGTAGGAGCGAGAAAAACATCACGGGGTGGTGCGCCTTGTATGGGTGTGTGTTACATTAGATTCACTAGTAGGAGTGAGAAAAACATCACGGGGTGGTGCGCCTTGTATGGGTGTGTGTTACATTAGATTCACTAGTAGGAGTGAGAAAAACATCACGGGGTGGTGCGCCTTGTATGGGTGTGTGTTACATTAGATTCACTAGTAGGAGTGAGAAAAACATCACGGGGTGGTGCGCATTGTATGGGTGTGTGTTACATTAGATTCACTAGTAGGAGTGAGAAAAACATCACGGGGTGGTGCGCATTGTATGGGTGTGTGTTACATTAGATTCACTAGTAGGGGTGAGAAAATCATCACGGGGTGGTGCGCATTGTATGGGTGTGTGTTACATTAGATTCACTAGTAGGAGTGAGAAAAACATCACGGGGTGGTGCGCATTGTATGGGTGTGTGTTACATTAGATTCACTAGTAGCAGTGAGAAAACATCACGGGGTGGTGCGCCTTGCAGGGCTGTGTGTTACATTAGATTCACTAGTAGCAGTGAGAAAAACATCACGGGGTGGTGCGCCTTGCAGGGCTGTGTGTTACATTAGATTCACTAGTAGCAGTGAGAAAAACATCACGGGGTGGTGCGCGTTGTATGGGTGTGTGTTACATTAGATTCACTAGTAGGAGTGAGAAAAACATCACCGGGTGGTGCGCCTTGTATGGGTGTGTGTTACATTACATTCACTAATAGGAGTGAGAAAAACATCACGGGGTTGTGCGCCTTGTATGGGTGTGTGTTACATTACATTCACTAGTAGGAGTGAGAAAAACATCACGGGGTGGTGCGCCTTGTATGGGTGTGTGTTACATTACATTCTCTAGTAGGAGTGAGAAAAACATCACGGGGTGGTGCGCCTTGTATGGGTGTGTGTTACATTACATTCACTAGTAGGAGTGAGAATAACATCACGGGTTGGTGCAACTTGTATGGGTGTGTGTTACATTAGATTCACTAGTAGGAGTGAGAAAAACATCACGGGGTGGTGCGCCTTGTATGGGTGTGTGTTACATTAGATTCACTAGTAGGAGTGAGAAAAACATCACGGGGTGGTGCGCCTTGTATGGGTGTGTGTTACATTAGATTCACTAGTAGGAGTGAGAAAAACATCACGGGGTGGTGTGCCTTGTATGGGTGTGTGTTACATTAGATTCACTAGTAGGAGTGAGAAAAACATCACGGGGTGGTGCGCATTGTATGGGTGTGTGTTACATTAGATTCACTAGTAGGAGTGAGAAAAACATCACGGGGTGGTGCGCATTGTATGGGTGTGTGTTACATTAGATTCACTAGTAGGAGTGAGAAAAACATCACGGGGTGGTGCCCATTGTATGGGTGTGTGTTACATTAGATTCACTAGTAGCAGTGAGAAAAACATCACGGGGTGGTGCGCATTGTATGGGTGTGTGTTACATTACATTCACTAGTAGGAGTGAGAAAAACATCACGGGGTGGTGCGCATTGTATGGGTGTGTGTTACATTACATTCACTAGTAGGAGTGAGAAAAACATCACGGGGTGGTGCGCATTGTATGGGTGTGTGTTACATTAGATTCACTAGTAGGAGTGAGAAAAACATCACGGGGTGGTGCGCATTGTATGGGTGTGTGTTACATTAGATTCACTAGTAGCAGTGAGAAAAACATCACGGGGTGGTGCGCATTGTATGGGTGTGTGTTTCATTAGATTCACTAGTAGGAGTGAGAAAAACATCACGGGGTGGTGCGCATTGTATGGGTGTGTGTTACATTACATTCACTAGTAGGAGTGAGATAAACATCACGGGGTGGTGCGCATTGTATGGGTGTGTGTTACATTAGATTCACTAGTAGGAGTGAGAAAAACATCACGGGGTGGTGCGCATTGTATGGGTGTGTGTTACATTAGATTCACTAGTAGGAGTGAGAAAAACATCACGGGGTGGTGCGCCTTGTATGGGTGTGTGTTACATTAGATTCACTAGTAGGAGTGAGAAAAACATCACGGGGTGGTGCGCCTTGTATGGGTGTGTGTTACATTAGATTCACTAGTAGGAGTGATAAAAACATCACGGGGTGGTGCGCCTTGTATGGGTGTGTGTTACATTAGATTCACTAGTAGGAGTGAGAAAAACATCACGGGGTGGTGCGCATTGTATGGGTGTGTGTTACATTAGATTCACTAGTAGGAGTGAGAAAAACATCACGGGGTGGTGCGCATTGTATGGGTGTGTGTTACATTAAATTCACTACTAGGAGTGACAAAAACATCACGGGGTGGTGCGCATTGTATGGGTGTGTGTTACGTTACATTCACTAGTAGGAGTGAGAAAAACATCACGGGGTGGTGCGCATTGTATGGGTGTGTGTTACGTTACATTCACTAGTAGGAGTGAGAAAAACATCACGGGGTGGTGCGCACTGTATGGGTGTGTGTTACGTTACATTCACTAGTAGGAGTGAGAAAATCATCACGGGGTGGTGCGCATTGTATGGGTGTGTGTTACGTTAGATACACTAGTAGGAGTGAGAAAAACATCACGGGGTGGTGCGCATTGTATGGGTGTGTGTTACGTTAGATTCACTAGTAGGAGTGAGAAAAACATCACGGGGTGGTGCGCCTTGTATGGGTGTGTGTTACATTAGATTCACTAGTAGGAGTGAGAAAAACATCACGGGGTGGTGCGCATTGTATGGGTGTGTGTTACATTAGATTCACTAGTAGCAGTGAGAAAAACATCACGGGGTGGTGCGCCTTGTATGGGTGTTGTTACATTAGATTCACTAGTAGCAGTGAGAAAAACATCACGGGGTGGTGCGCCTTGTATGGGTGTGTGTTACATTAGATTCACTAGTAGGAGTCAGAAAAACATCACGGGGTGGTCCGCCTTTTATGGGTGTGTGTTACATTACATTCACTAGTAGGAGTGAGAAAAACATCACGGGGTGGTGCGCCTTGTATGGGTGTGTGTTACATTACATTCACTAGTAGGAGTGAGAAAAACAACACGGGGTGGTGCGCCTTGTATGGGTGTGTGTTACATTAGATTCACTAGTAGGAGTGAGAAAAACATCACGGGGTGGTGCGCCTTGTATGGCTGTGTGTTACATTACATTCACAAGTAGGAGTGAGAAAAACATCACGGGGTGGTGCGCCTTGTATGGGTGTGTGTACATTACATTCACTAGTAGTAGTGAGAAAAACATCACGGGGTGGTGCGCATTGTATGGGTGTGTGTACATTACATTCACTAGTAGTAGTGAGAAAAACATCACGGGGTGGTGCGCATTGTATGGGTGTGTGTTACATTAGATTCACTAGTAGGAGTGAGAAAAACATCACGGGGTGGTGCGCATTGTATGGGTGTGTGTTACATTAGATTCACTAGTAGGAGTGAGAAAAACATCACGGGGTGGTGCGCCTTGTATGGGTGTGTGTTACATTAGATTCACTAGTAGGAGTGAGAAAAACATCACGGGGCGGTGCGCATTGTATGGGTGTGTGTTACATTACATTCACTAGTAGGAGTGAGAAAAACATCACGGGGTGGTGCGCCTTGTATGGGTGTGTGTTATATTACATTCACTAGTAGGAGAGAGAAAAACATCACGGGGCGGTGCGCATTTTATGGGTGTGTGTTACATTACATTCACTAGTAGGAGTGAGAAAAACATCACGGGGTGGTGCGCCTTGTATGGGTGTGTGTTATATTACATTCACTAGTAGGAGTGAGCAAATCATCACGGGGTGGTGCGCATTGTATGAGTGTGTGTTACATTACATTCACTAGTAGGAGAGAGAAAAACATCACGGGGTGGTGCGCATTGTATGGGTGTGTGTTACATTACATTCACTAGTAGGAGTGAGAAAAACATCACGGGGTGGTGCGCATTGTATGGGTGTGTGTTACATTAGATTCACAAGTAGGAGTGAGAAAAACATCACGGGGTTGTGCGCATTGTATGGGTGTGTGTTACGTTACATTCACTAGTAGGAGTGAGAAAAACATCACGGGGTGGTGCGCATTGTATGGGTGTGTGTTACGTTACTTTCACTAGTAGGAGTGAGAAAATCATCACGGGGTGGTGCGCATTGTATGGGTGTGTGTTACGTTACATTCACTAGTAGGAGTGAGAAAAACATCACGGGGTGGTGCACATTGTATGGGTGTGTGTTACATTAGATTCACTAGTAGCAGTGAGAAAAACATCACGGGGTGGTGCGCATTGTATGGGTGTGTGTTACATTAGATTCACTAGTAGCAGTGAGAAAAACATCACGGGGTGGTGCGCATTGTATGGGTGTGTGTTACATTACATTCACTAGTAGGAGTGAGAAAAACATCACGGGGTGGTGCGCATTGTATGGCTGTGTGTTACATTACATTCACTAGTAGGAGTGAGAAAAACATCACGGGGTGGTGCGCATTGTATGGGTGTGTGTTACATTACATTCACTAGTAGGAGTGAGAAAAACATCACGGGGTGGTGCGCATTGTATGGGTGTGTGTTACATTACATTCACTAGTAGGAGTGAGAAAAACATCACGGGGTGGGGCGCATTGTATGGGTGTGTGTTACATTACATTCACTAGTAGGAGTGAGAAAAACATCACGGGGTGGTGCGCATTGTATGGGTGTGTGTTACATTACATTCACTAGTAGGAGTGAGAAAAACATCACGGGGTGGTGCGCATTATATGGGTGTGTGTTACATTACATTCACTAATAGGAGTGAGAAAAACATCACGGGGTGGTGCGCATTGTATGGGTGTGTGTTACATTAGATTCACTAGTAGGAGTGAGAAAAACATCACGGGGTGGTGCGCATTGTATGGGTGTGTGTTACATTACATTCACTAGTAGGAGTGAGAAAAACATCACGGGGTGGTGCGCATTGTATGGGTGTGTGTTACATTACATTCACTAGTAGGAGTGAGAAAAACATCACGGGGTGGGGCGCATTGTATGGGTGTGTGTTACATTACATTCACTAGTAGGAGTGAGAAAAACATCACGGGGTGGTGCGCATTGTATGGGTGTGTGTTACATTACATTCACTAGTAGGAGTGAGAAAAACATCACGGGGTGGTGCGCATTATATGGGTGTGTGTTACATTACATTCACTAATAGGAGTGAGAAAAACATCACGGGGTGGTGCGCATTGTATGGGTGTGTGTTACATTAGATTCACTAGTAGGAGTGAGAAAAACATCACGGGGTGGTGCGCATTGTATGGGTGTGTGTTACATTAGATTCACTAGTAGGAGTGAGAAAAACATCACGGGGTGGTGCGCCTTGTATGGGTGTGTGTTACATTAGATTCACTAGTAGGAGTGAGAAAAACATCACGGGGTGGTGCGCCTTGTATGGGTGTGTGTTACATTAGATTCACTAGTAGGAGTGATAAAAACATCACGGGGTGGTGCGCCTTGTATGGGTGTGTGTTACATTAGATTCACTAGTAGGAGTGAGAAAAACATCACGGGGTGGTGCGCATTGTATGGGTGTGTGTTACATTAGATTCACTAGTAGGAGTGAGAAAAACATCACGGGGTGGTGCGCATTGTATGGGTGTGTGTTACATTAAATTCACTACTAGGAGTGACAAAAACATCACGGGGTGGTGCGCATTGTATGGGTGTGTGTTACGTTACATTCACTAGTAGGAGTGAGAAAAACATCACGGGGTGGTGCGCATTGTATGGGTGTGTGTTACGTTACATTCACTAGTAGGAGTGAGAAAAACATCACGGGGTGGTGCGCACTGTATGGGTGTGTGTTACGTTACATTCACTAGTAGGAGTGAGAAAATCATCACGGGGTGGTGCGCATTGTATGGGTGTGTGTTACGTTAGATACACTAGTAGGAGTGAGAAAAACATCACGGGGTGGTGCGCATTGTATGGGTGTGTGTTACGTTAGATTCACTAGTAGGAGTGAGAAAAACATCACGGGGTGGTGCGCCTTGTATGGGTGTGTGTTACATTAGATTCACTAGTAGGAGTGAGAAAAACATCACGGGGTGGTGCGCATTGTATGGGTGTGTGTTACATTAGATTCACTAGTAGCAGTGAGAAAAACATCACGGGGTGGTGCGCCTTGTATGGGTGTTGTTACATTAGATTCACTAGTAGCAGGGAGAAAAACATCACGGGGTGGTGCGCCTTGTATGGGTGTGTGTTACATTAGATTCACTAGTAGGAGTCAGAAAAACATCACGGGGTGGTCCGCCTTTTATGGGTGTGTGTTACATTACATTCACTAGTAAGAGTGAGAAAAACATCACGGGGTGGTGCGCCTTGTATGGGTGTGTGTTACATTACATTCACTAGTAGGAGTGAGAAAAACAACACGGGGTGGTGCGCCTTGTATGGGTGTGTGTTACATTAGATTCACTAGTAGGAGTGAGAAAAACATCACGGGGTGGTGCGCCTTGTATGGCTGTGTGTTACATTACATTCACAAGTAGGAGTGAGAAAAACATCACGGGGTGGTGCGCCTTGTATGGGTGTGTGTACATTACATTCACTAGTAGTAGTGAGAAAAACATCACGGGGTGGTGCGCATTGTATGGGTGTGTGTACATTACATTCACTAGTAGGAGTGAGAAAAACATCACGGGGTGGTGCGCATTGTATGGGTGTGTGTTACATTAGATTCACTAGTAGGAGTGAGAAAAACATCACGGGGTGGTGCGCATTGTATGGGTGTGTGTTACATTAGATTCACTAGTAGGAGTGAGAAAAACATCACGGGGTGGTGCGCCTTGTATGGGTGTGTGTTACATTAGATTCACTAGTAGGAGTGAGAAAAACATCACGGGGCGGTGCGCATTGTATGGGTGTGTGTTACATTACATTCACTAGTAGGAGTGAGAAAAACATCACGGGGTGGTGCGCCTTGTATGGGTGTGTGTTATATTACATTCACTAGTAGGAGAGAGAAAAACATCACGGGGCGGTGCGCATTGTATGGGTGTGTGTTACATTACATTCACTAGTAGGAGTGAGAAAAACATCACGGGGTGGTGCGCCTTGTATGGGTGTGTGTTATATTACATTCACTAGTAGGAGTGAGCAAATCATCACGGGGTGGTGCGCATTGTATGAGTGTGTGTTACATTACATTCACTAGTAGGAGAGAGAAAAACATCACGGGGTGGTGCGCATTGTATGGGTGTGTGTTACATTACATTCACTAGTAGGAGTGAGAAAAACATCACGGGGTGGTGCGCATTGTATGGGTGTGTGTTACATTAGATTCACAAGTAGGAGTGAGAAAAACATCACGGGGTTGTGCGCATTGTATGGGTGTGTGTTACGTTACATTCACTAGTAGGAGTGAGAAAAACATCACGGGGTGGTGCGCATTGTATGGGTGTGTGTTACGTTACTTTCACTAGTAGGAGTGAGAAAATCATCACGGGGTGGTGCGCATTGTATGGGTGTGTGTTACGTTACATTCACTAGTAGGAGTGAGAAAAACATCACGGGGTGGTGCACATTGTATGGGTGTGTGTTACATTAGATTCACTAGTAGCAGTGAGAAAAACATCACGGGGTGGTGCGCATTGTATGGGTGTGTGTTACATTAGATTCACTAGTAGCAGTGAGAAAAACATCACGGGGTGGTGCGCATTGTATGGGTGTGTGTTACATTACATTCACTAGTAGGAGTGAGAAAAACATCACGGGGTGGTGCGCATTGTATGGGTGTGTGTTACATTACATTCACTAGTAGGAGTGAGAAAAACATCACGGGGTGGTGCGCATTGTATGGGTGTGTGTTACATTACATTCACTAGTAGGAGTGAGAAAAACATCACGGGGTGGTGCGCATTGTATGGGTGTGTGTTACATTACATTCACTAGTAGGAGTGAGAAAAACATCACGGGGTGGGGCGCATTGTATGGGTGTGTGTTACATTACATTCACTAGTAGGAGTGAGAAAAACATCACGGGGTGGTGCGCATTGTATGGGTGTGTGTTACATTACATTCACTAGTAGGAGTGAGAAAAACATCACGGGGTGGTGCGCATTATATGGGTGTGTGTTACATTACATTCACTAATAGGAGTGAGAAAAACATCACGGGGTGGTGCGCATTGTATGGGTGTGTGTTACATTAGATTCACTAGTAGGAGTGAGAAAAACATCACGGGGTGGTGCGCATTGTATGGGTGTGTGTTACATTAGATTCTCTAGTAGGAGTGAGAAAAACATCACGGGGTGGTGCGCCTTGTATGGGTGTGTGTTACATTAGATTCACTAGTAGGAGTGAGAAAAACATCACGGGGTGGTGCGTCTTGTATGGGTGTGTGTTACATTAGATTCACTAGTAGCAGTGAGAAAAACATCACGGGGTGGTGCGCCTTGTATGGGTGTTGTTACATTAGATTCACTAGTAGCAGTGAGAAAAACATCACAGGGTGGTGCGCCTTGTATGGGTGTGTGTTACATTAGATTCACTAGTAGGAGTGAGAAAAACATCACGGGGTGGTGCGCCTTGTATGGGTGTGTGTTACATTAGATTCACTAGTAGGAGTGAGAAAAACATCACGGGGTGGTGCGCCTTGTATGGGTGTGTGTTACATTACATTCACTAGTAGGAGTGAGAAAAACATCACGGGGTGGTGCGCCTTGTATGGGTGTGTGTTACATTACATTCACTAGTAGGAGTGAGAAAAACATCACGTGGTGGTGCGCCTTGTATGGGTGTGTGTTACATTACATTCACTAGTAGGAGTGAGAAAAACATCACGGGGTGGTGCGCCTTGTAGGGGTGTGTGTTACATTAGATTCACTAGTAGGAGTGAGAAAAACATCACGGGGTGGTGCGCCTTGTATGGGTGTGTGTTACATTACATTCACTAGTAGGAGTGAGAAAAACATCACGGGGTGGTGCGCCTTGTATGGGTGTGTGTTACATTACATTCACTAGTAGGAGTGAGAAAAACATCACGGGGTGGTGCGCATTGTATGGGTGTGTGTTACATTAGATTCACTAGTAGGAGTGAGGAAAACATCACGGGGTGGTGCGCATTGTATGGGTGTGTGTTACATTACATTCACTAGTAGGAGTGAGAAAAACATCACGGGGTGGTGCGCATTGTATGGGTGTGTGTTACATTAGATTCACTAGTAGGAGTGAGAAAAACATCACGGGGTGGTGCGCCTTGTATGGGTGTGTGTTACATTAGATTCACTAGTAGGAGTGAGAAAAACATCACGGGGTGGTGCGCCTTGTATGGGTGTGTGTTACATTACATTCACTAGTAGGAGTGAGAAAAACATCACGGGGTGGTGCGCCTTGTATGGGTGTGTGTTACATTACATTCACTAGTAGGAGTGAGAAAAACATCACGGGGTGGTGCGCATTGTATGGGTGTGTGTTACATTAGATTCAGTAGTAGGAGTGAGGAAAACATCACGGGGTGGTGCGCATTGTATGGGTGTGTGTTACATTAGATTCACTAGTAGGAGTGAGAAAAACATCACGGGGTGGTGCGCATTGTATGGGTGTGTGTTACATTAGATTCACTAGTAGGAGTGAGAAAAACATCACGGGGTGGTGCGCATTGTATGGGTGTGTGTTACATTAGATTCACTAGTAGCAGTGAGAAAAACATCACGGGGTGGTGCGCATTGTATGGGTGTGTGTTACATTAGATTCACTAGTAGCAGTGAGAAAGACATCACGGGGTGGTGCGCATTGTATGGGTGTGTGTTACATTAGATTCACTAGTAGCAGTGAGAAAAACATCACGGGGTGGTGCGCATTGTATGGGTGTGTGTTACATTAGATTCACTAGTAGCAGTGAGAAAAACATCACGGGGTGGTGCGCATTGTATGGGTGTGTGCTACATTACATTCACTAGTAGGAGTGAGAAAAACATCACGGGGTGGTGCGCATTGTATGGGTGTGTGTTACATTACATTCACTAGTAGGAGTGAGAAAAACATCACGGGGTGGTGTGCATTGTATGGGTGTGTGTTACATTACATTCACTAGTAGGAGTGAGAAAAACATCACGGGGTGGTGCGCATTGTATGGGTGTGTGTTACATTACATTCACTAGTAGGAGTGAGATAAACATCACGGGGTGGTGCGCATTGTATGGGTGTGTGTTACATTACATTCACTAGTAGGAGTGAGAAAAACATCACGGGGTGGTGCGCATTGTATGCGTGTGTGTTACAATACATTCTCTAGTAGGAGTGAGAAAAACATCACGGGGTGGTGCGCATTGTATGGGTGTGTGTTACATTAGATTCACTAGTAGGAGTGAGAAAAACATCACGGGGTGGTGCGCATTGTATGGGTGTGTGTTACATTAGATTCACTAGTAGGAGTGAGAAAAACATCACGGGGTGGTGCGCATTGTATGGGTGTGTGTTACATTAGATTCACTAGTAGGAGTGAGAAAAACATCACGGGGTGGTGCGCATTGTATGGGTGTGCGTTACATTAGATTCACTAGTAGCAGTGAGAAAAACATCACGGGGTGGTGCGCATTGTATGGGTGTGCGTTACATTACATTCACTAGTAGCAGTGAGAAAAACATCACGGGGTGGTGCGCATTGTATGGGTGTGCGTTACATTACATTCACTAGTAGCAGTGAGAAAAACATCACGGGGTGGTGCGCATTGTATGGGTGTGCGTTACATTACATTCACTAGTAGCAGTGAGAAAAACATCTCGGGGTGGTGCGCATTGTATGGGTGTGCGTTACATTACATTCACTAGTAGGAGTGAGAAAAACATCACGGGGTGGTGCGCATTGTATGGGTGTGTGTTACATTAGATTCTCTAGTAGCAGTGAGAAAAACATCACGGGGTGGTGCGCATTGTATGGGTGTGTGTTACATTAGATTCACTAGTAGCAGTGAGAAAAACATCACGGGGTGGTGCGCATTGTATGGGTGTGTGTTACATTAGATTCACTAGTAGCAGTGAGAAAAACATCACGGGGTGGTGCGCATTGTATGGGTGTGTGTTACATTAGATTCACTAGTAGCAGTGAGAAAAACATCACGGGGTGGTGCGCATTGTATGGGTGTGTGTTACATTAGATTCACTAGTAGCAGTGAGAAAAACATCACGGGGTGGTGCGCATTGTATGGGTGTGTGTTACATTACATACACTAGTAGCAGTGAGAAAAACATCACGGAGTGGTGCGCATTGTATGGGTGTGTGTTACATTACATTCACTAGGAGGAGTGAGAAAAACATCACGGGGTGGTGCGCATTGTATGGGTGTGTGTTACATTACATTCACAAGAAGGAGTGAGAAAAACATCACGGGGTGGTGCGCATTGTATGGGTGTGTGTTACATTACATTCACTAGTAGGAGTGAGAAAAACATCACGGGATGGTGCGCATTGAATGGGTGTGTGTTACATTAGATTCACTAGTAGTAGTGAGAAAAACATCACGGGGTGGTGCGCATTGTATGGGTGTGTGTTACATTAGATTCACTAGTAGGAGTGAGAAAAACATCACGGGGTGGTGCGCATTGTATGGGTGTGTGTTACATTAGATTCACTAGTAGCAGTGAGAAAAACATCACGGGGTGGTGCGCATTGTATGGGTGTGTGTTACATTAGATTCACTAGTAGGAGTGAGAAAAACATCACGGGGTGGTGCGCATTGTATGGGTGTGTGTTACATTAGATTCACTAGTAGGAGTGAGAAAAACATCACGGGGTGGTGCGCATTGTATGGGTGTGTGTTACATTACATTCACTAGTAGCAGTGAGATAAACATCACGGGGTGGTGCGCCTTGTATGGGTGTGTGTTACATTAGATTCACTAGTAGGAGTGAGAAAAACATCACGGGGTGGTGCGCCTTGTATGGGTGTGTGTTACATTAGATTCACTAGTAGGAGTGAGAAAAACATCACGGGGTGGTGCGCCTTGTATGGGTGTGTGTTACATTAGATTCACTAGTAGGAGTGAGAAAAACATCACGGGGTGGTGCGCCTTGTATGGGTGTGTGTTACATTAGATTCACTAGTAGGAGTGAGAAAAACATCACGGGGTGGTGCGCATTGTATGGGTGTGTGTTACATTAGATTCACTAGTAGGAGTGAGAAAAACATCACGGGGTGGTGCGCATTGTATGGGTGTGTGTTACATTAGATTCACTAGTAGGAGTGAGAAAAACATCACGGGGTGGTGCGCATTGTATGGGTGTGTGTTACGTTACATTCACTAGTAGGAGTGAGAAAAACATCACGGGGTGGTGCGCATTGTATGGGTGTGTGTTACGTTACATTCACTAGTAGGAGTGAGAAAAACATCACGGGGTGGTGCGCATTGTATGGGTGTGTGTTACATTACATTCACTAGTAGGAGTGAGAAAATCATCACGGGGTGGTGCACATTGTATGGGTGTGTGTTACGTTAGATTCACTAGTAGGAGTGAGAAAAACATCACGGGGTGGTGCGCATTGTATGGGTGTGTGTTACATTACATTCACTAGTAGGAGTGAGAAAAACATCACGGAGTGGTGCGCCTTGTATGGGTGTGTGTTACATTAGATTCACTAGTAGGAGTGAGAAAAACATCACGGGGTGGTGCGCCTTGTATGGGTGTGTGTTACATTAGATTCACTAGTAGCAGTGAGAAAAACATCACGGGGTGGTGCGCCTTGTATGGGTGTTGTTACATTAGATTCACTAGTAGGAGTGAGAAAAACATCACGGGGTGGTGCGCCTTGTATGGGTGTGTGTTACATTAGATTCAGTAGTAGCAGTGAGAAAAACATCACGGGGTGGTGCGCCTTGTATGGGTGTGTGTTACATTACATTCACTAGTAGGAGTGAGAAAAACATCAAGGGGTGGTGCGCCTTGTATGGGTGTGTGTTACATTACATTCACTAGTAGGAGTGAGAAAAACATCACGGTGTGGTGCTCCTTGTATGGGTGTGTGTTACATTACATTCACCAGTAGGAGTGAGAAAAACATCACGGGGTGGTGCGCCTTGTATGGGTGTGTGTTACATTACATTCACCAGTAGGAGTGAGAAAAACATCACGGGGTGGTGCGCCTTGTATGGGTGTGTGTTACATTAGATTCACTAGTAGGAGTGAGAAAAACATCACGGGGTGGTGCGCCTTGTATGGGTGTGTGTTACATTACATTCACTAGTAGGAGTGAGAAAAACATCACGGGGTGGTGCGCCTTGTATGGGTGAGTGTTACATTACATTCACTAGTAGGAGTGAGAAAAACATCACGGGGTGGTGCGCATTGTATGGGTGTGCGTTACATTACATTCACTAGTAGCAGTGAGAAAAACATCACGGGGTGGTGCGCATTGTATGGGTGTGCGTTACATTACATTCACTAGTAGCAGTGAGAAAAACATCACGGGGTGGTGCGCATTGTATGGGTGTGCGTTACATTACATTCACTAGTAGCAGTGAGAAAAACATCACGGGGTGGTGCGCATTGTATGGGTGTGTGTTACATTACATTCACTAGTAGGAGTGAGAAAAACATCACGGGGTGGTGCGCATTGTATGTGTGTGTGTTACATTAGATTCTCTAGTAGCAGTGAGAAAAACATCACGGGGTGGTGCGCATTGTATGGGTGTGTGTTACATTAGATTCACTAGTAGCAGTGAGAAAAACATCACGGGGTGGTGCGCATTGTATGGGTGTGTGTTACATTAGATTCACTAGTAGCAGTGAGAAAAACATCACGGGGTGGTGCGCATTGTATGGGTGTGTGTTACATTAGATTCACTAGTAGGAGTGAGAAAAACATCACGGGGTTGTGCGCCTTGTATGGGTGTGTGTTACATTAGATTCACTAGTAGCAGTGAGAAAAACATCACGGGGTGGTGCGCCTTGTATGGGTGTGTGTTACATTAGATTCACTAGTAGCAGTGAGAAAAACATCACGGGGTGGTGCGCCTTGTATGGGTGTTGTTACATTAGATTCACTAGTAGCAGTGAGAAAAACATCACGGGGTGGTGCGCCTTGTATGGGTGTGTGTTACATTAGATTCAGTAGTAGGAGTGAGAAAAACATCACGGGGTGGTGCGCCTTGTATGGGTGTGTGTTACATTACATTCACTAGTAGGAGTGAGAAAAACATCACGGGGTGGTGCGCCTTGTATGGGTGTGTGTTACATTACATTCACTAGTAGGAGTGAGAAAAACATCACGGTGTGGTGCTCCTTGTATGGGTGTGTGTTACATTACATTCACCAGTAGGAGTGAGAAAAACATCATGGGGTGGTGCGCCTTGTATGGGTGTGTGTTACATTACATTCACCAGTAGGAGTGAGAAAAACATCACGGGGTGGTGCGCCTTGTATGGGTGTGTGTTACATTAGATTCACTAGTAGGAGTGAGAAAAACATCACGGGGTGGTGCGCCTTGTATGGGTGTGTGTTACATTACATTCACTAGTAGGAGTGAGAAAAACATCACGGGGTGGTGCGCCTTGTATGGGTGAGTGTTACATTACATTCACTAGTAGGAGTGAGAAAAACATCACGGGGTGGTGCGCAATTTATGGGTGTGTGTTACATTAGATTCACTAGTAGGAGTGAGAAAAACATCACCGGGTGGTGCGCATTGTATGGTTGTGTGTTACATTACATTCACTAGTAGGAGTGAGAAAAACATCACGGGGTGGTGCGCATTGTATGGGTGTGTGTTACATTAGATTCACTAGTAGGAGTGAGAAAAACATCACGGGGTGGTGCGCCTTGTATGGGTGTGTGTTACATTACATTCACTAGTAGGAGTGAGAAAAACATCACGGGGTGGTGCGCCTTGTATGGGTGTGTGTTACATTACATTCACTAGTAGGAGTGAGCAAATCATCACGGGGTGGTGCGCATTGTATGGGTGTGTGTTACATTACATTCACTAGTAGGAGTGAGAAAAACATCACGGTGTGGTGCGCATTGTATGGGTGTGTGTTACATTACATTCACTAGTAGGAGTGAGAAAAACATCACGGGGTTGTGCGCCTTGTATGGGTGTGTGTTACATTACATTCACTAGTAGGAGTGAGAAAAACATCACGGGGTGGTGCGCCTTGTATGGGTGTGTGTTACATTACATTCACTAGTAGGAGTGAGCAAATCATCACGGGGTGGTGCGCATTGTATGGGTGTGTGTTACATTACATTCACTACTAGGAGTGAGAAAAACATCACGGGGTGGTGCGCATTGTATGGGTGTGTGTTACATTACATTCACTAGTAGGAGTGAGAAAAACATCACGGGGTGGTGCGTATTGTATGGGTGTGTGTTACATTAGATACACAAGTAGGAGTGAGAAAAACATCACGGGGTGGTGCGCATTGTATGGGTGTGTGTTACATTAGATTCACAAGTAGGAGTGAGAAAAACATCACGGGGTGGTGCGCATTGTATGGGTGTGTGTTACATTAGATTCACTAGTAGCAGTGAGAAAAACATCACGGGGTGGTGCGCATTGTATGGGTGTGTGTTACATTAGATTCACTAGTAGCAGTGAGAAAAACATCACGGGGTGGTGCGCATTGTATGGGTGTGTGTTACATTACATTCACTAGTAGGAGTGAGAAAAACATCACGGGGTGGTGCGCATTGTATGGGTGTGTGTTACATTAGATTCACAAGTAGGAGTGAGAAAAACATCACGGGGTGGTGCGCATTGTATGGGTGTGTGTTACATTAGATTCACTAGTAGGAGTGTGAAAAACATCACGGGGTGGTGCGCCTTGTATGGGTGTGTGTTACATTAGATTCAGTAGTAGGAGTGAGAAAAACATCACGGGGTGGTGCGCCTTGTATGGGTGTGTGTTACATTACATTCACTAGTAGGAGTGAGAAAAACATCACGGGGTGGTGCGCCTTGTATGGGTGTGTGTTACATTACATTCACTAGTAGGAGTGAGAAAAACATCACGGGGTGGTGCGCCTTGTATGGGTGTGTGTTACATTACATTCACTAGTAGGAGTGAGAAAAACATCACGGGGTGGTGCGCCTTGTATGGGTGTGTGTTACATTACATTCACTAGTAGGAGTGAGAAAAACATCACGGGGTGGTGCGCCTTGTATGGGTGTGTGTTACATTACATTCACTAGTAGGAGTGAGAAAAACATCACGGGGTGGTGCGCCTTGTATGGGTGTGTGTTACATTACATTCACTAGTAGGAGTGAGAAAAATATCACGGGGTGGTGCGCCTTGTATGGGTGTGTGTTACATTACATTCACTAGTAGGAGTGAGAAAAACATCACGGGGTGGTGCGCAATTTATGGGTGTGTGTTACATTAGATTCACTAGTAGGAGTGAGAAAAACATCACGGGGTGGTGCGCATTGTATGGGTGTGTGTTACATTACATTCACTAGTAGGAGTGAGAAAAACATCACGGGGTGGTGCGCATTGTATGGGTGTGTGTTACATTAGATTCACTAGTAGGAGTGAGAAAAACATCACGGGGTTGTGCGCCTTGTATGGGTGTGTGTTACATTACATTCACTAGTAGGAGTGAGAAAAACATCACGGGGTGGTGCGCCTTGTATGGGTGTGTGTTACATTACATTCACTAGTAGGAGTGAGCAAATCATCACGGGGTGGTGCGCATTGTATGGGTGTGTGTTACATTACATTCACTACTAGGAGTTAGAAAAACATCACGTGGTGGTGCGCATTGTATGGGTGTGTGTTACATTACATTCACTAGTAGGAGTGAGAAAAACATCACGGGGTGGTGCGTATTGTATGGGTGTGTGTTACATTAGATTCACAAGTAGGAGTGAGAAAAACATCACGGGGTGGTGCGCATTGTATGGGTGTGTGTTACATTAGATTCACAAGTAGGAGTGAGAAAAACATCACGGGGTGGTGCGCATTGTATGGGTGTGTGTTACATTAGATTCACTAGTAGCAGTGAGAAAAACATCACGGGGTGGTGCGCATTGTATGGGTGTGCGTTACATTAGATTCACTAGTAGCAGTGAGAAAAACATCACGGGGTGGTGCGCATTGTATGGGTGTGCGTTACATTAGATTCACTAGTAGCAGTGAGAAAAACATCACGGGGTGGTGCGCATTGTATGGGTGTGTGTTACATTACATTCACTAGTAGGAGTGAGAAAAACATCACGGGGTTGTGCGCATTGTATGGGTGTGTGTTACATTACATTCACTAGTAGGAGTGAGAAAAACATCACGGGGTGGTGCGCATTGTATGGGTGTGTGTTACATTACATTCACTAGTAGGAGTGAGAAAAACATCACGGGGTGGTGCGCATTGTATGGGTGTGTGTTACATTAGATTCACTAGTAGGAGTGAGAAAAACATCACGGGGTGGTGCGCCTTGTATGGGTGTGTGTTACATTACATTCACTAGTAGGAGTGAGAAAAACATCACGGGGTGGTGCGCAATTTATGGGTGTGTGTTACATTACATTCACTAGTAGGAGTGAGAAAAACATCACGGGGTGGTGCGCAATTTATGGGTGTGTGTTACATTAGATTCACTAGTAGGAGTGAGAAAAACATCACGGGGTGGTGCGCATTGTATGGGTGTGTGTTACATTACATTCACTAGAAGGAGTGAGAAAAACATAACGGGGTGGTGCGCATTGTATGGGTGTGTGTTACATTAGATTCACTAGTAGGAGTGAGAAAAACATCACGGGGTGGTGCGCCTTGTATGGGTGTGTGTTACATTACATTCACTAGTAGGAGTGAGAAAAACATCACGGGGTGGTGCGCCTTGTATGGGTGTGTGTTACATTACATTCACTAGTAGGAGTGAGCAAATCATCACGGGGTGGTGCGCATTGTATGGGTGTGTGTTACATTACATTCACTAGTAGGAGTGAGAAAAACATCACGGGGTGGTGCGCCTTGTATGGGTGTGTGTTACATTACATTCACTACTAGGAGTGAGAAAAACATCACGGGGTGGTGCGCATTGTATGGGTGTGTGTTACATTACATTCACTAGTAGGAGTGAGAAAAACATCACGGGGTGGTGCGCATTGTATGGGTGTGTGTTACATTAGATTCACAAGTAGGAGTGAGAAAAACATCACGGGGTGGTGCGCATTGTATGGGTGTGTGTTACATTAGATTCACTAGTAGGAGTGAGAAAAACATCACGGGTTGGTGCGCATTGTATGGGTGTGTGTTACATTAGATTCACTAGTAGCAGTGAGAAAAACATCAAGGTGTGGTGCGCATTGTATGGGTGTGTGTTACATTAGATTCACTAGTAGCAGTGAGAAAAACATCACGGGGTGGTGCGCATTGTATGGGTGTGTGTTACATTAGATTCACTAGTAGCAGTGAGAAAAACATCACGGGGTGGTGCGCATTGTATGGGTGTGTGTTACATTACATTCACTAGTAGGAGTGAGAAAAACATCACGGGGTGGTGCGCATTGTATGGGTGTGTGTTACATTACATTCACTAGTAGGAGTGAGAAAAACATCACGGGGTGGTGCGCATTGTATGGGTGTGTGTTACATTAGATTCACTAGTAGGAGTGAGAAAAACATCACGGGGTGGTGCGCATTGTATGGGTGTGTGTTACATTACATTCACTAGTAGGAGTGAGAAAAACATCACGGGGTGGTGCGCATTGTATGGGTGTGTGTTACATTACATTCACTAGTAGGAGTGAGAAAAACATCACGGGGTGGTGCGCATTGTATGCGTGTGTGTTACATTACATTCTCTAGTAGGAGTGAGAAAAACATCACGGGTGTTTCGCATTGTATGGGTGTGTGTTACATTAGATTCACTAGTAGGAGTGAGAAAAACATCACGGGGTGGTGCGCATTGTATGGGTGTGTGTTACATTAGATTCACTAGTAGGAGTGAGAAAAACATCACGGGGTGGTGCGCATTGTATGGGTGTGTGTTACATTAGATTCACTAGTATGAGTGAGAAAAACATCACGGGGTGGTGCGCATTGTATGGGTTTGCGTTACATTACATTCACTAGTAGCAGTGAGAAAATCATCACGGGGTGGTGCGCATTGTATGGGTGTGCGTTACATTACATTCACTAGTAGCAGTGAGAAAAACATCATGGGGTGGTGCGCATTGTATGGGTGTGTGTTACATTACATTCACTAGTAGCAGTGAGAAAAACATCACGGGGTGGTGCGCATTGTATGGGTGTGTGTTACATTACATTCACTAGTAGGAGTGAGAAAAACATCACGGGGTGGTGCGCATTGTATGGGTGTGTGTTACATTAGATTCTCTAGTAGCAGTGAGAAAAACATCACGGGGTGGTGCGCATTGTATGGGTGTGTGTTACATTAGATTCACTAGTAGCAGTGAGAAAAACATCACGGGGTGGTGCGCATTGTATGGGTGTGTGTTACATTAGATTCACTAGTAGGAGTGAGAAAAACATCACGGGGTGGTGCGCATTGTATGGGAGTGTGTTACATTACATTCACTAGTAGGAGTGAGAAAAACATCACGGGGTGGTGCGCATTGTATGGGAGTGTGTTACATTAGATTCATTAGTAGGAGTGAGAAAAACATCACGGGGTGGTGCGCCTTGTATGGGTGTGTGTTACATTAGATTCACTAGTAGGAGTGAGAAAAACATCACGGGGTGGTGCGCATTGTATGGGTGTGTGTTACATTAGATTCACTAGTAGGAGTGAGAAAAACATCACGGGGTGGTGCGCAATGTATGGGTGTGTGTTACATTACATCCACTAGTAGGAGTGAGAAAAACCTCACGGGGTTGTGCGCCTTGTATGGGTGTGTGTTACATTACATTCACTAGTAGGAGTGAGAAAAACATCACGGGGTGGTGCGCATTGTATGCGTGTGTGTTACATTACATTCTCTAGTAGGAGTGAGAAAAACATCACGGGGTGGTGCGCATTGTATGGGTGTGTGTTACATTAGATTCACTAGTAGGAGTGAGAAAAACATCACGGGGTGGTGCGCATTGTATGGGTGTGTGTTACATTAGATTCACTAGTAGGAGTGAGAAAAACATCACGGGGTGGTGCGCCTTGTATGGGTGTGCGTTACATTACATTCAGTAGTAGGAGTGAGAAAAACATCACGGGGTGGTGCGCCTTGTATGGGTGTGTGTTACATTACATTCACTAGTAGGAGTGAGAAAAACATCACGGGGTGGTGCGCCTTGTATGGGTGTGTGTTACATTACATTCACTAGTAGGAGTGAGAAAAACATCACGGGGTGGTGCGCCTTGTATGGGTGTGTGTTACATTACATTCACTAGTAGGAGTGAGAAAAACATCACGGGGTGGTGCGCCTTGTATGGGTGTGTGTTACATTACATTCACTAGTAGGAGTGAGAAAAACATCACGGGGTGGTGCGCCTTGTATGGGTGTGTGTTACATTAGATTCAGTAGTAGGAGTGAGAAAAACATCACGGGGTGGTGCGCCTTGTATGGGTGTGTGTTACATTACATTCACTAGTAGGAGTGAGAAAAACATCACGGGGTGGTGCGCCTTGTATGGGTGTGTGTTACATTACATTCACTAGTAGGAGTGAGAAAAACATCACGGGGTGGTGCGCAATTATGGGTGTGTGTTACATTAGATTCACTAGTAGGAGTGAGAAAAACATCACGGGGTGGTGCGCATCGTATGGGTGTGTGTTACATTACATTCACTAGTAGGAGTGAGAAAAACATCACGGGGTGGTGCGCATTGTATGGGTGTGTGTTACATTAGATTCACTAGTAGGAGTGAGAAAAACATCACGGGGTTGTGCGCCTTGTATGGGTGTGTGTTACATTACATTCACTAGTAGGAGTGAGAAAAACATCACGGGGTGGTGCGCCTTGTATGGGTGTGTGTTACATTACATTCACTAGTAGGAGTGAGCAAATCATCACGGGGTGGTGCGCATTGTATGGGTGTGTGTTACATTAGATTCACTAGTAGGAGTGAGAAAAACATCACGTGGTGGTGCGCATTGTATGGGTGTGTGTTACATTACATTCACTAGTAGGAGTGAGAAAAACATCACGGGGTGGTGCGCATTGTATGGGTGTGTGTTACATTAGATTCACAAGTAGGAGTGAGAAAAACATCACGGGGTGGTGCGCATTGTATGGGAGTGTGTTACATTACATTCACTAGTAGGAGTGAGAAAAACATCACGGGGTGGTGCTCATTGTATGGGAGTGTGTTACATTAGATTCATTAGTAGGAGTGAGAAAAACATCACGGGGTGGTGCGCATTGTATGGGTGTGTGTTACATTAGATTCACTAGTAGGAGTGAGAAAAACATCACGGGGTGGTGCGCATTGTATGGGTGTGTGTTACATTAGATTCACTAGTAGGACTGAGAAAAACATCACGGGGTGGTGCGCAATGTATGCGTGTGTGTTACATTACATTCACTAGTAGGAGTGAGAAAAACATCACGGGGTGGTGCGCCTTGTATGGGTGTGTGTTACATTAGATTCACTAGTAGGAGTGAGAAAAACATCACGGGGTGGTGCGCCTTGTATGGGTGTGTGTTACATTACTTTCACTAGTAGGAGTGAGAAAAACATCACGGGGTGGTTCGCCTTGTATGGGTGTGTGTTACATTACATTCACTAGTAGGAGTGAGAAAAACATCACGGGGTGGTGCGCAATTTATGGGTGTGTGTTACATTAGATTCACTAGTAGGAGTGAGAAAAACATCACGGGGTGGTGCGCATTGTATGGGTGTGTGTTACAGTACATTCACTAGTAGGAGTGAGAAAAACATCACGGGGTTGTGCGCCTTGTATGGGTGTGTGTTACATTACATTCACTAGTAGGAGTGAGAAAAACATCACGGGGTGGTGCGCATTGTATGCGTGTGTGTTACATTAGATTCACTAGTAGGAGTGAGAAAAACATCACGTGGTGGTGCGCATTGTATGGGTGTGTGTTACATTAGATTCACTAGTAGGAGTGAGAAAAACATCACGGGGTGGTGCGCATTGTATGGGTGTGTGTTACATTAGATTCACTAGTAGGAGTGAGAAAAACATCACGGGGTGGTGCGCCTTGTATGGGTGTGTGTTACATTAGATTCAGTAGTAGGAGTGAGAAAAACATCACGGGGTGGTGCGCCTTGTATGGGTGTGTCTTACATTACATTCACTAGTAGGAGTGAGAAAAACATCACGGGGTGGTGCGCATTGTATGGGTGTGTGTTACATTAGATTCACTAGTAGGAGTGAGAAAAACATCACGGGGTGGTGCGCATTGTATGGGTGTGTGTTACATTAGATTCACTAGTAGGAGTGAGAAAAACATCACGGGGTGGTGCGCAATGTATGCGTGTGTGATACATTACATTCACTAGTAGGAGTGAGAAAAACATCACGGGGTTGTGCGCCTTGTATGGGTGTGTGTTACATTACATTCACTAGTAGGAGTGAGAAAAACATCACGGGGTGGTGCGCATTGTATGCGTGTGTGTTACATTACATTCTCTAGTAGGAGTGAGAAAAACATCACGGGGTGGTGCGCATTTTATGGGTGTGTGTTACATTAGATTCACTAGTAGGAGTGAGAAAAACATCACGT
This sequence comes from Cavia porcellus, assembly GCF_034190915.1. Lineage (NCBI taxonomy): Eukaryota > Metazoa > Chordata > Mammalia > Rodentia > Caviidae > Cavia > Cavia porcellus. The sequence goes on along the minus strand of NW_026947642.1, from coordinate 229,321 downwards.
GGTGGTGCGCATTGTATGGGTGTGTGTTACATTAGATTCACTAGTAGGAGTGAGAAAAACATCACGGGGTGGTGCGCATTGTATGGGTGTGTGTTACATTAGATTCACTAGTAGGAGTGAGAAAAACATCACGGGGTGGTGCGCCTTGTATGGGTGTGTGTTACATTAGATTCAGTAGTAGGAGTGAGAAAAACATCACGGGGTGGTGCGCCTTGTATGGGTGTGTGTTACATTACATTCACTAGTAGGAGTGAGAAAAACATCACGGGGTGGTGCGCCTTGCATGGGTGTGTGTTACATTACATTCACTAGTAGGAGTGAGAAAAACATCACGGGGTGGTGCGCCTTGTATGGGTGTGTGTTACATTACATTCACTAGTAGGAGTGAGAAAAACATCACGGGGTGGTGCGCCTTGTATGGGTGTGTGTTACATTACATTCACTAGTAGGAGTGAGAAAAACATCACGGGGTGGTGCGCCTTGTATGGGTGTGTGTTACATTAGATTCACTAGTAGGAGTGAGAAAAACATCTCGGGGTGGTGCGCCTTGTATGGGTGTGTGTTACATTACTTTCACTAGTAGGAGTGAGAAAAACATCACGGGGTGGTGCGCCTTGTATGGGTGTGTGTTACATTACATTCACTAGTAGGAGTGAGAAAAACATCACGGGGTGGTGCGCAATTTATGGGTGTGTGTTACATTAGATTCACCAGTAGGAGTGAGAAAAACATCACGGGGTGGTGCGCATTGTATGGGTGTGTGTTACATTACATTCACTAGTAGGAGTGAGAAAAACATCACGGGGTGGTGCGCATTGTATGGGTGTGTGTTACATTAGATTCACTAGTAGGAGTGAGAAAAACATCACGGGGTTGTGCGCCTTGTATGGGTGTGTGTTACATTATATTCACTAGTAGGAGTGAGAAAAACATCACGGGGTGGTGCGCCTTGTATGGGTGTGTGTTACATTACATTCACTAGTAGGAGTGAGCAAATCATCACGGGGTGGTGCGTATTGTATGGGTGTGTGTTACATTACATTCACTACTAGGAGTGAGAAAAACATCACGGGGTGGTGCGCATTGTATGGGTGTGTGTTACATTAGATTCACTAGTAGGAGTGAGAAAAACATCACGGAGTGGTGCGCATTGTATGGGTGTGTGTTACATTAGATTCACAAGTAGGAGTGAGAAAAACATCACGGGGTGGTGCGCATTGTATGGGTGTGTGTTACATTAGATTCACAAGTAGGAGTGAGAAAAACATCACGGGGTGGTGCGCATTGTATGGGTGTGTGTTACATTAGATTCACTAGTAGCAGTGAGAAAAACATCACGGGGTGGTGCGCATTGTATGGGTGTGTGTTACATTAGATTCACTACTAGCAGTGAGAAAAACATCACGGGGTGGTGCGCATTGTATGGGTGTGTGTTACATTAGATTCACTAGTAGGAGTGAGAAAAACATCACGGGGTGGTGCGCCTTGTATGGGTGTGTGTTACATTAGATTCAGTAATAGGAGTGAGAAAAACATCACGGGGTGGTGCGCCTTGTATGGGTGTGTCTTACATTACATTCACTAGTAGGAGTGAGAAAAACATCACGGGGTGGTGCGCATTGTATGGGTGTGTGTTACATTAGATTCACTAGTAGGAGTGAGAAAAACATCACGGGGTGGTGCGCATTGTATGGGTGTGTGTTACATTAGATTCACTAGTAGGAGTGAGAAAAACATCACGGGGTGGTGCGCAATGTATGCGTGTGTGTTACATTACATTCACTAGTAGGAGTGAGAAAAACATCACGGGGTTGTGCGCCTTGTATGGGTGTGTGTTACATTACATTCACTAGTAGGAGTGAGAAAAACATCACGGGGTGGTGCGCATTGTATGCGTGTGTGTTACATTACATTCTCTAGTAGGAGTGAGAAAAATATCACGGGGTGGTGCGCATTGTATGGGTGTGTGTTACATTAGATTCACTAGTAGGAGTGAGAAAAACATCACGTGGTGGTGTGCATTGTATGGGTGTGTGTTACATTAGATTCACTAGTAGGAGTGAGAAAAACATCACGGGGTGGTGCGCATTGTATGGGTGTGTGTTACATTAGATTCACTAGTAGGAGTGAGAAAAACATCACGGGGTGGTGCGCCTTGTATGGGTGTGTGTTACATTAGATTCAGTAGTAGGAGTGAGAAAAACATCACGGGGTGGTGCGCCTTGTATGGGTGTGTGTTACATTAGATTCAGTAGTAGGAGTGAGAAAAACATCACGGGGTGGTGCGCCTTGTATGGGTGTGTGTTACATTACATTCACTAGTAGGAGTGAGAAAAACATCACGGGGTGGTGCGCCTTGTATGGGTGTGTGTTACATTACATTCACTAGTAGGAGTGAGAAAAACATCACGGGGTGGTGCGCCTTGTATGGGTGTGTGTTACATTACATTCACTAGTAGGAGTGAGAAAAACATCACGGGGTGGTGCGCCTTGAATGGGTGTGTGTTACATTAGATTCACTAGTAGGAGTCAGAAAAACATCACGGGGTGGTGCGCCTTGTATGGGTGTGTGTTACATTACTTTCACTAGTAGGAGTGAGAAAAACATCACGGGGTGGTGCGCCTTGTATGGGTGTGTGTTACATTACATTCACTAGTAGGAGTGAGAAAAACATCACGGGGTGGTGCGCAATTTATGGGTGTGTGTTACATTAGATTCACTAGTAGGAGTGAGAAAAACATCACGGGGTGGTGCGCATTGTATGGGTGTGTGTTACATTACATTCACTAGTAGGAGTGAGAAAAACATCACGGGGTGGTGCGCATTGTATGGGTGTGTGTTACATTAGATTCACTAGTAGGAGTGAGAAAAACATCATGGGGTTGTGCGCCTTGTATGGGTGTGTGTTACATTACATTCACTAGTAGGAGTGAGAAAAACATCACGGGGTGGTGCGCCTTGTATGGGTGTGTGTTACATTACATTCACTAGTAGGAGTGAGCAAATCATCACGGGGTGGTGCGCAATTTATGGGTGTGTGTTACATTAGATTCACTAGTAGGAGTGAGAAAAACATCACGGGGTGGTGCGCATTGTATGGGTGTGTGTTACATTACATTCACTAGTAGGAGTGAGAAAAACATCACGGGGTGGTGCGCATTGTATGGGTGTGTGTTACATTAGATTCACTAGTAGGAGTGAGAAAAACATCACGGGGTGGTGCGCCTTGTATGGGTGTGTGTTACATTACATTCACTAGTAGGAGTGAGCAAATCATCACGGGGTGGTGCGCATTGTATGGGTGTGTGTTACATTAGATTCACTAGTAGGAGTGAGAAAAACATCACGTGGTGGTGCGCATTGTATGGGTGTGTGTTACATTACATTCACTAGTAGGAGTGAGAAAAACATCACGGGGTGGTGCGCATTGTATGGGTGTGTGTTACATTAGATTCACAAGTAGGAGTGAGAAAAACATCACGGGGTGGTGCGCATTGTATGGGAGTGTGTTACATTACATTCACTAGTAGGAGTGAGAAAAACATCACGGGGTGGTGCTCATTGTATGGGAGTGTGTTACATTAGATTCACTAGTAGGAGTGAGAAAAACATCACAGGGTGGTGCGCCTTGTATGGGTGTGTGTTACATTACATTCACTAGTAGGAGTGAGAAAAACATCACGGGGTGGTGCGCATTGTATGGGTGTGTGTTACATTAGATTCACTAGTAGGAGTGAGAAAAACATCACGGGGTGGTGCGCATTGTATGGGTGTGTGTTACATTAGATTCACTAGTAGGACTGAGAAAAACATCACGGGGTGGTGCGCAATGTATGCGTGTGTGTTACATTACATTCACTAGTAGGAGTGAGAAAAACATCACGGGGTGGTGCGCCTTGTATGGGTGTGTGTTACATTAGATTCACTAGTAGGAGTGAGAAAAACATCACGGGGTGGTGCGCCTTGTATGGGTGTGTGTTACATTACTTTCACTAGTAGGAGTGAGAAAAACATCACGGGGTGGTGCGCCTTGTATGGGTGTGTGTTACATTACATTCACTAGTAGGAGTGAGAAAAACATCACGGGGTGGTGCGCAATTTATGGGTGTGTGTTACATTAGATTCACTAGTAGGAGTGAGAAAAACATCACAGGGTGGTGCGCATTGTATGGGTGTGTGTTACAGTACATTCACTAGTAGGAGTGAGAAAAACATCACGGGGTGGTGCGCCTTGTATGGGTGTGTGTTACATTAGATTCAGTAGTAGGAGTGAGAAAAACATCACGGGGTGGTGCGCCTTGTATGGGTGTGTCTTACATTACATTCACTAGTAGGAGTGAGAAAAACATCACGGGGTGGTGCGCATTGTATGGGTGTGTGTTACATTAGATTCACTAGTAGGAGTGAGAAAAACATCACGGGGTGGTGCGCATTGTATGGGTGTGTGTTACATTAGATTCACTAGTAGGAGTGAGAAAAACATCACGGGGTGGTGCGCAATGTATGCGTGTGTGTTACATTACATTCACTAGTAGGAGTGAGAAAAACATCACGGGGTTGTGCGCCTTGTATGGGTGTGTGTTACATTACATTCACTAGTAGGAGTGAGAAAAACATCACGGGGTGGTGCGCATTGTATGCGTGTGTGTTACATTACATTCTCTAGTAATAGTGAGAAAAACATCACGGGGTGGTGCGCATTGTATGGGTGTGTGTTACATTAGATTCACTAGTAGGAGTGAGAAAAACATCACGTGGTGGTGCGCATTGTATGGGTGTGTGTTACATTAGATTCACTAGTAGGAGTGAGAAAAACATCACGGGGTGGTGCGCATTGTATGGGTGTGTGTTACATTAGATTCACTAGTAGGAGTGAGAAAAACATCACGGGGTGGTGCGCCTTGTATGGGTGTGTGTTACATTAGATTCAGTAGTAGGAGTGAGAAAAACATCACGGGGTGGTGCGCCTTGTATGGGTGTGTGTTACATTACATTCACTAGTAGGAGTGAGAAAAACATCACGGGGTGGTGCGCCTTGCATGGGTGTGTGTTACATTACATTCACTAGTAGGAGTGAGAAAAACATCACGGGGTGGTGCGCCTTGTATGGGTGTGTGTTACATTACATTCACTAGTAGGAGTGAGAAAAACATCACGGGTTGGTGCGCCTTGTATGGGTGTGTGTTACATTACATTCACTAGTAGGAGTGAGAAAAACATCACGGGGTGGTGCGCCTTGTATGGGTGTGTGTTACATTAGATTCACTAGTAGGAGTGAGAAAAACATCTCGGGGTGGTGCGCCTTGTATGGGTGTGTGTTACATTACTTTCACTAGTAGGAGTGAGAAAAACATCACGGGGTGGTGCGCCTTGTATGGGTGTGTGTTACATTACATTCACTAGTAGGAGTGAGAAAAACATCACGGGGTGGTGCGCAATTTATGGGTGTGTGTTACATTAGATTCACTAGTAGGAGTGAGAAAAACATCACGGGGTGGTGCGCATTGTATGGGTGTGTGTTACATTACATTCACTAGTAGGAGTGAGAAAAACATCACGGGGTGGTGCGCATTGTATGGGTGTGTGTTACATTAGATTCACTAGTAGGAGTGAGAAAAACATCACGGGGTGGTGCGCATTGTATGGGTGTGTGTTACATTAGATTCACAAGTAGGAGTGAGAAAAACATCACGGGGTGGTGCTCATTGTATGGGTGTGTGTTACATTAGATTCACAAGTAGGAGTGAGAAAAACATCACGGGGTGGTGCGCATTGTATGGGTGTGTGTTACATTAGATTCACTAGTAGGAGTGAGAAAAACATCACGGGGTGGTGCGCATTGTATGGGTGTGTGTTACATTAGATTCACTACTAGCAGTGAGAAAAACATCACGGGGTGGTGCGCATTGTATGGGTGTGTGTTACATTAGATTCACTAGTAGGAGTGAGAAAAACATCACGGGGTGGTGCGCCTTGTATGGGTGTGTGTTACATTAGATTCAGTAATAGGAGTGAGAAAAACATCACGGGGTGGTGCGCCTTGTATGGGTGTGTCTTACATTACATTCACTAGTAGGAGTGAGAAAAACATCACGGGGTGGTGCGCATTGTATGGGTGTGTGTTACATTAGATTCACTAGTAGGAGTGAGAAAAACATCACGGGGTGGTGCGCATTGTATGGGTGTGTGTTACATTAGATTCACTAGTAGGAGTGAGAAAAACATCACGGGGTGGTGCGCAATGTATGCGTGTGTGTTACATTACATTCACTAGTAGGAGTGAGAAAAACATCACGGGGTTGTGCGCTTTGTATGGGTGTGTGTTACATTACATTCAGTAGTAGGAGTGAGAAAAACATCACGGGGTGGTGCGCATTGTATGCGTGTGTGTTACATTACATTCTCTAGTAGGAGTGAGAAAAACATCACGGGGTGGTGCGCATTGTATGGGTGAGTGTTACATTAGATTCACTAGTAGGAGTGAGAAAAACATCACGTGGTGGTGCACATTGTATGGGTGTGTGTTACATTAGATTCACTAGTAGGAGTGAGAAAAACATCACGGGGTGGTGCGCATTGTATGGGTGTGTGTTACATTAGATTCACTAGTAGGAGTGAGAAAAACATCACGGGGTGGTGCGCCTTGTATGGGTGTGTGTTACATTACATTCACTAGTAGGAGTGAGAAAAACATCACGGGGTGGTGCGTATTGTATGGGTGTGTGTTACATTACATTCACTACTAGGAGTGAGAAAAACATCACGGGGTGGTGCGCATTGTATGGGTGTGTGTTACATTACATTCACTAGTAGGAGTGAGCAAATCATCACGGGGTGGTGCGTATTGTATGGGTGTGTGTTACATTACATTCACTACTAGGAGTGAGAAAAACATCACGGGGTGGTGCGCATTGTATGGGTGTGTGTTACATTACATTCACTAGTAGGAGTGAGAAAAACATCACGGGGTGGTGCGCATTGTATGGGTGTGTGTTACATTAGATTCACAAGTAGGAGTGAGAAAAACATCACGGGGTGGTGCGCATTGTATGGGTGTGTGTTACATTAGATTCACAAGTAGGAGTGAGAAAAACATCACGGGGTGGTGCGCATTGTATGGGTGTGTGATACATTAGATTCACTAGTAGCAGTGAGAAAAACATCACGGGGTGGTGCGCATTGTATGGGTGTGTGTTACATTAGATTCACTACTAGCAGTGAGAAAAACATCACGGGGTGGTGCGCATTGTATGGGTGTGTGTTACATTAGATTCAATAGTAGGAGTGAGAAAAACATCACGGGGTGGTGCGCCTTGTATGGGTGTGTGTTACATTAGATTCAGTAATAGGAGTGAGAAAAACATCACGGGGTGGTGCGCCTTGTATTGGTGTGTCTTACATTACATTCACTAGTAGGAGTGAGAAAAACATCACGGGGTGGTGCGCATTGTATGGGTGTGTGTTACATTAGATTCACTAGTAGGAGTGAGAAAAACATCACGGGGTGGTGCGCATTGTATGGGTGTGTGTTACATTAGATTCACTAGTAGGAGTGAGAAAAACATCACGGGGTGGTGCGCAATGTATGCGTGTGTGTTACATTACATTCACTAGTAGGAGTGAGAAAAACATCACGGGGTTGTGCGCCTTGTATGGGTGTGTGTTACATTACATTCACTAGTAGGAGTGAGAAAAACATCACGGGGTGGTGCGCATTGTATGCGTGTGTGTTACATTACATTCTCTAGTAGGAGTGAGAAAAACATCACGGGGTGGTGCGCATTGTATGGGTGTGTGTTACATTAGATTCACTAGTAGGAGTGAGAAAAACATCACGTGGTGGTGCACATTGTATGGGTGTGTGTTACATTAGATTCACTAGTAGGAGTGAGAAAAACATCACGGGGTGGTGCGCATTGTATGGGTGTGTGTTACATTAGATTCACTAGTAGGAGTGAGAAAAACATCACGGGGTGGTGCGCCTTGTATGGGTGTGTGTTACATTAGATTCAGTAGTAGGAGTGAGAAAAACATCACGGGGTGGTGCGCCTTGTATGGGTGTGTGTTACATTACATTCACTAGTAGGAGTGAGAAAAACATCACGGGGTGGTGCGCCTTGTATGGGTGTGTGTTACATTACATTCACTAGTAGGAGTGAGAAAAACATCACGGGGTGGTGCGCCTTGTATGGGTGTGTGTTACATTACATTCACTAGTAGGAGTGAGAAAAACATCACGGGGTGGTGCGCCTTGTATGGGTGTGTGTTACATTACATTCACTAGTAGGAGTGAGAAAAACATCACGGGGTGGTGCGCCTTGTATGGGTGTGTGTTACATTAGATTCACTAGTAGGAGTGAGAAAAACATCACGGGGTGGTGCGCCTTGTATGGGTGTGTGTTACATTACTTTCACTAGTAGGAGTGAGAAAAACATCACGGGGTGGTGCGCCTTGTATGGGTGTGTGTTACATTACATTCACTAGTAGGAGTGAGAAAAACATCACGGGGTGGTGCGCAATTTATGGGTGTGTGTTACATTAGATTCACTAGTAGGAGTGAGAAAAACATCACGGGGTGGTGCGCATTGTATGGGTGTGTGTTACATTACATTCACTAGTAGGAGTGAGAAAAACATCACGGGGTGGTGCGCATTGTATGGGTGTGTGTTACATTAGATTCACTAGTAGGAGTGAGAAAAACATCACGGGGTTGTGCGCCTTGTATGGGTGTGTGTTACATTACATTCACTAGTAGGAGTGAGAAAAACATCACGGGGTGGTGCCCCTTGTATGGGTGTGTGTTACATTACATTCACTAGTAGGAGTGAGCAAATCATCACGGGGTGGTGCGTATTGTATGGGTGTGTGTTACATTACATTCACTACTAGGAGTGAGAAAAACATCACGGGGTGGTGCGCATTGTATGGGTGTGTGTTACATTAGATTCAGTAGTAGGAGTGAGAAAAACATCACGGGGTGGTGCGCCTTGTATGGGTGTGTCTTACATTACATTCACTAGTAGGAGTGAGAAAAACATCACGGGGTGGTGCGCATTGTATGGGTGTGTGTTACATTAGATTCACTAGTAGGAGTGAGAAAAACATCACGGGGTGGTGCGCATTGTATGGGTGTGTGTTACATTAGATTCACTAGTAGGAGTGAGAAAAACATCACGGGGTGGTGCGCAATGTATGCGTGTGTGTTACATTACATTCACTAGTAGGAGTGAGAAAAACATCACGGGGTTGTGCGCCTTGTATGGGTGTGTGTTACATTACATTCACTAGTAGGAGTGAGAAAAACATCACGGGGTGGTGCGCATTGTATGCGTGTGTGTTACATTACATTCTCTAGTAACAGTGAGAAAAACATCACGGGGTGGTGCGCATTGTATGGGTGTGTGTTACATTAGATTCACTAGTAGGAGTGAGAAAAACATCACGTGGTGGTGCGCATTGTATGGGTGTGTGTTACATTAGATTCACTAGTAGGAGTGAGAAAAACATCACGGGGTGGTGCGCATTGTATGGGTGTGTGTTACATTAGATTCACTAGTAGGAGTGAGAAAAACATCACGGGGTGGTGCGCCTTGTATGGGTGTGTGTTACATTAGATTCAGTAGTAGGAGTGAGAAAAACATCACGGGGTGGTGCGCCTTGTATGGGTGTGTGTTACATTACATTCACTAGTAGGAGTGAGAAAAACATCACGGGGTGGTGCGCCTTGTATGGGTGTGTGTTACATTACATTCACTAGCAGGAGTGAGAAAAACATCACGGGGTGGTGCGCCTTGTATGGGTGTGTGTTACATTACATTCACTAGTAGGAGTGAGAAAAACATCACGGGGTGGTGCGCCTTGTATGGGTGTGTGTTACATTAGATTCACTAGTAGGAGTGAGAAAAACATCACGGGGTGGTGCGCCTTGTATGGGTGTGTGTTACATTACATTCTCTAGTAGGAGTGAGAAAAACATCACGGGGTGGTGCGCATTGTATGGGTGTGTGTTACATTAGATTCACTAGTAGGAGTGAGAAAAACATCACGTGGTGGTGCACATTGTATGGGTGTGTGTTACATTAGATTCACTAGTAGGAGTGAGAAAAACATCACGGGGTGGTGCGCATTGTATGGGTGTGTGTTACATTAGATTCACTAGTAGGAGTGAGAAAAACATCACGGGGTGGTGCGCAATGTATGCGTGTGTGTTACATTACATTCACTAGTAGGAGTGAGAAAAACATCACGGGGTTGTGCGCCTTGTATGGGTGTGTGTTACATTACATTCACTAGTAGGAGTGAGAAAAACATCACGGGGTGGTGCGCATTGTATGCGTGTGTGTTACATTACATTCTCTAGTAGGAGTGAGAAAAACATCACGGGGTGGTGCGCATTGTATGGGTGTGTGTTACATTAGATTCACTAGTAGGAGTGAGAAAAACATCACGTGGTGGTGCACATTGTATGGGTGTGTGTTACATTAGATTCACTAGTAGGAGTGAGAAAAACATCACGGGGTGGTGCGCATTGTATGGGTGTGTGTTACATTAGATTCACTAGTAGGAGTGAGAAAAACATCACGGGGTGGTGCGCCTTGTATGGGTGTGTGTTACATTAGATTCAGTAGTAGGAGTGAGAAAAACATCACGGGGTGGTGCGCCTTGTATGGGTGTGTGTTACATTACATTCACTAGTAGGAGTGAGAAAAACATCACGGGGTGGTGCGCCTTGTATGGGTGTGTGTTACATTACATTCACTAGTAGGAGTGAGAAAAACATCACGGGGTGGTGCGCCTTGTATGGGTGTGTGTTACATTACATTCACTAGTAGGAGTGAGAAAAACATCACGGGGTGGTGCGCCTTGTATGGGTGTGTGTTACATTACATTCACTAGTAGGAGTGAGAAAAACATCACGGGGTGGTGCGCCTTGTATGGGTGTGTGTTACATTAGATTCACTAGTAGGAGTGAGAAAAACATCACGGGGTGGTGCGCCTTGTATGGGTGTGTGTTACATTACTTTCACTAGTAGGAGTGAGAAAAACATCACGGGGTGGTGCGCCTTGTATGGGTGTGTGTTACATTACATTCACTAGTAGGAGTGAGAAAAACATCACGGGGTGGTGCGCAATTTATGGGTGTGTGTTACATTAGATTCACTAGTAGGAGTGAGAAAAACATCACGGGGTGGTGCGCATTGTATGGGTGTGTGTTACATTACATTCACTAGTAGGAGTGAGAAAAACATCACGGGGTGGTGCGCATTGTATGGGTGTGTGTTACATTAGATTCACTAGTAGGAGTGAGAAAAACATCACGGGGTTGTGCGCCTTGTATGGGTGTGTGTTACATTACATTCACTAGTAGGAGTGAGAAAAACATCACGGGGTGGTGCCCCTTGTATGGGTGTGTGTTACATTACATTCACTAGTAGGAGTGAGCAAATCATCACGGGGTGGTGCGTATTGTATGGGTGTGTGTTACATTACATTCACTACTAGGAGTGAGAAAAACATCACGGGGTGGTGCGCATTGTATGGGTGTGTGTTACATTAGATTCAGTAGTAGGAGTGAGAAAAACATCACGGGGTGGTGCGCCTTGTATGGGTGTGTCTTACATTACATTCACTAGTAGGAGTGAGAAAAACATCACGGGGTGGTGCGCATTGTATGGGTGTGTGTTACATTAGATTCACTAGTAGGAGTGAGAAAAACATCACGGGGTGGTGCGCATTGTATGGGTGTGTGTTACATTAGATTCACTAGTAGGAGTGAGAAAAACATCACGGGGTGGTGCGCAATGTATGCGTGTGTGTTACATTACATTCACTAGTAGGAGTGAGAAAAACATCACGGGGTTGTGCGCCTTGTATGGGTGTGTGTTACATTACATTCACTAGTAGGAGTGAGAAAAACATCACGGGGTGGTGCGCATTGTATGCGTGTGTGTTACATTACATTCTCTAGTAACAGTGAGAAAAACATCACGGGGTGGTGCGCATTGTATGGGTGTGTGTTACATTAGATTCACTAGTAGGAGTGAGAAAAACATCACGTGGTGGTGCGCATTGTATGGGTGTGTGTTACATTAGATTCACTAGTAGGAGTGAGAAAAACATCACGGGGTGGTGCGCATTGTATGGGTGTGTGTTACATTAGATTCACTAGTAGGAGTGAGAAAAACATCACGGGGTGGTGCGCCTTGTATGGGTGTGTGTTACATTAGATTCAGTAGTAGGAGTGAGAAAAACATCACGGGGTGGTGCGCCTTGTATGGGTGTGTGTTACATTACATTCACTAGTAGGAGTGAGAAAAACATCACGGGGTGGTGCGCCTTGTATGGGTGTGTGTTACATTACATTCACTAGCAGGAGTGAGAAAAACATCACGGGGTGGTGCGCCTTGTATGGGTGTGTGTTACATTACATTCACTAGTAGGAGTGAGAAAAACATCACGGGGTGGTGCGCCTTGTATGGGTGTGTGTTACATTAGATTCACTAGTAGGAGTGAGAAAAACATCACGGGGTGGTGCGCCTTGTATGGGTGTGTGTTACATTACTTTCACTAGTAGGAGTGAGAAAAACATCACGGGGTGGTGCGCCTTGTATGGGTGTGTGTTACATTACATTCACTAGTAGGAGTGAGAAAAACATCACGGGGTGGTGCGCAATTTATGGGTGTGTGTTACATTAGATTCACTAGTAGGAGTGAGAAAAACATCACGGGGTGGTGCGCATTGTATGGGTGTGTGTTACATTACATTCACTAGTAGGAGTGAGAAAAACATCACGGGGTGGTGCGCATTGTATGGGTGTGTGTTACATTAGATTCACTAGTAGGAGTGAGAAAAACATCACGGGGTTGTGCGCCTTGTATGGGTGTGTGTTACATTACATTCACTAGTAGGAGTGAGAAAAACATCACGGGGTGGTGCGCCTTGTATGGGTGTGTGTTACATTACATTCACTAGTAGGAGTGAGAAAATCATAACGGGGTGGTGCGTATTGTATGGGTGTGTGTTACATTACATTCACTACTAGGAGTGAGAAAAACATCACGGGGTGGTGCGCATTGTATGGGTGTGTGTTACATTACATTCACTAGTAGGAGTGAGAAAAACATCACGGGGTGGTGCGCATTGTATGGGTGTGTGTTACATTAGATTCACAAGTAGGAGTGAGAAAAACATCACGGGGTGGTGCGCATTGTATGGGTGTGTGTTACATTAGATTCACAAGTAGGAGTGAGAAAAACATCACGGGGTGGTGCGCATTGTATGGGTGTGTGTTACATTAGATTCACTAGTAGCAGTGAGAAAAACATCACGGGGTGGTGCGCATTGTATGGGTGTGTGTTACATTAGATTCACTACTAGCAGTGAGAAAAACATCACGGGGTGGTGCGCATTGTATGGGTGTGTGTTACATTAGATTCACTAGTAGCAGTGAGAAAAACATCACGGGGTGGTGCGCATTGTATGGGTGTGTGTTACATTACATTCACTAGTAGGAGTGAGAAAAACATCACGGGGTGGTGCGCATTTTATGGGTGTGTGTTACATTACATTCACTAGTAGGAGTGAGAAATACATCACGGGGTGGTGCGCATTGTATGGGTGTGTGTTACATTCTATTCACTAGTAGGAGTGAGAAAAACATCACAGGGTGGTGCGCATTGTATGGGAGTGTGTTACATTACATTCACTAGTAGGAGTGAGAAAAACATCTCGGGGTGGTGCGCATTGTATGGGAGTGTGTTACATTACATTCACTAGTAGGAGTGAGAAATACATCACGGGGTGGTGCGCATTGTATGGGTGTGTGTTACATTCTATTCACTAGTAGGAGTGAGAAAAACATCACGGGGTGGTGCGCATTGTATGGGAGTGTGTTACATTACATTCACTAGTAGGAGTGAGAAAAACATCTCGGGGTGGTGCGCATTGTATGGGAGTGTGTTACATTAGATTCATTAGTAGGAGTGAGAAAAACATCACGGGGTGGTGCGCATTGTATGGGTGTGTGTTACATTACATACACTAGTAGGAGTGAGAAAAACATCACGTGGTGGTGCGCATTGTATGGGTGTGTGTTACATTACATTCACTAGTAGGAGTGAGAAAAACATCACGGGGTGGTGCGCATTGTATGGGTGTGTGTTACATTACATTCACTAGTAGGAGTGAGAAAAACATCACGGGGTGGTGCGCCTTGTATGGGTGTGTGTTACATTAGATTCACTAGTAGGAGTGAGAAAAACATCTCGGGGTGGTGCGCCTTGTATGGGTGTGTGTTACATTACTTTCACTAGTAGGAGTGAGAAAAACATCACGGGGTGGTGCGCCTTGTATGGGTGTGTGTTACATTACATTCACTAGTAGGAGTGAGAAAAACATCACGGGGTGGTGCGCAATTTATGGGTGTGTGTTACATTAGATTCACTAGTAGGAGTGAGAAAAACATCACGGGGTGGTGCGCATTGTATGGGAGTGTGTTACATTACATTCACTAGTAGGAGTGAGAAAAACATCACGGGGTGGTGCGCATTGTATGGGTGTGTGTTACATTCTATTCACTAGTAGGAGTGAGAAAAACATCACGGGGTGGTGCGCATTGTATGGGAGTGTGTTACATTACATTCACTAGTAGGAGTGAGAAAAACATCTCGGGGTGGTGCGCATTGAATGGGAGTGTGTTACATTAGATTCATTAGTAGGAGTGAGAAAAACATCACGGGGTGGTGCGCATTGTATGGGTGTGTGTTACATTACATACACTAGTAGGAGTGAGAAAAACATCACGTGGTGGTGCGCATTGTATGGGTGTGTGTTACATTACATTCACTAGTAGGAGTGAGAAAAACATCACGGGGTGGTGCGCATTGTATGGGTGTGTGTTACATTACATTCACTAGTAGGAGTGAGAAAAACATCACGGGGTGGTGCGCCTTGTATGGGTGTGTGTTACATTAGATTCACTAGTAGGAGTGAGAAAAACATCTCGGGGTGGTGCGCCTTGTATGGGTGTGTGTTACATTACTTTCACTAGTAGGAGTGAGAAAAACATCACGGGGTGGTGCGCCTTGTATGGGTGTGTGTTACATTACATTCACTAGTAGGAGTGAGAAAAACATCACGGGGTCGTGCGCAATTTATGGGTGTGTGTTACATTAGATTCACTAGTAGGAGTGAGAAAAACATCACGGGGTGGTGCGCATTGTATGGGTGTGTGTTACATTACATTCACTAGTAGGAGTGAGAAAAACATCACGGGGTGGTGCGCATTGTATGGGTGTGTGTTACATTAGATTCACTAGTAGGAGTGAGAAAAACATCACGGGGTTGTGCGCCTTGTATGGGTGTGTGTTACATTACATTCACTAGTAGGAGTGAGAAAAACATCACGGGGTGGTGCGCCTTGTATGGGTGTGTGTTACATTACATTCACTAGTAGGAGTGAGCAAATCATCACGGGGTGGTGCGTATTGTATGGGTGTGTGTTACATTACATTCACTACTAGGAGTGAGAAAAACATCACGGGGTGGTGCGCATTGTATGGGTGTGTGTTACATTACATTCACTAGTAGGAGTGAGAAAAACATC
The DNA here is from genome assembly GCF_034190915.1 of Cavia porcellus. NCBI lineage: Eukaryota > Metazoa > Chordata > Mammalia > Rodentia > Caviidae > Cavia > Cavia porcellus. The sequence continues at coordinate 213,714 of NW_026947642.1, read as the reverse complement.
ACGGGGTGGTGCGCATTGTATGGGTGTGTGTTACATTAGATTCACAAGTAGGAGTGAGAAAAACATCACGGGGTGGTGCGCATTGTATGGGTGTGTGTTACATTAGATTCACTAGTAGCAGTGAGAAAAACATCACGGGGTGGTGCGCATTGTATGGGTGTGTGTTACATTAGATTCACTACTAGCAGTGAGAAAAACATCACGGGGTGGTGCGCATTGTATGGGTGTGTGTTACATTAGATTCACTAGTAGGAGTGAGAAAAACATCACGGGGTGGTGCGCCTTGTATGGGTGTGTGTTACATTAGATTCAGTAATAGGAGTGAGAAAAACATCACGGGGTGGTGCGCCTTGTATGGGTGTGTGTTACATTAGATTCAGTAATAGGAGTGAGAAAAACATCACGGGGTGGTGCGCCTTGTATGGGTGTGTCTTACATTACATTCACTAGTAGGAGTGAGAAAAACATCACGGGGTGGTGCGCATTGTATGGGTGTGTGTTACATTAGATTCACTAGTAGGAGTGAGAAAAACATCACGGGGTGGTGCGCATTGTATGGGTGTGTGTTACATTAGATTCACTAGTAGGAGTGAGAAAAACATCACGGGGTGGTGCGCAATGTATGCGTGTGTGTTACATTACATTCACTAGTAGGAGTGAGAAAAACATCACGGGGTTGTGCGCCTTGTATGGGTGTGTGTTACATTACATTCACTAGTAGGAGTGAGAAAAACATCACGGGGTGGTGCGCATTGTATGCGTGTGTGTTACATTACATTCTCTAGTAGGAGTGAGAAAAACATCACGGGGTGGTGCGCATTGTATGGGTGTGTGTTACATTAGATTCACTAGTAGGAGTGAGAAAAACATCACGTGGTGGTGCGCATTGTATGGGTGTGTGTTACATTAGATTCGCTAGTAGGAGTGAGAAAAACATCACGGGGTGGTGCGCATTGTATGGGTGTGTGTTACATTAGATTCACTAGTAGGAGTGAGAAAAACATCACGGGGTGGTGCGCCTTGTATGGGTGTGTGTTACATTAGATTCAGTAGTAGGAGTGAGAAAAACATCACGGGGTGGTGCGCCTTGTATGGGTGTGTGTTACATTACATTCACTAGTAGGAGTGAGAAAAACATCACGGGGTGGTGCGCCTTGTATGGGTGTGTGTTACATTACATTCACTAGTAGGAGTGAGAAAAACATCACGGGGTGGTGCGCCTTGTATGGGTGTGTGTTACATTACATTCACTAGCAGGAGTGAGAAAAACATCACGGGGTGGTGCGCCTTGTATGGGTGTGTGTTACATTACATTCACTAGTAGGAGTGAGAAAAACATCACGGGGTGGTGCGCCTTGTATGGGTGTGTGTTACATTAGATTCACTAGTAGGAGTGAGAAAAACATCACGGGGTGGTGCGCCTTGTATGGGTGTGTGTTACATTACTTTCACTAGTAGGAGTGAGAAAAACATCACGGGGTGGTGCGCCTTGTATGGGTGTGTGTTACATTACATTCACTAGTAGGAGTGAGAAAAACATCACGGGGTGGTGCGCAATTTATGGGTGTGTGTTACATTAGATTCACTAGTAGGAGTGAGAAAAACATCACGGGGTGGTGCGCATTGTATGGGTGTGTGTTACATTACATTCACTAGTAGGAGTGAGAAAAACATCACGGGGTGGTGCGCATTGTATGGGTGTGTGTTACATTAGATTCACTAGTAGCAGTGAGAAAAACATCACGGGGTGGTGCGCATTGTATGGGTGTGTGTTACATTAGATTCACAAGTAGGAGTGAGAAAAACATCACGGGGTGGTGCGCATTGTATGGGTGTGTGTTACATTAGATTCACAAGTAGGAGTGAGAAAAACATCACGGGGTGGTGCGCATTGTATGGGTGTGTGTTACATTAGATTCACTAGTAGCAGTGAGAAAAACATCACGGGGTGGTGCGCATTGTATGGGTGTGTGTTACATTACTTTCACTAGTAGGAGTGAGAAAAACATCACGGGGTGGTGCGCATTGTATGGGTGTGTGTTACATTACATTCACTAGTAGGAGTGAGAAAAACATCACGGGGTGGTGCGCATTGTATGGGTGTGTGTTACATTAGATTCACAAGTAGGAGTGAGAAAAACATCACGGGGTGGTGCGCATTGTATGGGTGTGTGTTACATTAGATTCACAAGTAGGAGTGAGAAAAACATCACGGGGTGGTGCGCATTGTATGGGTGTGTGTTACATTAGATTCACTAGTAGCAGTGAGAAAAACATCACGGGGTGGTGCGCATTGTATGGGTGTGTGTTACATTAGATTCACTACTAGCAGTGAGAAAAACATCACGGGGTGGTGCGCATTGTATGGGTGTGTGTTACATTAGATTCACTAGTAGCAGTGAGAAAAACATCACGGGGTGGTGCGCATTGTATGGGTGTGTGTTACATTACATTCACTAGTAGGAGTGAGAAAAACATCACGGGGTGGTGCGCATTTTATGGGTGTGTGTTACATTACATTCACTAGTAGGAGTGAGAAATACATCACGGGGTGGTGCGCATTGTATGGGTGTGTGTTACATTCTATTCACTAGTAGGAGTGAGAAAAACATCACGGGGTGGTGCGCATTGTATGGGAGTGTGTTACATTACATTCACTAGTAGGAGTGAGAAAAACATCTCGGGGTGGTGCGCATTGTATGGGAGTGTGTTACATTAGATTCATTAGTAGCAGTGAGAAAAACATCACGGGGTGGTGCGCATTGTATGGGTGTGTGTTACATTAGATTCACTAGTAGGAGTGAGAAAAACATCACGTGGTGGTGCGCATTGTATGGGTGTGTGTTACATTACATTCACTAGTAGGAGTGAGAAAAACATCACGGGGTGGTGCGCATTGTATGGGTGTGTGTTACATTACATTCACTAGTAGGAGTGAGAAAAACATCACGGGGTGGTGCGCATTGTATGGGTGTGTGTTACATTAGATTCACTAGTAGGAGTGAGAAAAACATCACGGGGTGGTGGCATTGTATGGGTGTGTGTTACATTACATTCACTAGTAGGAGTGAGAAAAACATCACGGGGTGGTGCGCATTGTATGGGTGTGTGTTACATTAGATTCACTAGTAGGAGTGAGAAAAACATCACGGGGTTGTGCGCCTTGTATGGGTGTGTGTTACATTACATTCACTAGTAGGAGTGAGAAAAACATCACGGGGTGGTGCGCCTTGTATGGGTGTGTGTTACATTACATTCACTAGTAGGAGTGAGCAAATCATCACGGGGTGGTGCGTATTGTATGGGTGTGTGTTACATTACATTCACTACTAGGAGTGAGAAAAACATCACGGGGTGGTGCGCATTGTATGGGTGTGTGTTACATTACATTCACTAGTAGGAGTGAGAAAAACATCACGGGGTGGTGCGCATTGTATGGGTGTGTGTTACAATAGATTCACAAGTAGGAGTGAGAAAAACATCACGGGGTGGTGCGCATTGTATGGGTGTGTGTTACATTAGATTCACTAGTAGGAGTGAGAAAAACATCACGGGGTGGTGCGCATTGTATGGGTGTGTGTTACATTACATTCACTAGTAGGAGTGAGAAAAACATCACGGGGTGGTGCGCATTGTATGGGTGTGTGTTACAATACATACACTAGTAGGAGTGAGACAAAGATCACGGGGTGGTGCGCATTGTATGGGTGTGTGTTACATTACATTCACTAGTAGGAGTGAGATAAACATCACGGGGTGGTGCGCATTGTATGGGTGTGTGTTACATTACATTCACTAGTAGGAGTGAGAAAATCATCACGGGGTGGTGCGCATTGTATGGGTGTGTGTTACATTAGATTCACTAGTAGGAGTGAGAAAAACATCACGGGGTGGTGCGCATTGTATGGGTGTGTGTTACATTAGATTCACTAGTATGAGTGAGAAAAACATCACGGGGTGGTGCGCATTGTATGGGTGTGCGTTACATTACATTCACTAGTAGCAGTGAGAAAATCATCACGGGGTGGTGCGCATTGTATGGGTGTGCGTTACATTACATTCACTAGTAGCAGTGAGAAAAACATCACGGGGTGGTGCGCATTGTATGGGTGTGTGTTACATTACATTCACTAGTAGCAGTGAGAAAAACATCACGGGGTGGTGCGCATTGTATGGGTGTGTGTTACATTACATTCACTAGTAGGAGTGAGAAAAACATCACGGGGTGGTGCGCATTGTATGGGTGTGTGTTACATTAGATTCTCTAGTAGCTGTGAGAAAAACATCACGGGGTGGTGCGCATTGTATGGGTGTGTGTTACATTAGATTCACTAGTAGCAGTGAGAAAAACATCACGGGGTGGTGCGCATTGTATGGGTGTGTGTTACATTAGATTCACTAGTAGCAGTGAGAAAAACATCACGGGGTGGTGCGCATTGTATGGGTGTGTGTTACATTACATTCACTAGTAGCAGTGAGAAAAACATCACGGGGTGGTGCGCATTGTATGGGTGTGGTTTACATTACATTCACTAGTAGCAGTGAGAAAAACATCACGGGGTGGTGCGCATTGTATGGGTGTGTGTTACATTACATTCACTAGTAGCAGTGAGAAAAACATCACGGGGTGGTGCGCATTGTATGGGTGTGTGTTACATTAGATTCACTAGTAGCAGTGAGAAAAACATCACGGGGTGGTGCGCATTGTATGGGTGTGTGTTACATTAGATTCACTAGTAGCAGTGAGTAAAACATCACGGGGTGGTGCGCATTGTATGGGTGTGTGTTACATTACATACACTAGTAGCAGTGAGAAAAACATCACGGGGTGGTGCGCATTGTAAGGGTGTGTGTTACATTACATTCACTAGTAGGAGTGAGAAAAACATCACGGGGTGGTGCGCATTGTATGGGTGTGTGTTACATTACATTCACAAGAAGGAGTGAGAAAAACATCACGGGGTGGTGCGCATTGTATGGGTGTGTGTTACAGTACATTCACTAGTAGGAGTGAGAAATACATCACGGGGTGGTGCGCATTGTATGGGTGTGTGTTACATTCTATTCACTAGTAGGAGTGAGAAAAACATCACGGGGTGGTGCGCATTGTATGGGTGTGTGTTACATTAGATTCACTAGTAGGAGTGAGAAAAACATCGCGGGGTTGTGCGCCTTGTATGGGTGTGTGTTACATTACATTCACTAGTAGGAGTGAGAAAAACATCACGGGGTGGTGCGCCTTGTATGGGTGTGTGTTACATTACATTCACTAGTAGGAGTGAGCAAATCATCACGGGGTGGTGCGTATTGTATGGGTGTGTGTTACATTACATTCACTACTAGGAGTGAGAAAAACATCACGGGGTGGTGCGCATTGTATGGGTGTGTGTTACATTACATTCACTAGTAGGAGTGAGAAAAACATCACGGGGTTGTGCGCATTGTATGGGTGTGTGTTACAATAGATTCACAAGTAGGAGTGAGAAAAACATCACGGGGTGGTGCGCATTGTATGGGTCTGTGTTACATTAGATTCACAAGTAGGAGTGAGAAAAACATCACGGGGTGGTGCGCATTGTATGGGTGTGTGTTACATTAGATTCACTAGTAGCAGTGAGAAAAACATCACGGGGTGGTGCGCATTGTATGGGTGTGTGTTACATTAGATTCACTACTAGCAGTGAGAAAAACATCACGGGGTGGTGCGCATTGTATGGGTGTGTGTTACATTAGATTCACTAGTAGCAGTGAGAAAAACATCACGGGGTGGTGCGCATTGTATGGGTGTGTGTTACATTACATTCACTAGTAGGAGTGAGAAAAACATCACGGGGTGGTGCGCATTTTATGGGTGTGTGTTACATTACATTCACTAGTAGGAGTGAGAAAAACATCACGGGGTGGTGCGCATTGTATGGGTGTGTGTTACATTACATTCACTAGTAGGAGTGAGAAAAACATCACGGGGTGGTGCGCATTGTATGGGTGTGTGTTACATTAGATTCACTAGTAGGAGTGAGAAAAACATCACGGGGTGGTGCGCATTGTATGGGTGTGCGTTACATTACATTCACTAGTAGCAGTGAGAAAATCATCACGGGGTGGTGCGCATTGTATGGGTGTGCGTTACATTACATTCACTAGTAGCAGTGAGAAAAACATCACGGGGTGGTGCGCATTGTATGGGTGTGTGTTACATTACATTCACTAGTAGCAGTGAGAAAAACATCACGGGGTGGTGCGCATTGTATGGGTGTGTGTTACATTACATTCACTAGTAGGAGTGAGAAAAACATCACGGGGTGGTGCGCATTGTATGGGTGTGTGTTACATTAGATTCTCTAGTAGCAGTGAGAAAAACATCACGGGGTGGTGCGCATTGTATGGGTGTGTGTTACTTTAGATTCACTAGTAGCAGTGAGAAAAACATCACGGGGTCATGCGCATTGTATGGGTGTGTGTTACATTAGATTCACTAGTAGCAGTGAGAAAAACATCACGGGGTGGTGCGCATTGTATGGGTGTGTGTTACATTACATTCACTAGTAGCAGTGAGAAAAACATCACGGGGTGGTGCGCATTGTATGGGTGTGTGTTACATTACATTCACTAGTAGCAGTGAGAAAAACATCACGGGGTGGTGCGCATTGTATGGGTGTGTGTTACATTACATTCACTAGTAGCAGTGAGAAAAACATCACGGGGTGGTGTGCATTGTATGGGTGTGTGTTACATTAGATTCACTAGTAGCAGTGAGAAAAACATCACGGGGTGGTGCGCATTGTATGGGTGTGTGTTACATTAGATTCACTAGTAGCAGTGAGTAAAACATCACGGGGTGGTGCGCATTGTATGGGTGTGTGTTACATTACATACACTAGTAGCAGTGAGAAAAACATCACGGGGTGGTGCGCATTGTAAGGGTGTGTGTTACATTACATTCACTAGTAGGAGTGAGAAAAACATCACGGGGTGGTGCGCATTGTATGGGTGTGTGTTACATTACATTCACAAGAAGGAGTGAGAAAAACATCACGGGGTGGTGCGCATTGTATGGGTGTGTGTCACATTACATTCACTAGTAGGAGTGAGAAATACATCACGGGGTGGTGCGCATTGTATGGGTGTGTGTTACATTCTATTCACTAGTAGGAGTGAGAAAAACATCACGGGGTGGTGCGCATTGTATGGGAGTGTGTTACATTACATTCACAAGTAGGAGTGAGAAAAACATCACGGGGTGGTGCGCATTGTATGGGAGTGTGTTACATTAGATTCATTAGTAGTAGTGAGAAAAACATCACGGGGTGGTGCGCATTGTATGGGTGTGTGTTACATTAGATTCACTAGTAGGAGTGAGAAAAACATCACGTGGTGGTGCGCATTGTATGGGTGTGTGTTACATTACATTCACTAGTAGGAGTGAGAAAAACATCACGGGGTGGTGCGCATTGTATGGGTGTGTGTTACATTACATTCACTAGTAGGAGTGAGAAAAACATCACGGGGTGGTGCGCATTGTATGGGTGTGTGTTACATTAGATTCACTAGTAGGAGTGAGAAAAACATCACGGGGTGGTGCGCATTGTATGGGTGTGTGTTACATTAGATTCACTAGTAGCAGTGAGAAAAACATCACGGGGTGGTGCGCATTGTATGGGTGTGTGTTACATTAGATTCACTAGTAGCAGTGAGAAAAGCATCACGGGGTGGTGCGCATTGTATGGGTGTGTGTTACATTAGATTCACTAGTAGCAGTGAGAAAAACATCACGGGGTGGTGCGCATTGTATGGGTGTGTGTTACATTAGATTCACTAGTAGCAGTGAGAAAAACATCATGGGGTGGTTCGCATTGTATGGGTGTGTGTTACATTACATTCACTAGTAGGAGTGAGAAAAACATCACGGGGTGGTGCGCATTGTATGGGTGTGTGTTACATTAGATTCACTAGTAGCAGTGAGAAAAACATCCCGGGGTGGTGCGCATTGTATGGGTGTGTGTTACATTAGATTCACTAGTAGGAGTGAGAAAAACATCACGGGGTGGTGCGCATTGTATGGGTGTGTGTTACATTAGATTCACTAGTAGCAGTGAGAAAAGCATCACGGGGTGGTGCGCATTGAATGGGTGTGTGTTACATTAGATTCACTAGTAGGAGTGAGAAAAACATCACGGGGTGGTGCGCATTGTATGGGTGTGTGTTACATTAGATTCACTAGTAGGAGTGAGAAAAACATCACGGGGTGGTGCGCATTGTATCGGTGTGTGTTACATTACATTCACTAGTAGGAGTGAGAAAAACATCACGGGGTGGTGCGCATTGTATGGGTGTGTGTTACATTACATTCACTAGTAGGAGTGAGAAAAACATCACGGGGTGGTGCGCATTCTATGGGTGTGTGTTACATTAGATTCACTAGTAGGAGTCAGAAAAACATCACGGGGTGGTGCGCATTGTATGGGTGTGTGTTACATTAGATTCACTAGTAGGAGTGAGAAAAACATCACGGGGTGGTGCGCATTGTATGGGTGTGTGTTACATTACATTCACTATTAGCAGTGAGAAAAACATCACGGGGTGCTGCGCATTGTATGGGTGTGTGTTACATTACATTCACTAGTAGCAGTGAGAAAAACATCACGGGGTGGTGCGCATTGTATGGGTGTGTGTTACATTACATTCACTAGTAGGAGTGAGAAAAACATCACGGGGTGGTGCGCATTGTATGGGTGTGTGTTACATTACATTCACTAGTAGGAGTGAGAAAAACATCACGGGGTGGTGCGCATTGTATGGGTGTGTGTTACATTACATTCACTAGTAGCAGTGAGAAAAACATCACGGGGTGCTGCGCATTGTATGGGTGTGTGTTACATTACATTCACTAGTAGCAGTGAGAAAAACATCACGGGGTGGTGCGCATTGTATGGGTGTGTGTTACATTACATTCACTAGTAGGAGTGAGAAAAACATCACGGGGTGGTGCGCATTGTATGGGTGTGTGTTACATTAGATTCACTAGTAGGAGTGAGAAAAACATCACGGGGTGGTGCGCATTTTATGGGTGTGTGTTACATTACATTCACTAGTAGGAGTGAGAAAAACATCACGGGGTGGTGCGCATTGTATGGGTGTGTGTTACATTACATTCACTAGTAGGAGTGAGAAAAACATCACGGGGTGGTGCGCATTGTATGGGTGTGTGTTACAATACATACACTAGTAGGAGTGAGAAAAACATCACGGGGTGGTGTGCATTGTATGGGTGTGTGTTACATTACATTCACTAGTAGGAGTGAGATAAACATCACGGGGTGGTTCGCATTGTATGGGTGTGTGTTACATTACATTCACTAGTAGGAGTGAGAAAAACATCACGGGGTGGTGCGCATTGTATGGGTGTGTGTTACATTAGATTCACTAGTATGAGTGAGAAAAACATCACGGGGTGGTGCGCATTGTATGGGTGTGTGTTACATTAGATTCACTAGTAGGAGTGAGAAAAACATCACGGGGTGGTGCGCATTGTATGGGTGTGTGTTACATTAGATTCACTAGTAGGAGTGAGAAAAACATCACGGGGTGGTGCGCATTGTATGGGTGTGCGTTACATTACATTCACTAGTAGCAGTGAGAAAATCATCACGGGGTGGTGCGCATTGTATGGGTGTGCGTTACATTACATTCACTAGTAGCAGTGAGAAAAACATCACGGGGTGGTGCGCATTGTATGGGTGTGTGTTACATTACATTCACTAGTAGCAGTGAGAAAAACATCACGGGGTGGTGCGCATTGTATGGGTGTGTGTTACATTACATTCACTAGTAGGAGTGAGAAAAACATCACGGGGTGGTGCGCATTGTATGGGTGTGTGTTACATTAGATTGTCTAGTAGCAGTGAGAAAAACATCACGGGGTGGTGCGCATTGTATGGGTGTGTGTTACATTAGATTCACTAGTAGCAGTGAGAAAAACATCACGGGGTCATGCGCATTGTATGGGTGTGTGTTACATTAGATTCACTAGTAGCAGTGAGAAAAACATCACGGGGTGGTGCGCATTGTATGGGTGTGTGTTACATTACATTCACTAGTAGCAGTGAGAAAAACATCACGGGGTGGTGCGCATTGTATGGGTGTGTGTTACATTACATTCACTAGTAGCAGTGAGAAAAACATCACGGGGTGGTGCGCATTGTATGGGTGTGTGTTACATTACATTCACTAGTAGCAGTGAGAAAAACATCACGGGGTGGTGCGCATTGTATGGGTGTGTGTTACATTAGATTCACTAGTAGCAGTGAGAAAAACATCACGGGGTGGTGCGCATTGTATGGGTGTGTGTTACATTAGATTCACTAGTAGCAGTGAGTAAAACATCACGGGGTGGTGCGCATTGTATGGGTGTGTGTTACATTACATACACTAGTAGCAGTGAGAAAAACATCACGGGGTGGTGCGCATTGTAAGGGTGTGTGTTACATTACATTCACTAGTAGGAGTGAGAAAAACATCACGGGGTGGTGCGCATTGTATGGGTGTGTGTTACATTACATTCACAAGAAGGAGTGAGAAAAACATCACGGGGTGGTGCGCATTGTATGGGTGTGTGTCACATTACATTCACTAGTAGGAGTGAGAAATACATCACGGGGTGGTGCGCATTGTATGGGTGTGTGTTACATTCTATTCACTAGTAGGAGTGAGAAAAACATCACGGGGTGGTGCGCATTGTATGGGAGTGTGTTACATTACATTCACAAGTAGGAGTGAGAAAAACATCACGGGGTGGTGCGCATTGTATGGGAGTGTGTTACATTAGATTCATTAGTAGTAGTGAGAAAAACATCACGGGGTGGTGCGCATTGTATGGGTGTGTGTTACATTAGATTCACTAGTAGGAGTGAGAAAAACATCACGTGGTGGTGCGCATTGTATGGGTGTGTGTTACATTACATTCACTAGTAGGAGTGAGAAAAACATCACGGGGTGGTGCGCATTGTATGGGTGTGTGTTACATTACATTCACTAGTAGGAGTGAGAAAAACATCACGGGGTGGTGCGCATTGTATGGGTGTGTGTTACATTAGATTCACTAGTAGGAGTGAGAAAAACATCACGGGGTGGTGCGCATTGTATGGGTGTGTGTTACATTAGATTCACTAGTAGCAGTGAGAAAAACATCACGGGGTGGTGCGCATTGTATGGGTGTGTGTTACATTAGATTCACTAGTAGCAGTGAGAAAAACATCATGGGGTGGTTCGCATTGTATGGGTGTGTGTTACATTACATTCACTAGTAGGAGTGAGAAAAACATCACGGGGTGGTGCGCATTGTATGGGTGTGGGTTACATTACATTCACTAGTAGGAGTGAGAAAAACATCACGGGGTGGTGCGCATTGTATGGGTGTGTGTTACATTAGATTCACTAGTAGCAGTGAGAAAAACATCCCGGGGTGGTGCGCATTGTATGGGTGTGTGTTACATTAGATTCACTAGTAGGAGTGAGAAAAACATCACGGGGTGGTGCGCATTGTATGGGTGTGTGTTACATTAGATTCACTAGTAGCAGTGAGAAAAACATCACGGGGTGGTGCGCATTGTATGGGTGTGTGTTACATTAGATTCACTAGTAGGAGTAAGAAAAACATCACGGGGTGGTGCGCATTGTATGGGTGTGTGTTACATTAGATTCACTAGTAGGAGTGAGAAAAACATCACGGGGTGGTGCGCATTGTATGGGTGTGTGTTACATTAGATTCACTAGTAGGAGTGAGAAAAACATCACGGGGTGGTGCGCATTGTATGGGTGTGTGTTACATTACATTCACTAGTAGGAGTGAGAAAAACATCACGGGGTGGTGCGCATTCTATGGGTGTGTGTTACATTAGATTCACTAGTAGGAGTCAGAAAAACATCACGGGGTGGTGCGCATTGTATGGGTGTGTGTTACATTAGATTCACTAGTAGGAGTGAGAAAAACATCACGGGGTGGTGCGCATTGTATGGGTGTGTGTTACATTACATTCACTAGTAGCAGTGAGAAAAACATCACGGGGTGCTGCGCATTGTATGGGTGTGTGTTACATTACATTCACTAGTAGCAGTGAGAAAAACATCACGGGGTGGTGCGCATTGTATGGGTGTGTGTTACATTACATTCACTAGTAGGAGTGAGAAAAACATCACGGGGTGGTGCGCATTGTATGGGTGTGTGTTACATTACATTCACTAGTAGGAGTGAGAAAAACATCACGGGGTGGTGCGCATTGTATGGGTGTGTGTTACATTACATTCACTAGTAGCAGTGAGAAAAACATCACGGGGTGCTGCGCATTGTATGGGTGTGTGTTACATTACATTCACTAGTAGCAGTGAGAAAAACATCACGGGGTGGTGCGCATTGTATGGGTGTGTGTTACATTACATTCACTAGTAGGAGTGAGAAAAACATCACGGGGTGGTGCGCATTGTATCGGTGTGTGTTACATTACATTCACTAGTAGGAGTGAGAAAAACATCACGGGGTGGTGCGCATTGTATGGGTGTGTGTTACATTAGATTCACTAGTAGCAGTGAGAAAAACATCACGGGGTGGTGCGCATTGTATGGGTGTGTGTTACATTAGATTCACTAGTAGCAGTGAGAAAAACATCACGGGGTGGTGCGCCTTGTATGTGTGTGTGTTACATTACATTCACTAGTAGGAGTGAGAAAAACATCACGGGGTGGTGCGCATTGTATGGGTGTGTGTTACATTAGATTCACTAGTAGCAGTGAGTAAAACATCACGGGGTGGTGCGCATTGTATGGGTGTGTGTTACATTACATACACTAGTAGCAGTGAGAAAAACATCACGGGGTGGTGCGCATTGTAAGGGTGTGTGTTACATTACATTCACTAGTAGGAGTGAGAAAAACATCACGGGGTGGTGCGCATTGTATGGGTGTGTGTTACATTACATTCACAAGAAGGAGTGAGAAAAACATCACGGGGTGGTGCGCATTGTATGGGTGTGTGTCACATTACATTCACTAGTAGGAGTGAGAAATACATCACGGGGTGGTGCGCATTGTATGGGTGTGTGTTACATTCTATTCACTAGTAGGAGTGAGAAAAACATCACGGGGTGGTGCGCATTGTATGGGAGTGTGTTACATTACATTCACAAGTAGGATGAGAAAAACATCACGGGGTGGTGCGCATTGTATGGGAGTGTGTTACATTAGATTCATTAGTAGGAGTGAGAAAAACATCACGGGGTGGTGCGCATTGTATGGGTGTGTGTTACATTAGATTCACTAGTAGGAGTGAGAAAAACATCACGTGGTGGTGCGCATTGTATGGGTGTGTGTTACATTACATTCACTAGTAGGAGTGAGAAAAACATCACGGGGTGGTGCGCATTGTATGGGTGTGTGTTACATTACATTCACTAGTAGGAGTGAGAAAAACATCACGGGGTGGTGCGCATTGTATGGGTGTGTGTTACATTAGATTCACTAGTAGGAGTGAGAAAAACATCACGGGGTGGTGCGCATTGTATGGGTGTGTGTTACATTAGATTCACTAGTAGCAGTGAGAAAAACATCACGGGGTGGTGCGCATTGTATGGGTGTGTGTTACATTAGATTCACTAGTAGCAGTGAGAAAAACATCATGGGGTGGTTCGCATTGTATGGGTGTGTGTTACATTACATTCACTAGTAGGAGTGAGAAAAACATCACGGGGTGGTGCGCATTGTATGGGTGTGGGTTACATTACATTCACTAGTAGGAGTGAGAAAAACATCACGGGGTGGTGCGCATTGTATGGGTGTGTGTTACATTAGATTCACTAGTAGCAGTGAGAAAAACATCCCGGGGTGGTGCGCATTGTATGGGTGTGTGTTACATTAGATTCACTAGTAGGAGTGAGAAAAACATCACGGGGTGGTGCGCATTGTATGGGTGTGTGTTACATTAGATTCACTAGTAGCAGTGAGAAAAACATCACGGGGTGGTGCGCATTGTATGGGTGTGTGTTACATTAGATTCACTAGTAGGAGTGAGAAAAACATCACGGGGTGGTGCGCATTGTATGGGTGTGTGTTACATTAGATTCACTAGTAGGAGTGAGAAAAACATCACGGGGTGGTGCGCATTGTATGGGTGTGTGTTACATTAGATTCACTAGTAGGAGTGAGAAAAACATCACGGGGTGGTGCGCATTGTATGGGTGTGTGTTACATTACATTCACTAGTAGGAGTGAGAAAAACATCACGGGGTGGTGCGCATTCTATGGGTGTGTGTTACATTAGATTCACTAGTAGGAGTCAGAAAAACATCACGGGGTGGTGCGCATTGTATGGGTGTGTGTTACATTAGATTCACTAGTAGGAGTGAGAAAAACATCACGGGGTGGTGCGCATTGTATGGGTGTGTGTTACATTACATTCACTAGTAGCAGTGAGAAAAACATCACGGGGTGCTGCGCATTGTATGGGTGTGTGTTACATTACATTCACTAGTAGCAGTGAGAAAAACATCACGGGGTGGTGCGCATTGTATGGGTGTGTGTTACATTACATTCACTAGTAGGAGTGAGAAAAACATCACGGGGTGGTGCGCATTGTATGGGTGTGTGTTACATTAGATTCACTAGTAGGAGTGAGAAAAACATCACGGGGTGGTGCGCATTGTATGGGTGTGTGTTACATTACATTCACTAGTAGCAGTGAGAAAAACATCACGGGGTGCTGCGCATTGTATGGGTGTGTGTTACATTACATTCACTAGTAGCAGTGAGAAAAACATCACGGGGTGGTGCGCATTGTATGGGTGTGTGTTACATTACATTCACTAGTAGGAGTGAGAAAAACATCACGGGGTGGTGCGCATTGTATCGGTGTGTGTTACATTACATTCACTAGTAGGAGTGAGAAAAACATCACGGGGTGGTGCGCATTGTATGGGTGTGTGTTACATTAGATTCACTAGTAGCAGTGAGAAAAACATCACGGGGTGGTGCGCATTGTATGGGTGTGTGTTACATTAGATTCACTAGTAGCAGTGAGAAAAACATCACGGGGTGGTGCGCCTTGTATGTGTGTGTGTTACATTACATTCACTAGTAGGAGTGAGAAAAACATCACGGGGTGGTGCGCATTGTATGGGTGTGTGTTACATTACATTCACTAGTAGGAGTGAGAAAAACATCACGGGGTGGTGCGCATTGTATGGGTGTGTGTTACATTAGATTCACTAGTAGGAGTGAGAAAAACATCACGGGGTGGTGCGCATTGTATGGGTGTGTGTTATATTAGATTCACTAGTAGCAGTGAGAAAAACATCACGGGGTGGTGCGCATTTTATGGGTGTGTGTTTCATTAGACTCACTAGTAGAAGTGAGAAAAACATCACGGGGTGGTGCGCATTGTATGGGTGTGTGTTACATTAGATTCACTAGTAGGAGTGAGAAAAACATCACGGGGTGGTGCGCCTTGTATGGGTGTGTGTTACATTACATTCACTAGTAGGAGTGAGAAAAACATCACGGGGTGGTGCGCATTGTATGGGTGTGTGTTACATTAGATTCACTAGTAGGAGTGAGAAAAACATCACGGGGTGGTGCGCCTTGTATGGGTGTGTGTTACATTACATTCACTAGTAGCAGTGAGAAAAACATCACGGGGTGGTGCGCCTTGTATGGGTGTTGTTACATTAGATTCACTAGTAGCAGTGAGAAAAACATCACGGGGTGGTGCGCATTGTATGTTTGTGTGTTACATTAGATTCACTAGTAGGAGTGAGAAAAATATCACGGGGTGGTGCGCCTTGTATGGGTGTGTGTTACATTAGATTCACTAGTAGGAGTGAGAAAAACATCACGGGGTGGTGCGCCTTGTATGGGTGTGTGTTACATTAGATTCACTAGTAGGAGTGAGAAAAACATCACGGGGTGGTGCGCCTTGTATGGGTGTGTGTTACATTACATTCACTAGTAGGAGTGAGAAAAACATCACGGGGTGGTGCGCCTTGTATGGGTGTGTGTTACATTACATTCACTAGTAGGAGTGAGAAAAACATCACGGGGTGGTGCGCCTTGTATGGGTGTGTGTTACATTACATTCACTAGTAGGAGTGAGAAAAACATCACGGGGTGGTGCGCCTTGTATGGGTGTGTGTTACATTAGATTCACTAGTAGGAGTGAGAAAAACATCACGAGGTGGTGCGCCTTGTATGGGTGTGTGTTACATTAGATTCACTAGTAGGAGTGAGAAAAACATCACGGGGTGGTGCGCCTTGTATGGGTGTGTGTTACATTAGATTCACTAGTAGGAGTGAGAAAAACATCACGGGGTGGTGCGCCTTGTATGGGTGTGTGTTACATTAGATTCACTAGTAGGAGTGAGAAAAACATCACGGGGTGGTGCGCCTTGTATGGGTGTGTGTTACATTACATTCACTAGTAGGAGTGAGAAAAACATCACGGGGTGGTGCGCCTTGTATGGGTGTGTGTTACATTACATTCACTAGTAGCAGTGAGAAAAACATCACGGGGTGGTGCGCATTGTATGGGTGTGTGTTACATTACATTCACTAGTAGGAGTGAGAAAAACATCACGGGGTGGTGCGCATTGTATGCGTGTGTGTTACATTAGATTCTCTAGTAGCAGTGAGATAAACATCACGGGGTGGTGCGCATTGTATGGGTGTGTGTTACATTAGATTCACTAGTAGCAGTGAGAAAAACATCACGGGGTGGTGCGCATTGTATGGGTGTGTGTTACATTAGATTCACTAGTAGCAGTGACAAAAACATCACGGGGTGGTGCGCATTGTATGGGTGTGTGTTACATTACATTCACTAGTAGCAGTGAGAAAAACATCACGGGGTGGTGCGCATTGTATGGGTGTGTGTTACATTACATTCACTAGTAGCAGTGAGAAAAACATCACGGGGTGGTGCGCATTGTATGGGTGTGTGTTACATTACATTCACTAGTAGCAGTGAGAAAAACATCACGGGGTGGTGCGCATTGTATGGGTGTGATTTACATTAGATTCACTAGTAGCAGTGAGAAAAACATCACGGGGTGGTGCGCATTGTATGGGTGTGTGTTACATTAGATTCACTAGTAGCAGTGAGTAAAACATCACGGGGTGGTGCGCATTGTATCGGTGTGTGTTACATTACATACACTAGTAGCAGTGAGAAAAACATCACGGGGTGGTGCGCATTGTAAGGGTGTGTGTTACATTACATTCACTAGTAGGAGTGAGAAAAACATCACGGGGTGGTGCGCATCGTATGGGTGTGTGTTACATTACATTCACAAGAAGGAGTGAGAAAAACATCACGGGGTGGTGCGCATTGTATGGGTGTGTGTTACATTACATTCACTAGTAGGAGTGAGAAAAACATCACGGGGTGGTGCGCATTGTATGGGAGTGTGTTACATTAGATTCATTAGTAGGAGTGAGAAAAACATCACGGGGTGGTGCACATTGTATGGGTGTGTGTTACATTAGATTCACTAGTAGGAGTGAGAAAAACATCACGGGGTGGTGCGCATTGTATGGGTGTGTGTTACATTACATTCACTAGTAGGAGTGAGAAAAACATCACGGGGTGGTGCGCATTGTATGGGTGTGTGTTACATTACATTCACTAGTAGGAGTGAGAAAAACATCACGGGGTGGTGCGCATTGTATGGGTGTGTGTTACATTAGATTCACTAGTAGGAGTGAGAAAAACATCACGGGGTGGTGCGCATTGTATGGGTGTGTGTTACATTAGATTCACTAGTAGGAGTGAGAAAAACATCACGGGTTGGTGCGCATTGTATGGGTGTGTGTTACATTAGATTCACTAGTAGCAGTGAGAAAAACATCACGGGGTGGTGCGCATTGTATGGGTGTGTGTTACATTAGATTCACTAGTAGCAGTGAGAAAAACATCACGGGGTGGTGCGCATTGTATGGGTGTGTGTTACATTACATTCACTAGTATGAGTGAGAAAAACATCACGGGGTGGTGCGCATTGTATGGGTGTGTGTTACATTACATTCACTAGTAGGAGTGAGAAAAACATCACGGGGTGGTGCGCATTGTATGGGTGTGTGTTACATTAGATTCACTAGTAGCATTGTGAAAAACATCCCGGGGTAGTGCGCATTGTATGGGTGTGTGTTACATTAGATTCACTAGTAGGAGTGAGAAAAACATCACGGGGTGGTGCGCATTGTATGGGTGCGTGTTACATTAGATTCACTAGTAGCAGTGAGAAAAACATCACGGGGTGGTGCGCATTGTATGGGTGCGTGTTACATTAGATTCACTAGTAGGAGTGAGAAAAACATCACGGGGTGGTGCGCATTGTATGGGTGTGTGTTACATTAGATTCACTAGTAGGAGTGAGAAAAACATCACGGGGTGGTGCGCATTGTATGGGTGTGTGTTACATTAGATTCACTATTAGGAGTGAGAAAAACATCACGGGGTGGTGCGCATTGTATGGGTGTGTGTTACATTACATTCACTAGTAGGAGTGAGAAAAACATCACGGGGTGGTGCGCATTGTATGGGTGTGTGTTACATTAGATTCACTAGTAGGAGTGAGAAAAACATCACGGGGTGGTGCGCATTGTATGGGTGTGTGTTACATTAGATTCACTAGTAGGAGTGAGAAAAACATCACGGGGTGGTGCGCATTGTATGGGTGTGTGTTACATTACATTCACTAGTAGCAGTGAGAAAAACATCACGGGGTGCTGCGCATTGTATGGGTGTGTGTTACATTAGATTCACTAGTAGCAGTGAGAAAAACATCACGGGGTGGTGCGCATTGTATGGGTGTGTGTTACATTACATTCACTAGTAGGAGTGAGAAAAACATCACGGGGTGGTGCGCATTGTATGGGTGTGTGTTACATTACATTCACTAGTAGGAGTGAGAAAAACATCACGGGGTGGTGCGCATTGTATGGGTGTGTGTTACATTAGATTCACTAGTAGCAGTGAGAAAAACATCACGGGTTGGTGCGCATTGTATGGGTGTGTGTTACATTAGATTCACTAGTAGCAGTGAGAAAAACATCACGGGGTGGTGCGCATTGTATGGGTGTGTGTTTCATTAGATTCACTAGTAGGAGTGAGAAAAACATCACGGGGTGGTGCGCATTGTATGGGTGTGTGTTACATTAGATTCACTAGTAGCAGTGAGAAAAACATCACGGGGTGGTGCGCCTTGTATGGGTGTGTGTTACATTAGATTCACTAGTAGGAGTGAGAAAAACATCACGGGGTGGTGCGCCTTGTATGGGTGTGTGTTACATTAGATTCACTAGTAGGAGTGAGAAAAACATCACGGGGTGGTGCGCCTTGTATGGGTGTGTGTTACATTAGATTCACTAGTAGCAGTGAGAAAAACATCACGGGGTGGTGCGCAGTGTATGGGTGTTGTTACATTAGATTCACTAGTAGCAGTGAGAAAAACATCACGGGGTGGTGAGCATTGTATGGGTGTGTGTTACATTAGATTCACTAGTAGGAGTGAGGAAAACATCACGGGGTGGTGCGCCTTGTATGGGTGTGTGTTACATTACATTCACTAGTAGGAGTGAGAAAAACATCACGGGGTGGTGCGCCTTGTATGGGTGTGTGTTACATTACATTCACTAGTAGGAGTGAGAAAAACATCACGCGGTGGTGCGCCTTGTATGGGTGTGTGTTACATTACATTCACTAGTAGGAGTGAGAAAAACATCACGGGGTGGTGCGCCTTATATGGGTGTGTGTTACATTACATTCACTAGTAGGAGTGAGAAAAACATCACGGGGTGGTGCGCCTTGTATGGGTGTGTGTTACATTACATTCACTAGTAGGAGTGAGAAAAACATCACGGGGTGGTGCGCCTTGTATGGGTGTGTGTTACATTAGATTCACTAGTAGGAGTGAGAAAAACATCACGGGGTGGTGCGCCTTGTATGGGTGTGTGTTACATTACATTCACTAGTAGGAGTGAGAAAAACATCACGGGGTGGTGCGCTTTGTATGGGTGTGTGTTACATTACATTCACTAGTAGGAATGAGAAAAACATCACGGGGTGGTGCGCATTGTATGGGTGTGTGTTACATTAGATTCACTAGTAGGAGTGAGAAAAACATCACGGGGTGGTGCGCATTGTATGGGTGTGTGTTACATTAGATTCACTAGTAGGAGTGAGAAAAACATCATGGGGTGGTGCGCATTGTATGGGTGTGTGTTACATTAGATTCACTAGTAGGAGTGAGAAAAACATCACGGGGTGGTGCGCCTTGTATGGGTGTGTGTTACATTACATTCACTAGTAGGCGTGAGAAAAACACCACGGGGTGGTGCGCCTTTTATGGGTGTGTGTTACATTACATTCACTAGTAGGAGTGAGCAAATCATCACGGGGTGGTGCGCATTGTATGGTTGTGTGTTACATTAGATTCACTAGTAGGAGTGAGAAAAACATCACGGGGTGGTGCGCATTGTATGGGTGTGTGTTACATTAGATTCACTAGTAGCAGTGAGAAAAACATCACGGGGTTGTGCGCATTGTATGGGTGTGTGTTACATTAGATTCACTAGTAGCAGTGAGAAAAACATCACGGGGTGGTGCGCATTGTATGGGTGTGTGTTACATTACATTCACTAGTAGCAGTGAGAAAAACATCACGGGGTGGTGCGCATTGTATGGGTGTGTGTTACATTACATTCACTAGTAGCAGTGAGAAAAACATCACGAGGTGGTGCGCATTGTATGGGTGTGTGTTACATTAGATTCACTAGTAGCAGTGAGAAATACATCACGGGGTGGTGCGCATTGTATGGGTGTGTGTTACAATAGATTCACTAGTAGCAGTGAGTAAAACATCACGGGGTGGTACGCATTGTATGGGTGTGTGTTACATTACATACACTAGTAGCAGTGAGAAAAACATCACGGGGTGGTGCGCATTGTAAGGGTGTGTGTTACATTACATTCACTAGTAGGAGTGAGAAAAACATCACGGGGTGGTGCGCATTGTATGGGTGTGTGTTACATTACATTCACAAGAAGGAGTGAGAAAAACATCACGGGGTGGTGCGCATTGTATGGGTGTGTGTTACATTACATTCACTAGTAGGAGTGAGAAATACATCACGGGGTGGTGCGCATTGTATGGGTGTGTGTTACATTATATTCACTAGTAGGAGTGAGAAAAACATCACGGGGTGGTGCGCATTGTATGGGAGTGTGTTACATTACATTCACTAGTAGGAGTGAGAAAAACATCACGGGGTGGTGCGCATTGTATGGGTGTGGGTTACATTACATTCACTAGTAGGAGTGAGAAAAACATCACGGGGTGGTGCGCATTGTATGGGTGTGTGTTACATTAGATTCACTAGTAGCAGTGAGAAAAACATCCCGGGGTGGTGCGCATTGTATGGGTGTGTGTTACATTAGATTCACTAGTAGGAGTGAGAAAAACATCACGGGGTGGTGCGCATTGTATGGGTGTGTGTTACATTAGATTCACTAGTAGCAGTGAGAAAAACATCACGGGGTGGTGCGCATTGTATGGGTGTGTGTTACATTAGATTCACTAGTAGGAGTGAGAAAAACATCACGGGGTGGTGCGCATTGTATGGGTGTGTGTTACATTAGATTCACTAGTAGGAGTGAGAAAAACATCACGGGGTGGTGCGCATTGTATGGGTGTGTGTTACATTAGATTCACTAGTAGGAGTGAGAAAAACATCACGGGGTGGTGCGCATTGTATGGGTGTGTGTTACATTACATTCACTAGTAGGAGTGAGAAAAACATCACGGGGTGGTGCGCATTCTATGGGTGTGTGTTACATTAGATTCACTAGTAGGAGTCAGAAAAACATCACGGGGTGGTGCGCATTGTATGGGTGTGTGTTACATTAGATTCACTAGTAGGAGTGAGAAAAACATCACGGGGTGGTGCGCATTGTATGGGTGTGTGTTACATTACATTCACTAGTAGCAGTGAGAAAAACATCACGGGGTGCTGCGCATTGTATGGGTGTGTGTTACATTACATTCACTAGTAGCAGTGAGAAAAACATCACGGGGTGGTGCGCATTGTATGGGTGTGTGTTACATTACATTCACTAGTAGGAGTGAGAAAAACATCACGGGGTGGTGCGCATTGTATGGGTGTGTGTTACATTACATTCACTAGTAGGAGTGAGAAAAACATCACGGGGTGGTGCGCATTGTATGGGTGTGTGTTACATTACATTCACTAGTAGCAGTGAGAAAAACATCACGGGGTGCTGCGCATTGTATGGGTGTGTGTTACATTACATTCACTAGTAGCAGTGAGAAAAACATCACGGGGTGGTGCGCATTGTATGGGTGTGTGTTACATTACATTCACTAGTAGGAGTGAGAAAAACATCACGGGGTGGTGCGCATTGTATCGGTGTGTGTTACATTACATTCACTAGTAGGAGTGAGAAAAACATCACGGGGTGGTGCGCATTGTATGGGTGTGTGTTACATTAGATTCACTAGTAGCAGTGAGAAAAACATCACGGGGTGGTGCGCATTGTATGGGTGTGTGTTACATTAGATTCACTAGTAGCAGTGAGAAAAACATCACGGGGTGGTGCGCCTTGTATGTGTGTGTGTTACATTACATTCACTAGTAGGAGTGAGAAAAACATCACGGGGTGGTGCGCATTGTATGGGTGTGTGTTACATTACATTCACTAGTAGGAGTGAGAAAAACATCACGGGGTGGTGCGCATTGTATGGGTGTGTGTTACATTAGATTCACTAGTAGGAGTGAGAAAAACATCACGGGGTGGTGCGCATTGTATGGGTGTGTGTTATATTAGATTCACTAGTAGCAGTGAGAAAAACATCACGGGGTGGTGCGCATTTTATGGGTGTGTGTTTCATTAGACTCACTAGTAGAAGTGAGAAAAACATCACGGGGTGGTGCGCATTGTATGGGTGTGTGTTACATTAGATTCACTAGTAGGAGTGAGAAAAACATCACGGGGTGGTGCGCCTTGTATGGGTGTGTGTTACATTAGATTCACTAGTAGGAGTGAGAAAAACATCACGGGGTGGTGCGCATTGTATGGGTGTGTGTTACATTAGATTCACTAGTAGGAGTGAGAAAAACATCACGGGGTGGTGCGCCTTGTATGGGTGTGTGTTACATTACATTCACTAGTAGCAGTGAGAAAAACATCACGGGGTGGTGCGCCTTGTATGGGTGTTGTTACATTAGATTCACTAGTAGCAGTGAGAAAAACATCACGGGGTGGTGCGCATTGTATGTTTGTGTGTTACATTAGATTCACTAGTAGGAGTGAGAAAAATATCACGGGGTGGTGCGCCTTGTATGGGTGTGTGTTACATTAGATTCACTAGTAGGAGTGAGAAAAACATCACGGGGTGGTGCGCCTTGTATGGGTGTGTGTTACATTAGATTCACTAGTAGGAGTGAGAAAAACATCACGGGGTGGTGCGCCTTGTATGGGTGTGTGTTACATTACATTCACTAGTAGGAGTGAGAAAAACATCACGGGGTGGTGCGCCTTGTATGGGTGTGTGTTACATTACATTCACTAGTAGGAGTGAGAAAAACATCACGGGGTGGTGCGCCTTGTATGGGTGTGTGTTACATTACATTCACTAGTAGGAGTGAGAAAAACATCACGGGGTGGTGCGCCTTGTATGGGTGTGTGTTACATTAGATTCACTAGTAGGAGTGAGAAAAACATCACGAGGTGGTGCGCCTTGTATGGGTGTGTGTTACATTAGATTCACTAGTAGGAGTGAGAAAAACATCACGGGGTGGTGCGCCTTGTATGGGTGTGTGTTACATTAGATTCACTAGTAGGAGTGAGAAAAACATCACGGGGTGGTGCGCCTTGTATGGGTGTGTGTTACATTAGATTCACTAGTAGGAGTGAGAAAAACATCACGGGGTGGTGCGCCTTGTATGGGTGTGTGTTACATTACATTCACTAGTAGGAGTGAGAAAAACATCACGGGGTGGTGCGCCTTGTATGGGTGTGTGTTACATTACATTCACTAGTAGCAGTGAGAAAAACATCACGGGGTGGTGCGCATTGTATGGGTGTGTGTTACATTACATTCACTAGTAGGAGTGAGAAAAACATCACGGGGTGGTGCGCATTGTATGCGTGTGTGTTACATTAGATTCTCTAGTAGCAGTGAGATAAACATCACGGGGTGGTGCGCATTGTATGGGTGTGTGTTACATTAGATTCACTAGTAGCAGTGAGAAAAACATCACGGGGTGGTGCGCATTGTATGGGTGTGTGTTACATTAGATTCACTAGTAGCAGTGACAAAAACATCACGGGGTGGTGCGCATTGTATGGGTGTGTGTTACATTACATTCACTAGTAGCAGTGAGAAAAACATCACGGGGTGGTGCGCATTGTATGGGTGTGTGTTACATTACATTCACTAGTAGCAGTGAGAAAAACATCACGGGGTGGTGCGCATTGTATGGGTGTGTGTTACATTACATTCACTAGTAGCAGTGAGAAAAACATCACGGGGTGGTGCGCATTGTATGGGTGTGATTTACATTAGATTCACTAGTAGCAGTGAGAAAAACATCACGGGGTGGTGCGCATTGTATGGGTGTGTGTTACATTAGATTCACTAGTAGCAGTGAGTAAAACATCACGGGGTGGTGCGCATTGTATCGGTGTGTGTTACATTACATACACTAGTAGCAGTGAGAAAAACATCACGGGGTGGTGCGCATTGTAAGGGTGTGTGTTACATTACATTCACTAGTAGGAGTGAGAAAAACATCACGGGGTGGTGCGCATCGTATGGGTGTGTGTTACATTACATTCACAAGAAGGAGTGAGAAAAACATCACGGGGTGGTGCGCATTGTATGGGTGTGTGTTACATTACATTCACTAGAAGGAGTGAGAAAAACATCACGGGGTGGTGCGCATTGTATGGGAGTGTGTTACATTAGATTCATTAGTAGGAGTGAGAAAAACATCACGGGGTGGTGCACATTGTATGGGTGTGTGTTACATTAGATTCACTAGTAGGAGTGAGAAAAACATCACGGGGTGGTGCGCATTGTATGGGTGTGTGTTACATTACATTCACTAGTAGGAGTGAGAAAAACATCACGGGGTGGTGCGCATTGTATGGGTGTGTGTTACATTACATTCACTAGTAGGAGTGAGAAAAACATCACGGGGTGGTGCGCATTGTATGGGTGTGTGTTACATTAGATTCACTAGTAGGAGTGAGAAAAACATCACGGGGTGGTGCGCATTGTATGGGTGTGTGTTACATTAGATTCACTAGTAGGAGTGAGAAAAACATCACGGGTTGGTGCGCATTGTATGGGTGTGTGTTACATTAGATTCACTAGTAGCAGTGAGAAAAACATCACGGGGTGGTGCGCATTGTATGGGTGTGTGTTACATTAGATTCACTAGTAGCAGTGAGAAAAACATCACGGGGTGGTGCGCATTGTATGGGTGTGTGTTACATTACATTCACTAGTATGAGTGAGAAAAACATCACGGGGTGGTGCGCATTGTATGGGTGTGTGTTACATTACATTCACTAGTAGGAGTGAGAAAAACATCACGGGGTGGTGCGCATTGTATGGGTGTGTGTTACATTAGATTCACTAGTAGCATTGTGAAAAACATCCCGGGGTAGTGCGCATTGTATGGGTGTGTGTTACATTAGATTCACTAGTAGGAGTGAGAAAAACATCACGGGGTGGTGCGCATTGTATGGGTGCGTGTTACATTAGATTCACTAGTAGCAGTGAGAAAAACATCACGGGGTGGTGCGCATTGTATGGGTGCGTGTTACATTAGATTCACTAGTAGGAGTGAGAAAAACATCACGGGGTGGTGCGCATTGTATGGGTGTGTGTTACATTAGATTCACTAGTAGGAGTGAGAAAAACATCACGGGGTGGTGCGCATTGTATGGGTGTGTGTTACATTAGATTCACTATTAGGAGTGAGAAAAACATCACGGGGTGGTGCGCATTGTATGGGTGTGTGTTACATTACATTCACTAGTAGGAGTGAGAAAAACATCACGGGGTGGTGCGCATTGTATGGGTGTGTGTTACATTAGATTCACTAGTAGGAGTGAGAAAAACATCACGGGGTGGTGCGCATTGTATGGGTGTGTGTTACATTAGATTCACTAGTAGGAGTGAGAAAAACATCACGGGGTGGTGCGCATTGTATGGGTGTGTGTTACATTACATTCACTAGTAGCAGTGAGAAAATCATCACGGGGTGCTGCGCATTGTATGGGTGTGTGTTACATTAGATTCACTAGTAGCAGTGAGAAAAACATCACGGGGTGGTGCGCATTGTATGGGTGTGTGTTACATTACATTCACTAGTAGGAGTGAGAAAAACATCACGGGGTGGTGCGCATTGTATGGGTGTGTGTTACATTACATTCACTAGTAGGAGTGAGAAAAACATCACGGGGTGGTGCGCATTGTATGGGTGTGTGTTACATTAGATTCACTAGTAGCAGTGAGAAAAACATCACGGGTTGGTGCGCATTGTATGGGTGTGTGTTACATTAGATTCACTAGTAGCAGTGAGAAAAACATCACGGGGTGGTGCGCATTGTATGGGTGTGTGTTTCATTAGATTCACTAGTAGGAGTGAGAAAAACATCACGGGGTGGTGCGCATTGTATGGGTGTGTGTTACATTAGATTCACTAGTAGCAGTGAGAAAAACATCACGGGGTGGTGCGCCTTGTATGGGTGTGTGTTACATTACATTCACTAGTAGGAGTGAGAAAAACATCACGGGGTGGTGCGCCTTGTATGGGTGTGTGTTACATTAGATTCACTAGTAGGAGTGAGAAAAACATCACGGGGTGGTGCGCCTTGTATGGGTGTGTGTTACATTAGATTCACTAGTAGCAGTGAGAAAAACATCACGGGGTGGTGCGCAGTGTATGGGTGTTGTTACATTAGATTCACTAGTAGCAGTGAGAAAAACATCACGGGGTGGTGAGCATTGTATGGGTGTGTGTTACATTAGATTCACTAGTAGGAGTGAGGAAAACATCACGGGGTGGTGCGCCTTGTATGGGTGTGTGTTACATTACATTCACTAGTAGGAGTGAGAAAAACATCACGGGGTGGTGCGCCTTGTATGGGTGTGTGTTACATTACATTCACTAGTAGGAGTGAGAAAAACATCACGCGGTGGTGCGCCTTGTATGGGTGTGTGTTACATTACATTCACTAGTAGGAGTGAGAAAAACATCACGGGGTGGTGCGCCTTATATGGGTGTGTGTTACATTACATTCACTAGTAGGAGTGAGAAAAACATCACGGGGTGGTGCGCCTTGTATGGGTGTGTGTTACATTACATTCACTAGTAGGAGTGAGAAAAACATCACGGGGTGGTGCGCCTTGTATGGGTGTGTGTTACATTAGATTCACTAGTAGGAGTGAGAAAAACATCACGGGGTGGTGCGCCTTGTATGGGTGTGTGTTACATTACATTCACTAGTAGGAGTGAGAAAAACATCACGGGGTGGTGCGCTTTGTATGGGTGTGTGTTACATTACATTCACTAGTAGGAATGAGAAAAACATCACGGGGTGGTGCGCATTGTATGGGTGTGTGTTACATTAGATTCACTAGTAGGAGTGAGAAAAACATCACGGGGTGGTGCGCATTGTATGGGTGTGTGTTACATTAGATTCACTAGTAGGAGTGAGAAAAACATCATGGGGTGGTGCGCATTGTATGGGTGTGTGTTACATTAGATTCACTAGTAGGAGTGAGAAAAACATCACGGGGTGGTGCGCCTTGTATGGGTGTGTGTTACATTACATTCACTAGTAGGCGTGAGAAAAACACCACGGGGTGGTGCGCCTTTTATGGGTGTGTGTTACATTACATTCACTAGTAGGAGTGAGCAAATCATCACGGGGTGGTGCGCATTGTATGGTTGTGTGTTACATTAGATTCACTAGTAGGAGTGAGAAAAACATCACGGGGTGGTGCGCATTGTATGGGTGTGTGTTACATTAGATTCACTAGTAGCAGTGAGAAAAACATCACGGGGTTGTGCGCATTGTATGGGTGTGTGTTACATTAGATTCACTAGTAGCAGTGAGAAAAACATCACGGGGTGGTGCGCATTGTATGGGTGTGTGTTACATTACATTCACTAGTAGCAGTGAGAAAAACATCACGGGGTGGTGCGCATTGTATGGGTGTGTGTTACATTACATTCACTAGTAGCAGTGAGAAAAACATCACGAGGTGGTGCGCATTGTATGGGTGTGTGTTACATTAGATTCACTAGTAGCAGTGAGAAAAACATCACGGGGTGGTGCGCATTGTATGGGTGTGTGTTACAATAGATTCACTAGTAGCAGTGAGTAAAACATCACGGGGTGGTACGCATTGTATGGGTGTGTGTTACATTACATACACTAGTAGCAGTGAGAAAAACATCACGGGGTGGTGCGCATTGTAAGGGTGTGTGTTACATTACATTCACTAGTAGGAGTGAGAAAAACATCACGGGGTGGTGCGCATTGTATGGGTGTGTGTTACATTACATTCACAAGAAGGAGTGAGAAAAACATCACGGGGTGGTGCGCATTGTATGGGTGTGTGTTACATTACATTCACTAGTAGGAGTGAGAAATACATCACGGGGTGGTGCGCATTGTATGGGTGTGTGTTACATTATATTCACTAGTAGGAGTGAGAAAAACATCACGGGGTGGTGCGCATTGTATGGGAGTGTGTTACATTACATTCACTAGTAGGAGTGAGAAAAACATCACGGGGTGGTGCGCATTGTATGGGAGTGTGTTACATTAGATTCACTAGTAAGAGTGAGAAAAACATCACGGGGTGGTGCGCATTGTATGGGTGTGTGTTACATTAGATTCACTAGTAGCAGTGAGAAAAACATCACGGGGTGGTGCGCATTGTATGGGTGTGTGTTACATTAGATTCGCTAGTAGGAGTGAGAAAAACATCACGGGGTGGTGCGCATTGTATGGGTGTGTGTTACATTAGATTCGCTAGTAGGAGTGAGAAAAACATCACGGGGTGGTGCGCATTGTATGGGTGTGTGTTACATTACATTCACTAGTAGGAGTGAGAAAAACATCACGGGGTGGTGCGCATTGTATGGGTGTGTGTTACATTAGATTCACTAGTAGGAGTGAGAAAAACATCACGGGGTGGTGCGCATTGTATGGGTGTGTGTTACATTAGATTCACTAGTAGGAGTGAGAAAAACATCACGGGGTGGTGCGCCTTGTATGGGTGTGTGTTACATTAGATTCACTAGTAGCAGTGAGAAAAACATCACGGGGTGGTGCGCATTGTATGGGTGTTGTTACATTAGATTCACTAGTAGCAGTGAGAAAAACATCACGGGGTGGTGAGCATTGTATGGGTGTGTGTTACATTAGATTCACTAGTAGGAGTGAGGAAAACATCACGGGGTGGTGCGCCTTGTATGGGTGTGTGTTACATTACATTCACTAGTAGGAGTGAGAAAAACATCATGGGGTGGTGCGCCTTGTATGGGTGTGTGTTACATTACATTCACTAGTAGGAGTGAGAAAAACATCACGCGGTGGTGCGCCTTGTATGGGTGTGTGTTACATTACATTCACTAGTAGGAGTGAGAAAAACATCACGGGGTGGTGCGCCTTATATGGGTGTGTGTTACATTACATTCACTAGTAGGAGTGAGAAAAACATCACGGGGTGGTGCGCCTTGTATGGGTGTGTGTTACATTACATTCACTAGTAGGAGTGAGAAAAACATCACGGGGTGGTGCGCCTTGTATGGGTGTGTGTTACATTAGATTCACTAGTAGGAGTGAGAAAAACATCACGGGGTGGTGCGCCTTGTATGGGTGTGTGTTACATTACATTCACTAGTAGGAGTGAGAAAAACATCACGGGGTGGTGCGCTTTGTATGGGTGTGTGTTACATTACATTCACTAGTAGGAATGAGAAAAACATCACGGGGTGGTGCGCATTGTATGGGTGTGTGTTACATTAGATTCACTAGTAGGAGTGAGAAAAACATCACGGGGTGGTGCGCATTGTATGGGTGTGTGTTACATTAGATTCACTAGTAGGAGTGAGAAAAACATCATGGGGTGGTGCGCATTGTATGGGTGTGTGTTACATTAGATTCACTAGTAGGAGTGAGAAAAACATCACGGGGTGGTGCGCCTTGTATGGGTGTGTGTTACATTACATTCACTAGTAGGCGTGAGAAAAACACCACGGGGTGGTGCGCCTTTTATGGGTGTGTGTTACATTACATTCACTAGTAGGAGTGAGCAAATCATCACGGGGTGGTGCGCATTGTATGGGTGTGTGTTACATTAGATTCACTAGTAGGAGTGAGAAAAACATCACGGGGTGGTGCGCATTGTATGGGTGTGTGTTACTTTAGATTCACTAGTAGCAGTGAGAAAAACATCACGGGGTGGTGCGCATTGTATGGGTGTGTGTTACATTAGATTCACTAGTAGCAGTGAGAAAAACATCACGGGGTGCTGCGCATTGTATGGGTGTGTGTTACATTACATTCACTAGTAGAAGTGAGAAAAACATCACGGGGTGGTGCGCATTGTATGGGTGTGTGTTACATTACATTCACTAGTAGCAGTGAGAAAAACATCACGAGGTGGTGCGCATTGTATGGGTGTGTGTTACATTAGATTCACTAGTAGCAGTGAGAAAAACATCACGGGGTGGTGCGCATTGTATGGGTGTGTGTTACAATAGATTCACTAGTAGCAGTGAGTAAAACATCACGGGGTGGTGCGCATTGTATGGGTGTGTGTTACATTACATACACTAGTAGCAGTGAGAAAAACATCACGGGGTGGTGCGCATTGTAAGGGTGTGTGTTACATTACATTCACTAGTAGGAGTGAGAAAAACATCACGGGGTGGTGCTCATTGTATGGGTGTGTGTTACATTACATTCACAAGAAGGAGTGAGAAAAACATCACGGGGTGGTGCGCATTGTATGGGTGTGTGTTACATTACATTCACTAGTAGGAGTGAGAAATACATCACGGGGTGGTGCGCATTGTATGGGTGTGTGTTACATTATATTCACTAGTAGGAGTGAGAAAAACATCACGGGGTGGTGCGCATTGTATGGGAGTGTGTTACATTACATTCACTAGTAGGAGTGAGAAAAACATCACGGGGTGGTGCGCATTGTATGGGAGTGTGTTACATTAGATTCACTAGTAAGAGTGAGAAAAACATCACGGGGTGGTGCGCATTGTATGGGTGTGTGTTACATTAGATTCACTAGTAGCAGTGAGAAAAACATCACGGGGTGGTGCGCATTGTATGGGTGTGTGTTACATTACATTCGCTAGTAGGAGTGAGAAAAACATCACGGGGTGGTGCGCATTGTATGGGTGTGTGTTACATTAGATTCGCTAGTAGGAGTGAGAAAAACATCACGGGGTGGTGCGCATTGTATGGGTGTGTGTTACATTACATTCACTAGTAGGAGTGAGAAAAACATCACGGGGTGGTGCGCATTGTATGGGTGTGTGTTACATTAGATTCACTAGTAGGAGTGAGAAAAACCTCACGGGGTGGTGCGCATTGTATGGGTGTGTGTTACATTAGATTCACTAGTAGGAGTGAGAAAAACATCACGGTGTGGTGCGCATTGTATGGGTGTGTGTTACATTAGATTCACTAGTAGAAGTGACAAAAACATCACGGGGTGGTGCGCATTGTATGGGTGTGTGTTACATTAGATTCACTAGTAGCAGTGAGTAAAACATCACGGGGTGGTGCGCATTGTATCGGTGTGTGTTACATTACATACACTAGTAGCAGTGAGAAAAACATCACGGGGTGGTGCGCATTGTAAGGGTGTGTGTTACATTACATTCACTAGTAGGAGTGAGAAAAACATCACGGGGTGGTGCGCATCGTATGGGTGTGTGTTACATTACATTCACAAGAAGGAGTGAGAAAAACATCACGGGGTGGTGCGCATTGTATGGGTGTGTGTTACATTACATTCACTAGAAGGAGTGAGAAAAACATCACGGGGTGGTGCGCATTGTATGGGAGTGTGTTACATTAGATTCATTAGTAGGAGTGAGAAAAACATCACGGGGTGGTGCGCATTGTATGGGTGTGTGTTACATTAGATTCACTAGTAGGAGTGAGAAAAACATCACGGGGTGGTGCGCATTGTATGGGTGTGTGTTACATTACATTCACTAGTAGGAGTGAGAAAAACATCACGGGGTGGTGCGCATTGTATGGGTGTGTGTTACATTACATTCACTAGTAGGAGTGAGAAAAACATCACGGGGTGGTGCGCATTGTATGGGTGTGTGTTACATTAGATTCACTAGTAGGAGTGAGAAAAACATCACGGGGTGGTGCGCATTGTATGGGTGTGTGTTACATTAGATTCACTAGTAGGAGTGAGAAAAACATCACGGGTTGGTGCGCATTGTATGGGTGTGTGTTACATTAGATTCACTAGTAGCAGTGAGAAAAACATCACGGGGTGGTGCGCATTGTATGGGTGTGTGTTACATTAGATTCACTAGTAGCAGTGAGAAAAACATCACGGGGTAGTGCGCATTGTATGGGTGTGTGTTACATTACATTCACTAGTATGAGTGAGAAAAACATCACGGGGTGGTGCGCATTGTATGGGTGTGTGTTACATTACATTCACTAGTAGGAGTGAGAAAAACATCACGGGGTGGTGCGCATTGTATGGGTGTGTGTTACATTAGATTCACTAGTAGCATTGAGAAAAACATCCCGGGGTAGTGCGCATTGTATGGGTGTGTGTTACATTAGATTCACTAGTAGGAGTGAGAAAAACATCACGGGGTGGTGCGCATTGTATGGGTGCGTGTTACATTAGATTCACTAGTAGCAGTGAGAAAAACATCACGGGGTGGTGCGCATTGTATGGGTGCGTGTTACATTAGATTCACTAGTAGGAGTGAGAAAAACATCACGGGGTGGTGCGCATTGTATGGGTGTGTGTTACATTAGATTCACTAGTAGGAGTGAGAAAAACATCACGGGGTGGTGCGCATTGTATGGGTGTGTGTTACATTAGATTCACTATTAGGAGTGAGAAAAACATCACGGGGTGGTGCGCATTGTATGGGTGTGTGTTACATTACATTCACTAGTAGGAGTGAGAAAAACATCACGGGGTGGTGCGCATTGTATGGGTGTGTGTTACATTAGATTCACTAGTAGGAGTGAGAAAAACATCACGGGGTGGTGCGCATTGTATGGGTGTGTGTTACATTAGATTCACTAGTAGGAGTGAGAAAAACATCACGGGGTGGTGCGCATTGTATGGGTGTGTGTTACATTACATTCACTAGTAGCAGTGAGAAAAACATCACGGGGTGGTGCGCATTGTATGGGTGTGTGTTACATTAGATTCACTAGTAGGAGTGAGAAAAACATCACGGGGTGGTGCGCATTGTATGGGTGTGTGTCACATTAGATTCACTATTAGGAGTGAGAAAAACATCACGGGGTGGTGCGCATTGTATGGGTGTGTGTTACATTACATTCACTAGTAGGAGTGAGAAAAACATCACGGGGTGGTGCGCATTGTATGGGTGTGTGTTACATTAGATTCACTAGTAGGAGTGAGAAAAACATCACGGGGTGGTGCGCATTGTATGGGTGTGTGTTACATTAGATTCACTAGTAGGAGTGAGAAAAACATCACGGGGTGGTGCGCATTGTATGGGTGTGTGTTACATTACATTCACTAGTAGCAGTGAGAAAAACATCACGGGGTGGTGCGCATTGTATGGGTGTGTGTTACATTACATTCACTAGTAGGAGTGAGAAAAACATCACGGGGTGGTGCGCTTTGTATGGGTGTGTGTTACATTACATTCACTAGTAGGAATGAGAAAAACATCACGGGGTGGTGCGCATTGTATGGGTGTGTGTTACATTAGATTCACTAGTAGGAGTGAGAAAAACATCACGGGGTGGTGCGCATTGTATGGGTGTGTGTTACATTAGATTCACTAGTAGGAGTGAGAAAAACATCATGGGGTGGTGCGCATTGTATGGGTGTGTGTTACATTAGATTCACTAGTAGGAGTGAGAAAAACATCACGGGGTGGTGCGCCTTGTATGGGTGTGTGTTACATTACATTCACTAGTAGGCGTGAGAAAAACACCACGGGGTGGTGCGCCTTTTATGGGTGTGTGTTACATTACATTCACTAGTAGGAGTGAGCAAATCATCACGGGGTGGTGCGCATTGTATGGGTGTGTGTTACATTAGATTCACTAGTAGGAGTGAGAAAAACATCACGGGGTGGTGCGCATTGTATGGGTGTGTGTTACTTTAGATTCACTAGTAGCAGTGAGAAAAACATCACGGGGTGGTGCGCATTGTATGGGTGTGTGTTACATTAGATTCACTAGTAGCAGTGAGAAAAACATCACGGGGTGCTGCGCATTGTATGGGTGTGTGTTACATTACATTCACTAGTAGAAGTGAGAAAAACATCACGGGGTGGTGCGCATTGTATGGGTGTGTGTTACATTACATTCACTAGTAGCAGTGAGAAAAACATCACGAGGTGGTGCGCATTGTATGGGTGTGTGTTACATTAGATTCACTAGTAGCAGTGAGAAAAACATCACGGGGTGGTGCGCATTGTATGGGTGTGTGTTACAATAGATTCACTAGTAGCAGTGAGTAAAACATCACGGGGTGGTGCGCATTGTATGGGTGTGTGTTACATTACATACACTAGTAGCAGTGAGAAAAACATCACGGGGTGGTGCGCATTGTAAGGGTGTGTGTTACATTACATTCACTAGTAGGAGTGAGAAAAACATCACGGGGTGGTGCTCATTGTATGGGTGTGTGTTACATTACATTCACAAGAAGGAGTGAGAAAAACATCACGGGGTGGTGCGCATTGTATGGGTGTGTGTTACATTACATTCACTAGTAGGAGTGAGAAATACATCACGGGGTGGTGCGCATTGTATGGGTGTGTGTTACATTATATTCACTAGTAGGAGTGAGAAAAACATCACGGGGTGGTGCGCATTGTATGGGAGTGTGTTACATTACATTCACTAGTAGGAGTGAGAAAAACATCACGGGGTGGTGCGCATTGTATGGGAGTGTGTTACATTAGATTCACTAGTAAGAGTGAGAAAAACATCACGGGGTGGTGCGCATTGTATGGGTGTGTGTTACATTAGATTCACTAGTAGCAGTGAGAAAAACATCACGGGGTGGTGCGCATTGTATGGGTGTGTGTTACATTACATTCGCTAGTAGGAGTGAGAAAAACATCACGGGGTGGTGCGCATTGTATGGGTGTGTGTTACATTAGATTCGCTAGTAGGAGTGAGAAAAACATCACGGGGTGGTGCGCATTGTATGGGTGTGTGTTACATTACATTCACTAGTAGGAGTGAGAAAAACATCACGGGGTGGTGCGCATTGTATGGGTGTGTGTTACATTAGATTCACTAGTAGGAGTGAGAAAAACCTCACGGGGTGGTGCGCATTGTATGGGTGTGTGTTACATTAGATTCACTAGTAGGAGTGAGAAAAACATCACGGTGTGGTGCGCATTGTATGGGTGTGTGTTACATTAGATTCACTAGTAGAAGTGACAAAAACATCACGGGGTGGTGCGCATTGTATGGGTGTGTGTTACATTAGATTCACTAGTAGCAGTGAGTAAAACATCACGGGGTGGTGCGCATTGTATCGGTGTGTGTTACATTACATACACTAGTAGCAGTGAGAAAAACATCACGGGGTGGTGCGCATTGTAAGGGTGTGTGTTACATTACATTCACTAGTAGGAGTGAGAAAAACATCACGGGGTGGTGCGCATCGTATGGGTGTGTGTTACATTACATTCACAAGAAGGAGTGAGAAAAACATCACGGGGTGGTGCGCATTGTATGGGTGTGTGTTACATTACATTCACTAGAAGGAGTGAGAAAAACATCACGGGGTGGTGCGCATTGTATGGGAGTGTGTTACATTAGATTCATTAGTAGGAGTGAGAAAAACATCACGGGGTGGTGCGCATTGTATGGGTGTGTGTTACATTAGATTCACTAGTAGGAGTGAGAAAAACATCACGGGGTGGTGCGCATTGTATGGGTGTGTGTTACATTACATTCACTAGTAGGAGTGAGAAAAACATCACGGGGTGGTGCGCATTGTATGGGTGTGTGTTACATTACATTCACTAGTAGGAGTGAGAAAAACATCACGGGGTGGTGCGCATTGTATGGGTGTGTGTTACATTAGATTCACTAGTAGGAGTGAGAAAAACATCACGGGGTGGTGCGCATTGTATGGGTGTGTGTTACATTAGATTCACTAGTAGGAGTGAGAAAAACATCACGGGTTGGTGCGCATTGTATGGGTGTGTGTTACATTAGATTCACTAGTAGCAGTGAGAAAAACATCACGGGGTGGTGCGCATTGTATGGGTGTGTGTTACATTAGATTCACTAGTAGCAGTGAGAAAAACATCACGGGGTAGTGCGCATTGTATGGGTGTGTGTTACATTACATTCACTAGTATGAGTGAGAAAAACATCACGGGGTGGTGCGCATTGTATGGGTGTGTGTTACATTACATTCACTAGTAGGAGTGAGAAAAACATCACGGGGTGGTGCGCATTGTATGGGTGTGTGTTACATTAGATTCACTAGTAGCATTGAGAAAAACATCCCGGGGTAGTGCGCATTGTATGGGTGTGTGTTACATTAGATTCACTAGTAGGAGTGAGAAAAACATCACGGGGTGGTGCGCATTGTATGGGTGCGTGTTACATTAGATTCACTAGTAGCAGTGAGAAAAACATCACGGGGTGGTGCGCATTGTATGGGTGCGTGTTACATTAGATTCACTAGTAGGAGTGAGAAAAACATCACGGGGTGGTGCGCATTGTATGGGTGTGTGTTACATTAGATTCACTAGTAGGAGTGAGAAAAACATCACGGGGTGGTGCGCATTGTATGGGTGTGTGTTACATTAGATTCACTATTAGGAGTGAGAAAAACATCACGGGGTGGTGCGCATTGTATGGGTGTGTGTTACATTACATTCACTAGTAGGAGTGAGAAAAACATCACGGGGTGGTGCGCATTGTATGGGTGTGTGTTACATTAGATTCACTAGTAGGAGTGAGAAAAACATCACGGGGTGGTGCGCATTGTATGGGTGTGTGTTACATTAGATTCACTAGTAGGAGTGAGAAAAACATCACGGGGTGGTGCGCATTGTATGGGTGTGTGTTACATTACATTCACTAGTAGCAGTGAGAAAAACATCACGGGGTGCTGCGCATTGTATGGGTGTGTGTTACATTAGATTCACTAGTAGCAGTGAGAAAAACATCACGGGGTGGTGCGCATTGTATGGGTGTGTGTTACATTACATTCACTAGTAGGAGTGAGAAAAACATCACGGGGTGGTGCGCATTGTATGGGTGTGTGTTACATTACATTCACTAGTAGGAGTGAGAAAAACATCACGGGGTGGTGCGCATTGTATGGGTGTGTGTTACATTAGATTCACTAGTAGCAGTGAGAAAAACATCACGGGTTGGTGCGCATTGTATGGGTGTGTGTTACATTAGATTCACTAGTAGCAGTGAGAAAAACATCACGGGCTGGTGCGCATTGTATGGGTGTGTGTTTCATTAGATTCACTAGTAGGAGTGAGAAAAACATCACGGGGTGGTGCGCATTGTATGGGTGTGTGTTACATTAGATTCACTAGTAGCAGTGAGAAAAACATCACGGGGTGGTGCGCCTTGTATGGGTGTGTGTTACATTACATTCACTAGTAGGAGTGAGAAAAACATCACGGGGTGGTGCGCCTTGTATGGGTGTGTGTTACATTAGATTCACTAGTAGGAGTGAGAAAAACATCACGGGGTGGTGCGCCTTGTATGGGTGTGTGTTACATTAGATTCACTAGTAGCAGTGAGAAAAACATCACGGGGTGGTGCGCAGTGTATGGGTGTTGTTACATTAGATTCACTAGTAGCAGTGAGAAAAACATCACGGGGTGGTGAGCATTGTATGGGTGTGTGTTACATTAGATTCACTAGTAGGAGTGAGGAAAACATCACGGGGTGGTGCGCCTTGTATGGGTGTGTGTTACATTACATTCACTAGTATGAGTGAGAAAAACATCACGGGGTGGTGCGCCTTGTATGGGTGTGTGTTACATTACATTCACTAGTAGGAGTGAGAAAAACATCACGCGGTGGTGCGCCTTGTATGGGTGTGTGTTACATTACATTCACTAGTAGGAGTGAGAAAAACATCACGGGGTGGTGCGCCTTATATGGGTGTGTGTTACATTACATTCACTAGTAGGAGTGAGAAAAACATCACGGGGTGGTGCGCCTTGTATGGGTGTGTGTTACATTACATTCACTAGTAGGAGTGAGAAAAACATCACGGGGTGGTGCGCCTTGTATGGGTGTGTGTTACATTAGATTCACTAGTAGGAGTGAGAAAAACATCACGGGGTGGTGCGCCTTGTATGGGTGTGTGTTACATTACATTCACTAGTAGGAGTGAGAAAAACATCACGGGGTGGTGCGCTTTGTATGGGTGTGTGTTACATTACATTCACTAGTAGGAATGAGAAAAACATCACGGGGTGGTGCGCATTGTATGGGTGTGTGTTACATTAGATTCACTAGTAGGAGTGAGAAAAACATCACGGGGTGGTGCGCATTGTATGGGTGTGTGTTACATTAGATTCACTAGTAGGAGTGAGAAAAACATCATGGGGTGGTGCGCATTGTATGGGTGTGTGTTACATTAGATTCACTAGTAGGAGTGAGAAAAACATCACGGGGTGGTGCGCCTTGTATGGGTGTGTGTTACATTACATTCACTAGTAGGCGTGAGAAAAACACCACGGGGTGGTGCGCCTTTTATGGGTGTGTGTTACATTACATTCACTAGTAGGAGTGAGCAAATCATCACGGGGTGGTGCGCATTGTATGGGTGTGTGTTACATTAGATTCACTAGTAGGAGTGAGAAAAACATCACGGGGTGGTGCGCATTGTATGGGTGTGTGTTACATTAGATTCATTAGTAGCAGTGAGAAAAACATCACGGGGTTGTGCGCATTGTATGGGTGTGTGTTACATTAGATTCACTAGTAGCAGTGAGAAAAACATCACGGGGTGGTGCGCATTGTATGGGTGTGTGTTACATTACATTCACTAGTAGCAGTGAGAAAAACATCACGGGGTGGTGCGCATTGTATGGGTGTGTGTTACATTACATTCACTAGTAGCAGTGAGAAAAACATCACGAGGTGGTGCGCATTGTATGGGTGTGTGTTACATTAGATTCACTAGTAGGAGTGAGAAAAACATCACGGGGTGGTGCGCATTGTATGGGTGTGTGTTACATTAGATTCACTAGTAGCAGTGAGAAAAACATCACGGGGTGGTGCGCATTGTATGGGTGCGTGTTACATTAGATTCACTAGTAGGAGTGAGAAAAACATCACGGGGTGGTGCGCATTGTATGGGTGTGTGTTACATTAGATTCACTAGTAGGAGTGAGAAAAACATCACGGGGTGGTGCGCATTGTATGGGTGTGTGTTACATTAGATTCACTATTAGGAGTGAGAAAAACATCACGGGGTGGTGCGCATTGTATGGGTGTGTGTTACATTACATTCACTAGTAGGAGTGAGAAAAACATCACGGGGTGGTGCGCATTGTATGGGTGTGTGTTACATTAGATTCACTAGTAGGAGTGAGAAAAACATCACGGGGTGGTGCGCATTGTATGGGTGTGTGTTACATTAGATTCACTAGTAGGAGTGAGAAAAACATCACGGGGTGGTGCGCATTGTATGGGTGTGTGTTACATTACATTCACTAGTAGCAGTGAGAAAAACATCACGGGGTGCTGCGCATTGTATGGGTGTGTGTTACATTAGATTCACTAGTAGCAGTGAGAAAAACATCACGGGGTGGTGCGCATTGTATGGGTGTGTGTTACATTACATTCACTAGTAGGAGTGAGAAAAACATCACGGGGTGGTGCGCATTGTATGGGTGTGTGTTACATTACATTCACTAGTAGGAGTGAGAAAAACATCACGGGGTGGTGCGCATTGTATGGGTGTGTGTTACATTAGATTCACTAGTAGCAGTGAGAAAAACATCACGGGTTGGTGCGCATTGTATGGGTGTGTGTTACATTAGATTCACTAGTAGCAGTGAGAAAAACATCACGGGCTGGTGCGCATTGTATGGGTGTGTGTTTCATTAGATTCACTAGTAGGAGTGAGAAAAACATCACGGGGTGGTGCGCATTGTATGGGTGTGTGTTACATTAGATTCACTAGTAGCAGTGAGAAAAACATCACGGGGTGGTGCGCCTTGTATGGGTGTGTGTTACATTACATTCACTAGTAGGAGTGAGAAAAACATCACGGGGTGGTGCGCCTTGTATGGGTGTGTGTTACATTAGATTCACTAGTAGGAGTGAGAAAAACATCACGGGGTGGTGCGCCTTGTATGGGTGTGTGTTACATTAGATTCACTAGTAGCAGTGAGAAAAACATCACGGGGTGGTGCGCAGTGTATGGGTGTTGTTACATTAGATTCACTAGTAGCAGTGAGAAAAACATCACGGGGTGGTGAGCATTGTATGGGTGTGTGTTACATTAGATTCACTAGTAGGAGTGAGGAAAACATCACGGGGTGGTGCGCCTTGTATGGGTGTGTGTTACATTACATTCACTAGTATGAGTGAGAAAAACATCACGGGGTGGTGCGCCTTGTATGGGTGTGTGTTACATTACATTCACTAGTAGGAGTGAGAAAAACATCACGCGGTGGTGCGCCTTGTATGGGTGTGTGTTACATTACATTCACTAGTAGGAGTGAGAAAAACATCACGGGGTGGTGCGCCTTATATGGGTGTGTGTTACATTACATTCACTAGTAGGAGTGAGAAAAACATCACGGGGTGGTGCGCCTTGTATGGGTGTGTGTTACATTACATTCACTAGTAGGAGTGAGAAAAACATCACGGGGTGGTGCGCCTTGTATGGGTGTGTGTTACATTAGATTCACTAGTAGGAGTGAGAAAAACATCACGGGGTGGTGCGCCTTGTATGGGTGTGTGTTACATTACATTCACTAGTAGGAGTGAGAAAAACATCACGGGGTGGTGCGCTTTGTATGGGTGTGTGTTACATTACATTCACTAGTAGGAATGAGAAAAACATCACGGGGTGGTGCGCATTGTATGGGTGTGTGTTACATTAGATTCACTAGTAGGAGTGAGAAAAACATCACGGGGTGGTGCGCATTGTATGGGTGTGTGTTACATTAGATTCACTAGTAGGAGTGAGAAAAACATCATGGGGTGGTGCGCATTGTATGGGTGTGTGTTACATTAGATTCACTAGTAGGAGTGAGAAAAACATCACGGGGTGGTGCGCCTTGTATGGGTGTGTGTTACATTACATTCACTAGTAGGCGTGAGAAAAACACCACGGGG
The DNA here is from genome assembly GCF_034190915.1 of Cavia porcellus. Classification (NCBI taxonomy): domain Eukaryota; kingdom Metazoa; phylum Chordata; class Mammalia; order Rodentia; family Caviidae; genus Cavia; species Cavia porcellus. The sequence goes on along the minus strand of NW_026947642.1, from coordinate 172,043 downwards.
TGGTGCGCCTTTTATGGGTGTGTGTTACATTACATTCACTAGTAGGAGTGAGCAAATCATCACGGGGTGGTGCGCATTGTATGGGTGTGTGTTACATTAGATTCACTAGTAGGAGTGAGAAAAACATCACGGGGTGGTGCGCATTGTATGGGTGTGTGTTACATTAGATTCATTAGTAGCAGTGAGAAAAACATCACGGGGTTGTGCGCATTGTATGGGTGTGTGTTACATTAGATTCACTAGTAGCAGTGAGAAAAACATCACGGGGTGGTGCGCATTGTATGGGTGTGTGTTACATTACATTCACTAGTAGCAGTGAGAAAAACATCACGGGGTGGTGCGCATTGTATGGGTGTGTGTTACATTACATTCACTAGTAGCAGTGAGAAAAACATCACGAGGTGGTGCGCATTGTATGGGTGTGTGTTACATTAGATTCACTAGTAGGAGTGAGAAAAACATCACGGGGTGGTGCGCATTGTATGGGTGTGTGTTACAATAGATTCACTAGTAGCAGTGAGTAAAACATCACGGGGTGGTGCGCATTGTATGGGTGTGTGTTACATTACATACACTAGTAGCAGTGAGAAAAACATCACGGGGTGGTGCGCATTGTAAGGGTGTGTGTTACATTACATTCACTAGTAGGAGTGAGAAAAACATCACGGGGTGGTGCGCATTGTATGGGTGTGTGTTACATTACATTCACAAGAAGGAGTGAGAAAAACATCACGGGGTGGTGCGCATTGTATGGGTGTGTGTTACATTACATTCACTAGTAGGAGTGAGAAATACATCACGGGGTGGTGCGCATTGTATGGGTGTGTGTTACATTAGATTCACTAGTAGGAGTGAGAAAAACATCACGGGGTGGTGCGCATTGTATGGGAGTGTGTTACATTACATTCACTAGTAGGAGTGAGAAAAACATCACGGGGTGGTGCGCCTTGTATGGGAGTGTGTTACATTAGATTCACTAGTAAGAGTGAGAAAAACATCACGGGGTGGTGCGCATTGTATGGGTGTGTGTTACATTAGATTCACTAGTAGCAGTGAGAAAAACATCACGGGGTGGTGCGCATTGTATGGGTGTGTGTTACATTACATTCGCTAGTAGGAGTGAGAAAAACATCACGGGGTGGTGCGCATTGTATGGGTGTGTGTTACATTAGATTCGCTAGTAGGAGTGAGAAAAACATCACGGGGTGGTGCGCATTGTATGGGTGTGTGTTACATTAGATTCACTAGTAGGAGTGAGAAAAACATCACGGGGTGGTGCGCATTGTATGGGTGTGTGTTACATTAGATTCACTAGTAGGAGTGAGAAAAACATCACGGGGTGGTGCGCCTTGTATGGGTGTGTGTTACATTAGATTCACTAGTAGCAGTGAGAAAAACATCACGGGGTGGTGCGCATTGTATGGGTGTTGTTACATTAGATTCACTAGTAGCAGTGAGAAAAACATCACGGGGTGGTGAGCATTGTATGGGTGTGTGTTACATTAGATTCACTAGTAGGAGTGAGGAAAACATCACGGGGTGGTGCGCCTTGTATGGGTGTGTGTTACATTACATTCACTAGTAGGAGTGAGAAAAACATCATGGGGTGGTGCGCCTTGTATGGGTGTGTGTTACATTACATTCACTAGTAGGAGTGAGAAAAACATCACGCGGTGGTGCGCCTTGTATGGGTGTGTGTTACATTACATTCACTAGTAGGAGTGAGAAAAACATCACGGGGTGGTGCGCCTTATATGGGTGTGTGTTACATTACATTCACTAGTAGGAGTGAGAAAAACATCACGGGGTGGTGCGCCTTGTATGGGTGTGTGTTACATTACATTCACTAGTAGGAGTGAGAAAAACATCACGGGGTGGTGCGCCTTGTATGGGTGTGTGTTACATTAGATTCACTAGTAGGAGTGAGAAAAACATCACGGGGTGGTGCGCATTGTATGGGTGTGTGTTACATTAGATTCACTAGTAGGAGTGAGAAAAACATCATGGGGTGGTGCGCATTGTATGGGTGTGTGTTACATTAGATTCACTAGTAGGAGTGAGAAAAACATCACGGGGTGGTGCGCCTTGTATGGGTGTGTGTTACATTACATTCACTAGTAGGCGTGAGAAAAACACCACGGGGTGGTGCGCCTTTTATGGGTGTGTGTTACATTACATTCACTAGTAGGAGTGAGCAAATCATCACGGGGTGGTGCGCATTGTATGGGTGTGTGTTACATTAGATTCACTAGTAGGAGTGAGAAAAACATCACGGGGTGGTGCGCATTGTATGGGTGTGTGTTACTTTAGATTCACTAGTAGCAGTGAGAAAAACATCACGGGGTGGTGCGCATTGTATGGGTGTGTGTTACATTAGATTCACTAGTAGCAGTGAGAAAAACATCACGGGGTGGTGCGCATTGTATGGGTGTGTGTTACATTACATTCACTAGTAGAAGTGAGAAAAACATCACGGGGTGGTGCGCATTGTATGGGTGTGTGTTACATTACATTCACTAGTAGCAGTGAGAAAAACATCACGAGGTGGTGCGCATTGTATGGGTGTGTGTTACATTAGATTCACTAGTAGCAGTGAGAAAAACATCACGGGGTGGTGCGCATTGTATGGGTGTGTGTTACAATAGATTCACTAGTAGCAGTGAGTAAAACATCACGGGGTGGTGCGCATTGTATGGGTGTGTGTTACATTACATACACTAGTAGCAGTGAGAAAAACATCACGGGGTGGTGCGCATTGTAAGGGTGTGTGTTACATTACATTCACTAGTAGGAGTGAGAAAAACATCACGGGGTGGTGCGCATTGTATGGGTGTGTGTTACATTACATTCACAAGAAGGAGTGAGAAAAACATCACGGGGTGGTGCGCATTGTATGGGTGTGTGTTACATTACATTCACTAGTAGGAGTGAGAAATACATCACGGGGTGGTGCGCATTGTATGGGTGTGTGTTACATTATATTCACTAGTAGGAGTGAGAAAAACATCACGGGGTGGTGCGCATTGTATGGGAGTGTGTTACATTACATTCACTAGTAGGAGTGAGAAAAACATCACGGGGTGGTGCGCATTGTATGGGAGTGTGTTACATTAGATTCACTAGTAAGAGTGAGAAAAACATCACGGGGTGGTGCGCATTGTATGGGTGTGTGTTACATTAGATTCACTAGTAGCAGTGAGAAAAACATCACGGGGTGGTGCGCATTGTATGGGTGTGTGTTACATTACATTCGCTAGTAGGAGTGAGAAAAACATCACGGGGTGGTGCGCATTGTATGGGTGTGTGTTACATTAGATTCGCTAGTAGGAGTGAGAAAAACATCACGGGGTGGTGCGCATTGTATGGGTGTGTGTTACATTACATTCACTAGTAGGAGTGAGAAAAACATCACGGGGTGGTGCGCATTGTATGGGTGTGTGTTACATTAGATTCACTAGTAGGAGTGAGAAAAACCTCACGGGGTGGTGCGCATTGTATGGGTGTGTGTTACATTAGATTCACTAGTAGGAGTGAGAAAAACATCACGGTGTGGTGCGCATTGTATGGGTGTGTGTTACATTAGATTCACTAGTAGCAGTGACAAAAACATCACGGGGTGGTGCGCATTGTATGGGTGTGTGTTACATTAGATTCACTAGTAGCAGTGACAAAAACATCACGGGGTGGTGCGCATTATATGGGTGTGTGTTTCATTAGATTCACTAGTAGGAGTGAGAAAAACATCACGGGGTGGTGCGCATTGTATGGGTGTGTGTTACATTAGATTCACTAGTAGGAGTGAGAAAAACATCACGGGGTGGTGCGCCTTGTATGGGTGTGTGTTACATTACATTCACTAGTAGGAGTGAGAAAAAAATTACGGGGTGGTGCGCCTTGTTTGGGTGTGTGTTACATTAGATTCACTAGTAGGAGTGAGAAAAACATCACGGGGTCGTGCGCCTTGTATGGGTGTGTGTTACATTAGATTCACTAGTAGCAGTGAGAAAAACATCACGGGGTGGTGCGCCTTGTATGGGTGTTGTTACATTAGTTTCACTAGTAGCAGTGAGAAAAACATCACGGGGTGGTGCGCATTGTATGGGTGTGTGTTACATTAGATTCACTAGTAGGAGTGAGAAAAACATCACGGGGTGGTGCGCCTTGTATGGGTGTGTGTTACATTAGATTCACTAGTAGGAGTGAGAAAAACATCACGGGGTGGTGCGCATTGTATGGGTGTGTGTTACATTAGATTCACTAGTAGCAGTGAGAAAAACATCACGGGGTGGTGCGCATTGTATGGGTGTGTGTTACATTACATTCACTAGTAGGAGTGAGAAAAACATCACGGGGTGGTGCGCATTGTATGGGTGTGTGTTACATTAGATTCACTAGTAGCAGTGAGAAAAACATCACGGGGTGGTGCGCATTGTATGGGTGTGTGTTACATTAGATTCACTAGTAGCAGTGAGAAAAACATCACGGGGTGGTGCGCATTGTATGGGTGTGTGTTTCATTAGATTCACTAGTAGGAGTGAGAAAAACATCACGGGATGGTGCGAGTTGTATGGGTGTGTGTTACATTAGATTCACTAGTAGGAGTGAGAAAAACATCACGGGGTGGTCCGCCTTGTATGGGTGTGTGTTACATTACATTCACTAGTAGGAGTGAGAAAAACATCACGGGGTGGTGCGCCTTGTATGGGTGTGTGTTACATTAGATTCACTAGTAGGAGTGAGAAAAACATCACGGGGTCGTGCGCCTTGTATGGGTGTGTGTTACATTAGATTCACTAGTAGCAGTGAGAAAAACATCACGGGGTGGTGCGCCTTGTATGGGTGTTGTTACATTAGTTTCACTAGTAGCAGTGAGAAAAACATCACGGGGTGGTGCGCATTGTATGGGTGTGTGTTACATTAGATTCACTAGTAGGAGTGAGAAAAACATCACGGGGTGGTGCGCCTTGTATGGGTGTGTGTTACATTAGATTCACTAGTAGGAGTGAGAAAAACATCACGGGGTGGTGCACCTTGTATGGGTGTGTGTTACATTACATTCACTAGTAGGAGTGAGAAAAACATCACAGGGTGGTGCGCCTTGTATGGGTGTGTGTTACATTACATTCACTAGTAGGAGTGAGAAAAACATCACGGGGTGGTGCGCCTTGTATGGGTGTGTGTTACATTACATTCACTAGTAGGAGTGAGAAAAACATCACGGGGTGGTGCGCCTTGTATGGGTGTGTGTTACATTACATTCACTAGTAGGAGTGAGAAAAACATCACGGGGTGGTGCGCCTTGTATGTGTGTGTGTTACATGAGATTCACTAGTAGGAGTGAGAAAAACATCACGGGGTGGTGCGCCTTGTATGGGTGTGTGTTACATTACATTCACTAGTAGGAGTGAGAAAAACATCACGGGGTGGTGCGCCTTGTATGGGTGTGTGTTACATTACATTCACTAGTAGGAGTGAGAAAAACATCACGGGGTGGTGCGCATTGTATGGGTGTGTGTTACATTAGATTCACTAGTAGGAGTGAGAAAAACATCACGGGGTGGTGCGCATTGTATGGGTGTGTGTTACATTAGATTCACTAGTAGGAGTGAGAAAAACATCACGGGGTTGTGCGCATTGTATGGGTGTGTGTTACATTAGATTCACTAGTAGGAGTGAGAAAAACATCACGGGGTGGTGCGCCTTGTATGGGTGTGTGTTACATTACATTCACTAGTAGGAGTGAGAAAAACACCATGGGGTGGTGCGCCTTTTATGGGTGTGTGTTACATTACATTCACTAGTAGGAGTGAGCAAATCATCATGGGGTGGTGCGCATTGTATGGGTGTGTGTTACATTACATTTACTAGTAGGAGTGAGAAAAACATCACGGGGTGGTGCGCATTGTATGGGTGTGCGTTACATTACATTCACTAGTAGGAGTGAGAAAAACATCACGGGGTGGTGCGCATTGTATGGGTGTGCGTTACATTACATTCACTAGTAGGAGTGTGAAAAACATCACGGGGTGGTGCGCATTGTATGGGTGTGCGTTACATTAGATTCTCTAGTAGCAGTGAGAAAAACATCACGGGGTGGTGCGCATTGTATGGGTGTGCGTTACATTAGATTCACTAGTAGCAGTGAGAAAAACATCACGGGGTGGTGCGCATTGTATGGGTGTGTGTTACATTAGACTCACTAGTAGCAGTGAGAAAAACATCACGGGGTGGTGCGCATTGTATGGGTGTGTGTTACATTAGATTCACTATTAGCAGTGAGAAAAACATCACGGGGTGGTGCGCATTGTATGGGTGTGTGTTACATTAGATTCACTAGTAGGAGTGAGAAAAACATCACGGGGTGGTGCGCATTGTATGGGTGTGTGTTACATTACATTCACTAGTAGCAGTGAGAAAAACATCACGGGGTGGTGCGCATTGTATGGGTGTGTGTTACATTACATTCACTAGTAGCAGTGAGAAAAACATCACGGGGTGGTGCGCATTGTATGGGTGTGTGTTACATTAGATTCACTAGTAGCAGTGAGAAAAACATCACGGGGTGGTGCGCCTTGTATGGGTGTTGTTACATTAGATTCACTAGTAGCAGTGAGAAAAACATCACGGGGTGGTGCGCATTGTATGGGTGTGTGTTACATTAGATTCACTAGTAGGAGTGAGAAAAACATCACGGGGTGGTGCGCCTTGTATGGGTGTGTGTTACATTAGATTCACTAGTAGGAGTGAGAAAAACATCACGGGGTGGTGCGCCTTGTATGGGTGTGTGTTACGTTACATTCACTAGTAGGAGTGAGAAAAACATCACGGGGTGGTGCGCCTTGTATGGGTGTGTGTTACATTACATTCACTAGTAGGAGTGAGAAAAACATCACGGGGTGGTGCGCCTTGTATGGGTGTGTGTTCCATTACATTCACAAGAAGGAGTGAGAAAAACATCACGGGGTGGTGCGCATTGTATGGGTTTGTGTTACATTACATTCACTAGTAGGAGTGAGAAATACATCACGGGGTGGTGCGCATTGTATGGGTGTGTGTTACATTACATTCACTAGTAGGAGTGAGAAAAACATCACGGGGTGGTGCGCATTGTATGGGAGTGTGTTACATTACATTCACTAGTAGGAGTGAGAAAAATATCACGGGGTGGTGCGCATTGTATGGGAGTGTGTTACATTAGATTCATTAGTAGGAGTGAGAAAAACATCACGGGGTGGTGCGCATTGTATGGGTGTGTGTTACATTAGATTCACTAGTAGCAGTGAGAAAAACATCACGGGGTGGTGCGCATTGTATGGGTGTGTGTTACATTACATTCACTAGTAGGAGTGAGAAAAACATCACGGGGTGGTGCGCATTGTATGTGTGTGTGTTACAATACATACACTTGTAGGAGTGAGAAAAACATCACGGGGTGGTGCACATTGTATGGGTGTGTGTTACATTACATTCACTAGTAGGAGTGAGATAAACATCACGGGGTGGTGGGCATTGTATGGGTGTGTGTTACATTACATTCACTAGTAGGAGTGAGAAAAACATCACGGGGTGGTGCGCATTGTATGCGTCTGTGTTACATTACATTCTCTAGTAGGAGTGAGATAAACATCACGGGGTGGTGCGCATTGTATGAGTGTGTGTTACATTAGATTCACTAGTAGCAGTGAGAAAAACATCACGGGGTGGTGCGCATTGTATGGGTGTGTGTTACATTAGATTCACTAGTAGCAGTGAGAAAAACATCACGGGGTGGTGCGCATTGTATGGGTGTGTGTTACATTAGATTCACTAGTAGCAGTGAGAAAAACATCACGGGGTGGTGCGCATTGTATGGGTGTGTGTTACATTAGATTCACTAGTAGCAGTGAGAAAAACATCACGGGGTGGTGCGCATTGTATGGGTGTGTGTTACATTAGATTCACTAGTAGCAGTGAGAAAAACATCACGGGGTGGTGCGCATTGTAAGGGTGTGTGTTACATTACATTCACTAGTAGGAGTGAGAAAAACATCACGGGGTGGTGCGCATTGTATGGGTGTGTGTTACATTACATTCACAAGAAGGAGTGAGAAAAACATCACGGGGTGGTGCGCATTGTATGGGTGTGTATTACATTACATTCACTAGTAGGAGTGAGAAAAACATCACGGGGTGGTGCGCATTGTATGGCAGTGTGTTACATTGCATTCACTAGTAGGAGTGAGAAAAACATCACGGGGTGGTGCGCATTGTATGGGAGTGTGTTACATTAGATTCACTAGTAGGAGTGAGAAAAACATCACTGGGTGGTGCGCATTGTATGGGTGTGTGTTACATTAGATTCACTAGTAGGAGTGAGAAAAACATCACGGGGTGGTGCGCATTGTATGGGTGTGTGTTACATTAGATTCACTAGTAGGAGTGAGAAAAACATCACGGGGTGGTGCGCCTTGTATGGGTGTGTGTTACATTACATTCACTAGTAGGAGTGAGAAAAAAATTACGGGGTGGTGCGCCTTGTATGGGTGTGTGTTACATTAGATTCACTAGTAGGAGTGAGAAAAACATCACGGGGTCGTGCGCCTTGTATGGGTGTGTGTTACATTAGATTCACTAGTAGCAGTGAGAAAAACATCACGGGGTGGTGCGCCTTGTATGGGTGTTGTTACATTAGTTTCACTAGTAGCAGTGAGAAAAACATCACGGGGTGGTGCGCATTGTATGGGTGTGTGTTACATTAGATTCACTAGTAGGAGTGAGAAAAACATCACGGGGTGGTGCGCCTTGTATGGGTGTGTGTTACATTAGATTCACTAGTAGGAGTGAGAAAAACATCACGGGGTGGTGCGCATTGTATGGGTGTGTGTTACATTAGATTCACTAGTAGCAGTGAGAAAAACATCACGGGGTGGTGCGCATTGTATGGGTGTGTGTTACATTAGATTCACTAGTAGCAGTGAGAAAAACATCACGGGGTGGTGCGCATTGTATGGGTGTGTGTTTCATTAGATTCACTAGTAGGAGTGAGAAAAACATCACGGGATGGTGCGAGTTGTATGGGTGTGTGTTACATTAGATTCACTAGTAGGAGTGAGAAAAACATCACGGGGTGGTCCGCCTTGTATGGGTGTGTGTTACATTACATTCACTAGTAGGAGTGAGAAAAACATCACGGGGTGGTGCGCCTTGTATGGGTGTGTGTTACATTAGATTCACTAGTAGGAGTGAGAAAAACATCACGGGGTCGTGCGCCTTGTATGGGTGTGTGTTACATTAGATTCACTAGTAGCAGTGAGAAAAACATCACGGGGTGGTGCGCCTTGTATGGGTGTTGTTACATTAGTTTCACTAGTAGCAGTGAGAAAAACATCACGGGGTGGTGCGCATTGTATGGGTGTGTGTTACATTAGATTCACTAGTAGGAGTGAGAAAAACATCACGGGGTGGTGCGCCTTGTATGGGTGTGTGTTACATTAGATTCACTAGTAGGAGTGAGAAAAACATCACGGGGTGGTGCACCTTGTATGGGTGTGTGTTACATTACATTCACTAGTAGGAGTGAGAAAAACATCACAGGGTGGTGCGCCTTGTATGGGTGTGTGTTACATTACATTCACTAGTAGGAGTGAGAAAAACATCACGGGGTGGTGCGCCTTGTATGGGTGTGTGTTACATTACATTCACTAGTAGGAGTGAGAAAAACATCACGGGGTGGTGCGCCTTGTATGGGTGTGTGTTACATTACATTCACTAGTAGGAGTGAGAAAAACATCACAGGGTGGTGCGCATTGTATGGGTGTGTGTTACATTACATTCACTAGTAGGAGTGAGAAAAACATCACAGGGTGGTGCGCATTGTATGGGTGTGTGTTACATTACATTCACTAGTAGGAGTGAGAAAAACATCACGGGGTGGTGCGCATTGTATGGGTGTGTGTTACATTACATTCACAAGAAGGAGTGAGAAAAACATCACGGGGTGGTGCGCATTGTATGGGTGTGTATTACATTACATTCACTAGTAGGAGTGAGAAAAACATCACGGGGTGGTGCGCATTGTATGGCAGTGTGTTACATTGCATTCACTAGTAGGAGTGAGAAAAACATCACGGGGTGGTGCGCATTGTATGGGAGTGTGTTACATTAGATTCACTAGTAGGAGTGAGAAAAACATCACTGGGTGGTGCGCATTGTATGGGTGTGTGTTACATTAGATTCACTAGTAGGAGTGAGAAAAACATCACGGGGTGGTGCGCATTGTATGGGTGTGTGTTACATTACATTCACAAGAAGGAGTGAGAAAAACATCACGGGGTGGTGCGCCTTGTATGGGTGTGTGTTACATTACATTCACTAGTAGGAGTGAGAAAAAAATTACGGGGTGGTGCGCCTTGTATGGGTGTGTGTTACATTAGATTCACTAGTAGGAGTGAGAAAAACATCACGGGGTCGTGCGCCTTGTATGGGTGTGTGTTACATTAGATTCACTAGTAGCAGTGAGAAAAACATCACGGGGTGGTGCGCCTTGTATGGGTGTTGTTACATTAGTTTCACTAGTAGCAGTGAGAAAAACATCACGGGGTGGTGCGCATTGTATGGGTGTGTGTTACATTAGATTCACTAGTAGGAGTGAGAAAAACATCACGGGGTGGTGCGCCTTGTATGGGTGTGTGTTACATTAGATTCACTAGTAGGAGTGAGAAAAACATCACGGGGTGGTGCGCATTGTATGGGTGTGTGTTACATTAGATTCACTAGTAGCAGTGAGAAAAACATCACGGGGTGGTGCGCATTGTATGGGTGTGTGTTACATTAGATTCACTAGTAGCAGTGAGAAAAACATCACGGGGTGGTGCGCATTGTATGGGTGTGTGTTTCATTAGATTCACTAGTAGGAGTGAGAAAAACATCACGGGATGGTGCGAGTTGTATGGGTGTGTGTTACATTAGATTCACTAGTAGGAGTGAGAAAAACATCACGGGGTGGTCCGCCTTGTATGGGTGTGTGTTACATTACATTCACTAGTAGGAGTGAGAAAAACATCACGGGGTGGTGCGCCTTGTATGGGTGTGTGTTACATTAGATTCACTAGTAGGAGTGAGAAAAACATCACGGGGTCGTGCGCCTTGTATGGGTGTGTGTTACATTAGATTCACTAGTAGCAGTGAGAAAAACATCACGGGGTGGTGCGCCTTGTATGGGTGTTGTTACATTAGTTTCACTAGTAGCAGTGAGAAAAACATCACGGGGTGGTGCGCATTGTATGGGTGTGTGTTACATTAGATTCACTAGTAGGAGTGAGAAAAACATCACGGGGTGGTGCGCCTTGTATGGGTGTGTGTTACATTAGATTCACTAGTAGGAGTGAGAAAAACATCACGGGGTGGTGCACCTTGTATGGGTGTGTGTTACATTACATTCACTAGTAGGAGTGAGAAAAACATCACAGGGTGGTGCGCCTTGTATGGGTGTGTGTTACATTACATTCACTAGTAGGAGTGAGAAAAACATCACGGGGTGGTGCGCCTTGTATGGGTGTGTGTTACATTACATTCACTAGTAGGAGTGAGAAAAACATCACGGGGTGGTGCGCCTTGTATGGGTGTGTGTTACATTACATTCACTAGTAGGAGTGAGAAAAACATCACGGGGTGGTGCGCCTTGTATGTGTGTGTGTTACATTAGATTCACTAGTAGGAGTGAGAAAAACATCACGGGGTGGTGCGCCTTGTATGGGTGTGTGTTACATTACATTCACTAGTAGGAGTGAGAAAAACATCACGGGGTGGTGCGCCTTGTATGGGTGTGTGTTACATTACATTCACTAGTAGGAGTGAGAAAAACATCACGGGGTGGTGCGCATTGTATGGGTGTGTGTTACATTAGATTCACTAGTAGCAGTGAGAAAAACATCACGGGGTGGTGCGCATTGTATGGGTGTGTGTTACATTAGATTCACTAGTAGCAGTGAGAAAAACATCACGGGGTGGTGCGCATTGTAAGGGTGTGTGTTACATTACATTCACTAGTAGGAGTGAGAAAAACATCACGGGGTGGTGCGCATTGTATGGGTGTGTGTTACATTACATTCACAAGAAGGAGTGAGAAAAACATCACGGGGTGGTGCGCATTGTATGGGTGTGTATTACATTACATTCACTAGTAGGAGTGAGAAAAACATCACGGGGTGGTGCGCATTGTATGGCAGTGTGTTACATTGCATTCACTAGTAGGAGTGAGAAAAACATCACGGGGTGGTGCGCATTGTATGGGAGTGTGTTACATTAGATTCACTAGTAGGAGTGAGAAAAACATCACTGGGTGGTGCGCATTGTATGGGTGTGTGTTACATTAGATTCACTAGTAGGAGTGAGAAAAACATCACGGGGTGGTGCGCATTGTATGGGTGTGTGTTACATTAGATTCACTAGTAGGAGTGAGAAAAACATCACGGGGTGGTGCGCATTGTATGGGTGTGTGTTACATTAGATTCACTAGTAGGAGTGAGAAAAACATCACGGGGTGGTGCGCATTGTATGGGTGTGTGTTACATTACATTCACTAGTAGGAGTGAGAAAAACATCACGGGGTGGTGCGCATTGTATGGGTGTGTGTTACATTAGATTCACTAGTAGGAGTGAGAAAAACATCACGGGGTGGTGCGCATTGTATGGGTGTGTGTTACATTAGATTCACTAGTAGCAGTGAGAAAAACATCACGGGGTGGTGCGCATTGTATGGGTGTGTGTTACATTACATTCACTAGTAGCAGTGAGAAAAACATCACGGGGTGGTGCGCATTGTATGGGTGTGTGTTACATTAGATTCACTAGTAGCAGTGACAAAAACATCACGGGGTGGTGCGCATTATATGGGTGTGTGTTTCATTAGATTCACTAGTAGGAGTGAGAAAAACATCACGGGGTGGTGCGCATTGTATGGGTGTGTGTTACATTAGATTCACTAGTAGGAGTGAGAAAAACATCACGGGGTGGTGCGCCTTGTATGGGTGTGTGTTACATTACATTCACTAGTAGGAGTGAGAAAAAAATTACGGGGTGGTGCGCCTTGTATGGGTGTGTGTTACATTAGATTCACTAGTAGGAGTGAGAAAAACATCACGGGCTCGTGCGCCTTGTATGGGTGTGTGTTACATTAGATTCACTAGTAGCAGTGAGAAAAACATCACGGGGTGGTGCGCCTTGTATGGGTGTTGTTACATTAGTTTCACTAGTAGCAGTGAGAAAAACATCACGGGGTGGTGCGCATTGTATGGGTGTGTGTTACATTAGATTCACTAGTAGGAGTGAGAAAAACATCACGGGGTGGTGCGCCTTGTATGGGTGTGTGTTACATTAGATTCACTAGTAGGAGTGAGAAAAACATCACGGGGTGGTGCGCATTGTATGGGTGTGTGTTACATTAGATTCACTAGTAGCAGTGAGAAAAACATCACGGGGTGGTGCGCATTGTATGGGTGTGTGTTACATTACATTCACTAGTAGGAGTGAGAAAAACATCACGGGGTGGTGCGCATTGTATGGGTGTGTGTTACATTAGATTCACTAGTAGCAGTGAGAAAAACATCACGGGGTGGTGCGCATTGTATGGGTGTGTGTTACATTAGATTCACTAGTAGCAGTGAGAAAAACATCACGGGGTGGTGCGCATTGTATGGGTGTGTGTTTCATTAGATTCACTAGTAGGAGTGAGAAAAACATCACGGGATGGTGCGAGTTGTATGGGTGTGTGTTACATTAGATTCACTAGTAGGAGTGAGAAAAACATCACGGGGTGGTCCGCCTTGTATGGGTGTGTGTTACATTACATTCACTAGTAGGAGTGAGAAAAACATCACGGGGTGGTGCGCCTTGTATGGGTGTGTGTTACATTAGATTCACTAGTAGGAGTGAGAAAAACATCACGGGGTCGTGCGCCTTGTATGGGTGTGTGTTACATTAGATTCACTAGTAGCAGTGAGAAAAACATCACGGGGTGGTGCGCCTTGTATGGGTGTTGTTACATTAGTTTCACTAGTAGCAGTGAGAAAAACATCACGGGGTGGTGCGCATTGTATGGGTGTGTGTTACATTAGATTCACTAGTAGGAGTGAGAAAAACATCACGGGGTGGTGCGCCTTGTATGGGTGTGTGTTACATTAGATTCACTAGTAGGAGTGAGAAAAACATCACGGGGTGGTGCACCTTGTATGGGTGTGTGTTACATTACATTCACTAGTAGGAGTGAGAAAAACATCACAGGGTGGTGCGCCTTGTATGGGTGTGTGTTACATTACATTCACTAGTAGGAGTGAGAAAAACATCACGGGGTGGTGCGCCTTGTATGGGTGTGTGTTACATTACATTCACTAGTAGGAGTGAGAAAAACATCACGGGGTGGTGCGCCTTGTATGGGTGTGTGTTACATTACATTCACTAGTAGGAGTGAGAAAAACATCACGGGGTGGTGCGCCTTGTATGTGTGTGTGTTACATTAGATTCACTAGTAGGAGTGAGAAAAACATCACGGGGTGGTGCGCCTTGTATGGGTGTGTGTTACATTACATTCACTAGTAGGAGTGAGAAAAACATCACGGGGTGGTGCGCCTTGTATGGGTGTGTGTTACATTACATTCACTAGTAGGAGTGAGAAAAACATCACGGGGTGGTGCGCATTGTATGGGTGTGTGTTACATTAGATTCACTAGTAGGAGTGAGAAAAACATCACGGGGTGGTGCGCATTGTATGGGTGTGTGTTACATTAGATTCACTAGTAGGAGTGAGAAAAACATCACGGGGTTGTGCGCATTGTATGGGTGTGTGTTACATTAGATTCACTAGTAGGAGTGAGAAAAACATCACGGGGTGGTGCGCCTTGTATGGGTGTGTGTTACATTACATTCACTAGTAGGAGTGAGAAAAACACCATGGGGTGGTGCGCCTTTTATGGGTGTGTGTTACATTACATTCACTAGTAGGAGTGAGCAAATCATCATGGGGTGGTGCGCATTGTATGGGTGTGTGTTACATTACATTTACTAGTAGGAGTGAGAAAAACATCACGGGGTGGTGCGCATTGTATGGGTGTGCGTTACATTACATTCACTAGTAGGAGTGAGAAAAACATCACGGGGTGGTGCGCATTGTATGGGTGTGCGTTACATTACATTCACTAGTAGGAGTGTGAAAAACATCACGGGGTGGTGCGCATTGTATGGGTGTGCTTTACATTAGATTCTCTAGTAGCAGTGAGAAAAACATCACGGGGTGGTGCGCATTGTATGGGTGTGCGTTACATTAGATTCACTAGTAGCAGTGAGAAAAACATCACGGGGTGGTGCGCATTGTATGGGTGTGTGTTACATTAGACTCACTAGTAGCAGTGAGAAAAACATCACGGGGTGATGCGCATTGTATGGGTGTGTGTTACATTAGATTCACTATTAGCAGTGAGAAAAACATCACGGGGTGGTGCGCATTGTATGGGTGTGTGTTACATTAGATTCACTAGTAGGAGTGAGAAAAACATCACGGGGTGGTGCGCATTGTATGGGTGTGTGTTACATTACATTCACTAGTAGCAGTGAGAAAAACATCACGGGGTGGTGCGCATTGTATGGGTGTGTGTTACATTACATTCACTAGTAGCAGTGAGAAAAACATCACGGGGTGGTGCGCATTGTATGGGTGTGTGTTACATTAGATTCACTAGTAGCAGTGAGAAAAACATCACGGGGTGGTGCGCCTTGTATGGGTGTTGTTACATTAGATTCACTAGTAGCAGTGAGAAAAACATCACGGGGTGGTGCGCATTGTATGGGTGTGTGTTACATTAGATTCACTAGTAGGAGTGAGAAAAACATCACGGGGTGGTGCGCCTTGTATGGGTGTGTGTTACATTAGATTCACTAGTAGGAGTGAGAAAAACATCACGGGGTGGTGCGCCTTGTATGGGTGTGTGTTACGTTACATTCACTAGTAGGTGTGAGAAAAACATCACGGGGTGGTGCGCCTTGTATGGGTGTGTGTTACATTACATTCACTAGTAGGAGTGAGAAAAACATCACGGGGTGGTGCGCCTTGTATGGGTGTGTGTTCCATTACATTCACAAGAAGGAGTGAGAAAAACATCACGGGGTGGTGCGCATTGTATGGGTTTGTGTTACATTACATTCACTAGTAGGAGTGAGAAATACATCACGGGGTGGTGCGCATTGTATGGGTGTGTGTTACATTACATTCACTAGTAGGAGTGAGAAAAACATCACGGGGTGGTGCGCATTGTATGGGAGTGTGTTACATTACATTCACTAGTAGGAGTGAGAAAAATATCACGGGGTGGTGCGCATTGTATGGGAGTGTGTTACATTAGATTCATTAGTAGGAGTGAGAAAAACATCACGGGGTGGTGCGCATTGTATGGGTGTGTGTTACATTAGATTCACTAGTAGCAGTGAGAAAAACATCACGGGGTGGTGCGCATTGTATGGGTGTGTGTTACATTACATTCACTAGTAGGAGTGAGAAAAACATCACGGGGTGGTGCGCATTGTATGTGTGTGTGTTACAATACATACACTTGTAGGAGTGAGAAAAACATCACGGGGTGGTGCACATTGTATGGGTGTGTGTTACATTACATTCACTAGTAGGAGTGAGATAAACATCACGGGGTGGTGGGCATTGTATGGGTGTGTGTTACATTACATTCACTAGTAGGAGTGAGAAAAACATCACGGGGTGGTGCGCATTGTATGCGTCTGTGTTACATTACATTCTCTAGTAGGAGTGAGATAAACATCACGGGGTGGTGCGCATTGTATGAGTGTGTGTTACATTAGATTCACTAGTAGCAGTGAGAAAAACATCACGGGGTGGTGCGCATTGTATGGGTGTGTGTTACATTAGATTCACTAGTAGCAGTGAGAAAAACATCACGGGGTGGTGCGCATTGTATGGGTGTGTGTTACATTAGATTCACTAGTAGCAGTGAGAAAAACATCACGGGGTGGTGCGCATTGTATGGGTGTGTGTTACATTAGATTCACTAGTAGCAGTGAGAAAAACATCACGGGGTGGTGCGCATTGTATGGGTGTGTGTTACATTAGATTCACTAGTAGCAGTGAGAAAAACATCACGGGGTGGTGCGCATTGTAAGGGTGTGTGTTACATTACATTCACTAGTAGGAGTGAGAAAAACATCACGGGGTGGTGCGCATTGTATGGGTGTGTGTTACATTACATTCACAAGAAGGAGTGAGAAAAACATCACGGGGTGGTGCGCATTGTATGGGTGTGTATTACATTACATTCACTAGTAGGAGTGAGAAAAACATCACGGGGTGGTGCGCATTGTATGGCAGTGTGTTACATTGCATTCACTAGTAGGAGTGAGAAAAACATCACGGGGTGGTGCGCATTGTATGGGAGTGTGTTACATTAGATTCACTAGTAGGAGTGAGAAAAACATCACTGGGTGGTGCGCATTGTATGGGTGTGTGTTACATTAGATTCACTAGTAGGAGTGAGAAAAACATCACGGGGTGGTGCGCATTGTATGGGTGTGTGTTACATTAGATTCACTAGTAGGAGTGAGAAAAACATCACGGGGTGGTGCGCATTGTATGGGTGTGTGTTACATTAGATTCACTAGTAGGAGTGAGAAAAACATCACGGTGTGGTGCGCATTGTATGGGTGTGTGTTACATTACATTCACTAGTAGGAGTGAGAAAAACATCACGGGGTGGTGCGCATTGTATGGGTGTGTGTTACATTAGATTCACTAGTAGGAGTGAGAAAAACATCACGGGGTGGTGCGCATTGTATGGGTGTGTGTTACATTAGATTCACTAGTAGCAGTGAGAAAAACATCACGGGGTGGTGCGCATTGTATGGGTGTGTGTTACATTACATTCACTAGTAGCAGTGAGAAAAACATCACGGGGTGGTGCGCATTGTATGGGTGTGTGTTACATTAGATTCACTAGTAGCAGTGAGAAAAACATCACGGGGTGGTGCGCATTGTATGGGTGTGTGTTACATTACATTCACTAATAGGAGTGAGAAAAACATCACGGGGTGGTGCGCATTGTATGGGTGTGTGTTACATTACATTCACTAGTAGGAGTGAGAAAAACATCACGGGGTGGTGCGCATTGTATGTGTGTGTTACATTAGATTCACTAGTAGGAGTGAGAAAAACATCACGGGGTGGTGCGCATTGTATGTGTGTGTGTTACATTAGATTCACTAGTAGCAGCGAGAAAAACATCCCGGGGTGGTGCGCATTGTATGGGTGCGTGTTACATTAGATTCACTAGTAGGAGTGAGAAAAACATCACGGGGTGGTGCGCATTGTATGTGTGTGTTACATTAGATTCACTAGTAGGAGTGAGAAAAACATCACGGGGTGGTGCGCATTGTATGTGTGTGTGTTACATTAGATTCACTAGTAGCAGTGAGAAAAACATCCCGGGGTGGTGCGCATTGTATGGGTGCGTGTTACATTAGATTCACTAGTAGCAGTGAGAAAAACATCCCGGGGTGGTGCGCATTGTATGGGTGCGTGTTACATTAGATTCACTAGTAGCAGTGAGAAAAACATCACGGGGTGGTGCGCATTGTATGGGTGCGTGTTACATTAGATTCACAAGTAGGAGTGAGAAAAACATCACGGGGTGGTGCGCCTTGTATGGGTGTGTGTCACATTAGATTCACTAGTAGCAGTGAGAAAAACATCACGGGGTGGTGCGCCTTGTATGGGTGTGTGTTACATTACATTCACTAGTAGCAGTGAGAAAAACATCACGGGGTGGTGCGCCTTGTATGGGTGTGTGTTACATTACATTCACTAGTAGGAGTGAGAAAAACATCACGGGGTGGTGCGCCTTGTATGGGTGTGTGTTACATTAGATTCACTAGTAGGAGTGAGAAAAACATCACGGGGTGGTGCGCCT
Source organism: Cavia porcellus (assembly GCF_034190915.1). Lineage (NCBI taxonomy): Eukaryota > Metazoa > Chordata > Mammalia > Rodentia > Caviidae > Cavia > Cavia porcellus. The sequence goes on along the minus strand of NW_026947642.1, from coordinate 153,087 downwards.
TGTATGGGTGTGTGTTACATTAGATTCACTAGTAGGAGTGAGCAAAACATCACGGGGTGGTGCGCCTTGTATGGGTGTGTGTTACATTACATTCACTAGTAGGAGTGAGAAAACATCACGGGGTGGTGCGCCTTGTATGGGTGTGTGTTACATTAGATTCACTAGTAGGAGTGAGAAAAACCTCACGGGGTGGTGCGCCTTGTATGGGTGTGTGTTACATTACATTCACTAGTAGGAGTGAGAAAAACCTCACGGAGTGGTGCGCATTGTATGGGTGTGTGTTACATTACATTCACTAGTAGGAGCGAGAAAATCCTCACGGGGTGGTGCGCCTTGTATGGGTGTGTGTTACATTACATTCACTAGTAGGAGTGAGAAAAACCTCACGGGGTGGTGCGCCTTGTATGGGTGTGTGTTACATTACATTCACTAGTAGGAGTGAGAAAAACCTCACGGGGTTGTGCGCATTGTATGGGTGTGTGTTACGTTACATTCACTAGTAGGAGTGAGAAAAACCTCACAGGGTGGTGCGCCTTGTATGGGTGTGTGTTACATTAGATACACTAGTAGGAGTGAGAAAAACATCACGGGGTGGTGCGCCTTGTCTGGGTGTGTGTTACATTAGATTCACTAGTAGGAGTGAGAAAACATCACGGAGTGGTGCGCCTTGTATGGGTGTGTGTTACATTAGATTCACTAGTAGGAGTGAGAAAAACATCACGGGGTGGTGCGCCTTGTATGGGTGTGTGTTACATTAGATTCACTAGTAGGAGTGAGAAAAACATCACGGGGTGGTGCGCCTTGTATGGGTGTGTGTTACATTTGATTCACTAGTAGGAGTGAGAAAAACATCACGGGGTGGTGCGCCTTGTATGGGTGTGTGTTACATTACATTCACTAGTAGGAGTGAGAAAAACATCACGGGGTGGTGCGCCTTGTATGGGTGTGTGTTACATTAGATTCACTAGTAGGAGTGAGAAAAACATCACGGGGTGGTGCGCCTTGTATGGGTGTGTGTTACATTAGATTCCCTAGTAGGAGTGAGAAAAACATCACGGGGTGGTGCGCCTTGTATGGGTGTGTGTTACATTAGATTCACTAGTAGGAGTGAGAAAAACATCACGGGGTGGTGCGCCTTGTATGCGTGTGTGTTACATTAGATTCACTAGTAGGAGTGAGAAAAACATCAGGGGTGGTGCGCCTTGTATGCGTGTGTGTTACATTAGATTCACTAGTAGGAGTGAGAAAAACATCACGGGGTGGTGCGCCTTGTATGGGTGTGTGTTACATTAGATTCACTAGTAGGAGTGAGAAAAACATCACGGGGTGGTTCGCCTTGTATGGGTGTGTGTTACATTAGATTCACTAGTAGCAGTGAGTAAAACATCACGGGGTGGTGCGCCTTGTATGGGTGTGTGTTACATTACATTCACTAGTAGGAGTGAGAAAAACATCACGGGGTGGTGCGCCTTGTATGGGTGTGTGTTACATTAGATTCACTAGTAGGAGTGAGAAAAACATCACGGGGTGGTGCGCCTTGTATGGGTGTGTGTTACATTAGATTCACTAGTAGCAGTGACAAAAACATAACGGGGTGGTGCGCATTGTATGGGTGTGTGTTACATTAGATTCACTAGTAGCAGTGACAAAAACATCACGGGGTGGTGCGCATTATATGGGTGTGTGTTTCATTAGATTCACTAGTAGGAGTGAGAAAAACATCACGGGGTGGTGCGCATTGTATGGGTGTGTGTTACATTAGATTCACTAGTAGGAGTGAGAAAAACATCACGGGGTGGTGCGCCTTGTATGGGTGTGTGTTACATTACATTCACTAGTAGGAGTGAGAAAAACATTACGGGGTGGTGCGCCTTGTATGGGTGTGTGTTACATTAGATTCACTAGTAGGAGTGAGAAAAACATCACGGGGTCGTGCGCCTTGTATGGGTGTGTGTTACATTAGATTCACTAGTAGCAGTGAGAAAAACATCACGGGGTGGTGCGCCTTGTATGGGTGTTGTTACATTAGTTTCACTAGTAGCAGTGAGAAAAACATCACGGGGTGGTGCGCATTGTATGGGTGTGTGTTACATTAGATTCACTAGTAGGAGTGAGAAAAACATCACGGGGTGGTGCGCCTTGTATGGGTGTGTGTTACATTAGATTCACTAGTAGGAGTGAGAAAAACATCACGGGGTGGTGCGCATTGTATGGGTGTGTGTTACATTAGATTCACTAGTAGCAGTGAGAAAAACATCACGGGGTGGTGCGCATTGTATGGGTGTGTGTTACATTACATTCACTAGTAGGAGTGAGAAAAACATCACGGGGTGGTGCGCATTGTATGGGTGTGTGTTACATTAGATTCACTAGTAGCAGTGAGAAAAACATCACGGGGTGGTGCGCATTGTATGGGTGTGTGTTACATTAGATTCACTAGTAGCAGTGAGAAAAACATCACGGGGTGGTGCGCATTGTATGGGTGTGTGTTTCATTAGATTCACTAGTAGGAGTGAGAAAAACATCACGGGATGGTGCGCATTGTATGGGTGTGTGTTACATTAGATTCACTAGTAGGAGTGAGAAAAACATCACGGGGTGGTCCGCCTTGTATGGGTGTGTGTTACATTACATTCACTAGTAGGAGTGAGGAAAACATCACGGGGTGGTGCGCATTGTATGGGTGTGTGTTACATTACATTCACTAGTAGGAGTGAGAAAAACATCACGGGGTCGTGCGCCTTGTATGGGTGTGTGTTACATTAGATTCACTAGTAGCAGTGAGAAAAACATCACGGGGTGGTGCGCCTTGTATGGGTGTTGTTACATTAGTTTCACTAGTAGCAGTGAGAAAAACATCACGGGGTGGTGCGCATTGTATGGGTGTGTGTTACATTAGATTCACTAGTAGGAGTGAGAAAAACATCACGGGGTGGTGCGCCTTGTATGGGTGTGTGTTACATTAGATTCACTAGTAGGAGTGAGAAAAACATCACGGGGTGGTGCACCTTGTATGGGTGTGTGTTACATTACATTCACTAGTAGGAGTGAGAAAAACATCACAGGGTGGTGCGCCTTGTATGGGTGTGTGTTACATTACATTCACTAGTAGGAGTGAGAAAAACATCACGGGGTGGTGCGCCTTGTATGGGTGTGTGTTACATTACATTCACTAGTAGGAGTGAGAAAAACATCACGGGGTGGTGCGCCTTGTATGGGTGTGTGTTACATTACATTCACTAGTAGGAGTGAGAAAAACATCACGGGGTGGTGCGCCTTGTATGTGTGTGTGTTACATTAGATTCACTAGTAGGAGTGAGAAAAACATCACGGGGTGGTGCGCCTTGTATGGGTGTGTGTTACATTACATTCACTAGTAGGAGTGAGAAAAACATCACGGGGTGGTGCGCCTTGTATGGGTGTGTGTTACATTACATTCACTAGTAGGAGTGAGAAAAACATCACGGGGTGGTGCGCATTGTATGGGTGTGTGTTACATTAGATTCACTAGTAGGAGTGAGAAAAACATCACGGGGTGGTGCGCATTGTATGGGTGTGTGTTACATTAGATTCACTAGTAGGAGTGAGAAAAACATCACGGGGTTGTGCGCATTGTATGGGTGTGTGTTACATTAGATTCACTAGTAGGAGTGAGAAAAACATCACGGGGTGGTGCGCCTTGTATGGGTGTGTGTTACATTACATTCACTAGTAGGAGTGAGAAAAACACCACGGGGTGGTGCGCCTTTTATGGGTGTGTGTTACATTACATTCACTAGTAGGAGTGAGCAAATCATCATGGGGTGGTGCGCATTGTATGGGTGTGTGTTACATTACATTTACTAGTAGGAGTGAGAAAAACATCACGGGGTGGTGCGCATTGTATGGGTGTGCGTTACATTACATTCACTAGTAGGAGTGAGAAAAACATCACGGGGTGGTGCGCATTGTATGGGTGTGCGTTACATTACATTCACTAGTAGGAGTGTGAAAAACATCACGGGGTGGTGCGCATTGTATGGGTGTGCGTTACATTAGATTCTCTAGTAGCAGTGAGAAAAACATCACGGGGTGGTGCGCATTGTATGGGTGTGCGTTACATTAGATTCACTAGTAGCAGTGAGAAAAACATCACGGGGTGGTGCGCATTGTATGGGTGTGTGTTACATTAGACTCACTAGTAGCAGTGAGAAAATCATCACGGGGTGGTGCGCATTGTATGGGTGTGTGTTACATTAGATTCACTATTAGCAGTGAGAAAAACATCACGGGGTGGTGCGCATTGTATGGGTGTGTGTTACATTAGATTCACTAGTAGGAGTGAGAAAAACATCACGGGGTGGTGCGCATTGTATGGGTGTGTGTTACATTACATTCACTAGTAGCAGTGAGAAAAACATCACGGGGTGGTGCGCATTGTATGGGTGTGTGTTACATTACATTCACTAGTAGCAGTGAGAAAAACATCACGGGGTGGTGCGCATTGTATGGGTGTGTGTTACATTAGATTCACTAGTAGCAGTGAGAAAAACATCACGGGGTGGTGCGCCTTGTATGGGTGTTGTTACATTAGATTCACTAGTAGCAGTGAGAAAAACATCACGGGGTGGTGCGCATTGTATGGGTGTGTGTTACATTAGATTCACTAGTAGGAGTGAGAAAAACATCACGGGGTGGTGCGCCTTGTATGGGTGTGTGTTACATTAGATTCACTAGTAGGAGTGAGAAAAACATCACGGGGTGGTGCGCCTTGTATGGGTGTGTGTTACATTACATTCACTAGTAGGAGTGAGAAAAACATCACGGGGTGGTGCGCCTTGTATGGGTGTGTGTTACATTACATTCACTAGTAGGAGTGAGAAAAACATCACGGGGTGGTGCGCCTTGTATGGGTGTGTGTTACATTACATTCACAAGAAGGAGTGAGAAAAACATCACGGGGTGGTGCGCATTGTATGGGTTTGTGTTACATTACATTCACTAGTAGGAGTGAGAAATACATCACGGGGTGGTGCGCATTGTATGGGTGTGTGTTACATTACATTCACTAGTAGGAGTGAGAAAAACATCACGGGGTGGTGCGCATTGTATGGGAGTGTGTTACATTACATTCACTAGTAGGAGTGAGAAAAATATCACGGGGTGGTGCGCATTGTATGGGAGTGTGTTACATTAGATTCATTAGTAGGAGTGAGAAAAACATCACGGGGTGGTGCGCATTGTATGGGTGTGTGTTACATTAGATTCACTAGTAGCAGTGAGAAAAACATCACGGGGTGGTGCGCATTGTATGGGTGTGTGTTACATTACATTCACTAGTAGGAGTGAGAAAAACATCACGGGGTGGTGCGCATTGTATGTGTGTGTGTTACAATACATACACTTGTAGGAGTGAGAAAAACATCACGGGGTGGTGCACATTGTATGGGTGTGTGTTACATTACATTCACTAGTAGGAGTGAGATAAACATCACGGGGTGGTGCGCATTGTATGGGTGTGTGTTACATTACATTCACTAGTAGGAGTGAGAAAAACATCACGGGGTGGTGCGCATTGTATGCGTCTGTGTTACATTACATTCTCTAGTAGGAGTGAGATAAACATCACGGGGTGGTGCGCATTGTATGAGTGTGTGTTACATTAGATTCACTAGTAGCAGTGAGAAAAACATCACGGGGTGGTGCGCATTGTATGGGTGTGTGTTACATTAGATTCACTAGTAGCAGTGAGAAAAACATCACGGGGTGGTGCGCATTGTATGGGTGTGTGTTACATTAGATTCACTAGTAGCAGTGAGAAAAACATCACGGGGTGGTGCGCATTGTATGGGTGTGTGTTACATTAGATTCACTAGTAGCAGTGAGAAAAACATCACGGGGTGGTGCGCATTGTATGGGTGTGTGTTACATTAGATTCACTAGTAGCAGTGAGAAAAACATCACGGGGTGGTGCGCATTGTAAGGGTGTGTGTTACATTACATTCACTAGTAGGAGTGAGAAAAACATCACGGGGTGGTGCGCATTGTATGGGTGTGTGTTACATTACATTCACAAGAAGGAGTGAGAAAAACATCACGGGGTGGTGCGCATTGTATGGGTGTGTATTATATTACATTCACTAGTAGGAGTGAGAAAAACATCACGGGGTGGTGCGCATTGTATGGCAGTGTGTTACATTGCATTCACTAGTAGGAGTGAGAAAAACATCACGGGGTGGTGCGCATTGTATGGGAGTGTGTTACATTAGATTCACTAGTAGGAGTGAGAAAAACATCACTGGGTGGTGCGCATTGTATGGGTGTGTGTTACATTAGATTCACTAGTAGGAGTGAGAAAAACATCACGGGGTGGTGCGCATTGTATGGGTGTGTGTTACATTAGATTCACTAGTAGGAGTGAGAAAAACATCACGGGGTGGTGCGCATTGTATGGGTGTGTGTTACATTAGATTCACTAGTAGGAGTGAGAAAAACATCACGGGTGGTGCGCATTGTATGGGTGTGTGTTACATTACATTCACTAGTAGGAGTGAGAAAAACATCACGGGGTGGTGCGCATTGTATGAGTGTGTGTTACATTAGATTCACTAGTAGGAGTGAGAAAAACATCACGGGGTGGTGCGCATTGTATGGGTGTGTGTTACATTAGATTCACTAGTAGCAGTGAGAAAAACATCACGGGGTGGTGCGCATTGTATGGGTGTGTGTTACATTACATTCACTAGTAGCAGTGAGAAAAACATCACGGGGTGGTGCGCATTGTATGGGTGTGTGTTACATTAGATTCACTAGTAGCAGTGAGAAAAACATCACGGGGTGGTGCGCATTGTATGGGTGTGTGTTACATTACATTCACTAATAGGAGTGAGAAAAACATCACGGGGTGGTGCGCATTGTATGGGTGTGTGTTACATTACATTCACTAGTAGGAGTGAGAAAAACATCACGGGGTGGTGCGCATTGTATGTGTGTGTTACATTAGATTCACTAGTAGGAGTGAGAAAAACATCACGGGGTGGTGCGCATTGTATGTGTGTGTGTTACATTAGATTCACTAGTAGCAGCGAGAAAAACATCCCGGGGTGGTGCGCATTGTATGGGTGCGTGTTACATTAGATTCACTAGTAGGAGTGAGAAAAACATCACGGGGTGGTGCGCATTGTATGGGTGTGTGTTACATTAGATTCACTAGTAGCAGTGAGAAAAACATCACGGGGTGGTGCGCCATGTATGGGTGTGTGTTACATTACATTCACTAGTAGGAGTGAGAAAAACATCACGGGGTGGTGCGCATTGTATGGGTGTGTGTTACATTAGATTCACTAGTAGCAGTGAGAAAAACATCACGGGGTGGTGCGCATTGTATGGGTGTGTGTTACATTAGATTCACTAGTAGCAGTGAGAAAAACATCACGGGGTGGTGCGCATTGTATGGGTGTGTGTTACATTAGATTCACTAGTAGCAGTGAGAAAAACATCACGGGGTGGTGTGCATTTTATGGGTGTGTGTTACATTAGATTCACTAGTAGCAGTGAGAAAAACATCACGGGGTGGTGCACCTTGTATGGGTGTGTGTTACATTACATTCACTAGTAGGAGTGAGAAAAACATCACGGGGTGGTGCGCCTTGTATGGGTGTGTGTTACATTACATTCACTAGTAGCAGTGAGAAAAACATCACGGGGTGGTGCGCCTTGTATGGGGGTGTGTTACATTACATTCACTAGTAGGAGTGAGAAAAACATCACGGGGTGGTGCGCCTTGTATGGGTGTGTGTTACATTAGATTCACTATTAGGAGTGAGAAAAATATCACGGGGTGGTGCGCCTTGTATGGGTGTGTGTTACATTAGATTCACTAGTAGCAGTGAGAAAAACATCCCGTGGTGGTGCGCATTGTATGGGTGCGTGTTACATTAGATTCACTAGTAGGAGTGAGAAAAACATCACGGGGTGGTGCGCATTGTATGGGTGTGTGTTACATTAGACTCACTAGTAGCAGTGAGAAAATCATCACGGGGTGGTGCGCATTGTATGGGTGTGTGTTACATTAGATTCACTATTAGCAGTGAGAAAAACATCACGGGGTGGTGCGCATTGTATGGGTGTGTGTTACATTAGATTCACTAGTAGGAGTGAGAAAAACATCACGGGGTGGTGCGCATTGTATGGGTGTGTGTTACATTACATTCACTAGTAGCAGTGAGAAAAACATCACGGGGTGGTGCGCATTGTATGGGTGTGTGTTACATTACATTCACTAGTAGCAGTGAGAAAAACATCACGGGGTGGTGCGCATTGTATGGGTGTGTGTTACATTAGATTCACTAGTAGCAGTGAGAAAAACATCACGGGGTGGTGCGCCTTGTATGGGTGTTGTTACATTAGATTCACTAGTAGCAGTGAGAAAAACATCACGGGGTGGTGCGCATTGTATGGGTGTGTGTTACATTAGATTCACTAGTAGGAGTGAGAAAAACATCACGGGGTGGTGCGCCTTGTATGGGTGTGTGTTACATTAGATTCACTAGTAGGAGTGAGAAAAACATCACGGGGTGGTGCGCCTTGTATGGGTGTGTGTTACATTACATTCACTAGTAGGAGTGAGAAAAACATCACGGGGTGGTGCGCCTTGTATGGGTGTGTGTTACATTACATTCACTAGTAGGAGTGAGAAAAACATCACGGGGTGGTGCGCCTTGTATGGGTGTGTGTTACATTACATTCACAAGAAGGAGTGAGAAAAACATCACGGGGTGGTGCGCATTGTATGGGTTTGTGTTACATTACATTCACTAGTAGGAGTGAGAAATACATCACGGGGTGGTGCGCATTGTATGGGTGTGTGTTACATTACATTCACTAGTAGGAGTGAGAAAAACATCACGGGGTGGTGCGCATTGTATGGGAGTGTGTTACATTACATTCACTAGTAGGAGTGAGAAAAATATCACGGGGTGGTGCGCATTGTATGGGAGTGTGTTACATTAGATTCATTAGTAGGAGTGAGAAAAACATCACGGGGTGGTGCGCATTGTATGGGTGTGTGTTACATTAGATTCACTAGTAGCAGTGAGAAAAACATCACGGGGTGGTGCGCATTGTATGGGTGTGTGTTACATTACATTCACTAGTAGGAGTGAGAAAAACATCACGGGGTGGTGCGCATTGTATGTGTGTGTGTTACAATACATACACTTGTAGGAGTGAGAAAAACATCACGGGGTGGTGCACATTGTATGGGTGTGTGTTACATTACATTCACTAGTAGGAGTGAGATAAACATCACGGGGTGGTGCGCATTGTATGGGTGTGTGTTACATTACATTCACTAGTAGGAGTGAGAAAAACATCACGGGGTGGTGCGCATTGTATGCGTCTGTGTTACATTACATTCTCTAGTAGGAGTGAGATAAACATCACGGGGTGGTGCGCATTGTATGAGTGTGTGTTACATTAGATTCACTAGTAGCAGTGAGAAAAACATCACGGGGTGGTGCGCATTGTATGGGTGTGTGTTACATTAGATTCACTAGTAGCAGTGAGAAAAACATCACGGGGTGGTGCGCATTGTATGGGTGTGTGTTACATTAGATTCACTAGTAGCAGTGAGAAAAACATCACGGGGTGGTGCGCATTGTATGGGTGTGTGTTACATTAGATTCACTAGTAGCAGTGAGAAAAACATCACGGGGTGGTGCGCATTGTATGGGTGTGTGTTACATTAGATTCACTAGTAGCAGTGAGAAAAACATCACGGGGTGGTGCGCATTGTAAGGGTGTGTGTTACATTACATTCACTAGTAGGAGTGAGAAAAACATCACGGGGTGGTGCGCATTGTATGGGTGTGTGTTACATTACATTCACAAGAAGGAGTGAGAAAAACATCACGGGGTGGTGCGCATTGTATGGGTGTGTATTATATTACATTCACTAGTAGGAGTGAGAAAAACATCACGGGGTGGTGCGCATTGTATGGCAGTGTGTTACATTGCATTCACTAGTAGGAGTGAGAAAAACATCACGGGGTGGTGCGCATTGTATGGGAGTGTGTTACATTAGATTCACTAGTAGGAGTGAGAAAAACATCACTGGGTGGTGCGCATTGTATGGGTGTGTGTTACATTAGATTCACTAGTAGGAGTGAGAAAAACATCACGGGGTGGTGCGCATTGTATGGGTGTGTGTTACATTAGATTCACTAGTAGGAGTGAGAAAAACATCACGGGGTGGTGCGCATTGTATGGGTGTGTGTTACATTAGATTCACTAGTAGGAGTGAGAAAAACATCACGGGGTGGTGCGCATTGTATGGGTGTGTGTTACATTACATTCACTAGTAGGAGTGAGAAAAACATCACGGGGTGGTGCGCATTGTATGAGTGTGTGTTACATTAGATTCACTAGTAGGAGTGAGAAAAACATCACGGGGTGGTGCGCATTGTATGGGTGTGTGTTACATTAGATTCACTAGTAGCAGTGAGAAAAACATCACGGGGTGGTGCGCATTGTATGGGTGTGTGTTACATTACATTCACTAGTAGCAGTGAGAAAAACATCACGGGGTGGTGCGCATTGTATGGGTGTGTGTTACATTAGATTCACTAGTAGCAGTGAGAAAAACATCACGGGGTGGTGCGCATTGTATGGGTGTGTGTTACATTACATTCACTAATAGGAGTGAGAAAAACATCACGGGGTGGTGCGCATTGTATGGGTGTGTGTTACATTACATTCACTAGTAGGAGTGAGAAAAACATCACGGGGTGGTGCGCATTGTATGTGTGTGTTACATTAGATTCACTAGTAGGAGTGAGAAAAACATCACGGGGTGGTGCGCATTGTATGTGTGTGTGTTACATTAGATTCACTAGTAGCAGCGAGAAAACATCCCGGGGTGGTGCGCATTGTATGGGTGCGTGTTACATTAGATTCACTAGTAGGAGTGAGAAAAACATCACGGGGTGGTGCGCATTGTATGGGTGTGTGTTACATTAGATTCACTAGTAGCAGTGAGAAAAACATCACGGGGTGGTGCGCCATGTATGGGTGTGTGTTACATTACATTCACTAGTAGGAGTGAGAAAAACATCACGGGGTGGTGCGCATTGTATGGGTGTGTGTTACATTAGATTCACTAGTAGCAGTGAGAAAAACATCACGGGGTGGTGCGCATTGTATGGGTGTGTGTTACATTAGATTCACTAGTAGCAGTGAGAAAAACATCACGGGGTGGTGCGCATTGTATGGGTGTGTGTTACATTAGATTCACTAGTAGCAGTGAGAAAAACATCACGGGGTGGTGTGCATTTTATGGGTGTGTGTTACATTAGATTCACTAGTAGCAGTGAGAAAAACATCACGGGGTGGTGCACCTTGTATGGGTGTGTGTTACATTACATTCACTAGTAGGAGTGAGAAAAACATCACGGGGTGGTGCGCCTTGTATGGGTGTGTGTTACATTACATTCACTAGTAGCAGTGAGAAAAACATCACGGGGTGGTGCGCCTTGTATGGGGGTGTGTTACATTACATTCACTAGTAGGAGTGAGAAAAACATCACGGGGTGGTGCGCCTTGTATGGGTGTGTGTTACATTAGATTCACTATTAGGAGTGAGAAAAATATCACGGGGTGGTGCGCCTTGTATGGGTGTGTGTTACATTAGATTCACTAGTAGCAGTGAGAAAAACATCCCGTGGTGGTGCGCATTGTATGGGTGCGTGTTACATTAGATTCACTAGTAGGAGTGAGAAAAACATCACGGGGTGGTGCGCATTGTATGGGTGCGTGTTACATTAGATTCACTAGTAGCAGTGAGAAAAACATCACGGGGTGGTGCGCATTGTATGGGTGCGTGTTACATTAGATTCACTAGTAGGAGGGAGAAAAACATCACGGGGTGGTGCGCCTTGTATGGGTGTGTGTTACATTAGATTCACTAGTAGGAGTGAGAAAAACATCACGGGGTGGTGCGCCTTGTATGGGTGTGTGTTACATTACATTCACTAGTAGCAGTGAGAAAAACATCACGGGGTGGTGCGCCTTGTATGGGTGTGTGTTACATTACATTCACTAGTAGGAGTGAGAAAAACATCACGGGGTGGTGCGCATTGTATGCGTCTGTGTTACATTACATTCTCTAGTAGGAGTGAGATAAACATCACGGGGTGGTGCGCATTGTATGAGTGTGTGTTACATTAGATTCACTAGTAGCAGTGAGAAAAACATCACGGGGTGGTGCGCATTGTATGGGTGTGTGTTACATTAGATTCACTAGTAGCAGTGAGAAAAACATCACGGGGTGGTGCGCATTGTATGGGTGTGTGATACATTAGATTCACTAGTAGCAGTGAGAAAAACATCACGGGGTGGTGCGCATTGTATGGGTGTGTGTTACATTAGATTCACTAGTAGCAGTGAGAAAAACATCACGGGGTGGTGCGCATTGTATGGGTGTGTGTTACATTAGATTCACTAGTAGCAGTGAGAAAAACATCACGGGGTGGTGCGCATTGTAAGGGTGTGTGTTACATTACATTCACTAGTAGGAGTGAGAAAAACATCACGGGGTGGTGCGCATTGTATGGGTGTGTGTTACATTACATTCACAAGAAGGAGTGAGAAAAACATCACGGGGTGGTGCGCATTGTATGGGTGTGTATTATATTACATTCACTAGTAGGAGTGAGAAAAACATCACGGGGTGGTGCGCATTGTATGGCAGTGTGTTACATTGCATTCACTAGTAGGAGTGAGAAAAACATCACGGGGTGGTGCGCATTGTATGGGAGTGTGTTACATTAGATTCACTAGTAGGAGTGAGAAAAACATCACTGGGTGGTGCGCATTGTATGGGTGTGTGTTACATTAGATTCACTAGTAGGAGTGAGAAAAACATCACGGGGTGGTGCGCATTGTATGGGTGTGTGTTACATTAGATTCACTAGTAGGAGTGAGAAAAACATCACGGGGTGGTGCGCATTGTATGGGTGTGTGTTACATTAGATTCACTAGTAGGAGTGAGAAAAACATCACGGGGTGGTGCGCATTGTATGGGTGTGTGTTACATTACATTCACTAGTAGGAGTGAGAAAAACATCACGGGGTGGTGCGCATTGTATGGGTGTGTGTTACATTAGATTCACTAGTAGGAGTGAGAAAAACATCACGGGGTGGTGCGCATTGTATGGGTGTGTGTTACATTAGATTCACTAGTAGCAGTGAGAAAAACATCACGGGGTGGTGCGCATTGTATGGGTGTGTGTTACATTACATTCACTAGTAGCAGTGAGAAAAACATCACGGGGTGGTGCGCATTGTATGGGTGTGTGTTACATTAGATTCACTAGTAGCAGTGAGAAAAACATCACGGGGTGGTGCGCATTGTATGGGTGTGTGTTACATTAGATTCACTAGTAGCAGCGAGAAAAACATCCCGGGGTGGTGCGCATTGTATGGGTGCGTGTTACATTAGATTCACTAGTAGGAGTGAGAAAAACATCACGGGGTGGTGCGCATTGTATGGGTGTGTGTTACATTAGATTCACTAGTAGCAGTGAGAAAAACATCACGGGGTGGTGCGCCATGTATGGGTGTGTGTTACATTACATTCACTAGTAGGAGTGAGAAAAACATCACGGGGTGGTGCGCATTGTATGGGTGTGTGTTACATTAGATTCACTAGTAGCAGTGAGAAAAACATCACGGGGTGGTGCGCATTGTATGGGTGTGTGTTACATTAGATTCACTAGTAGCAGTGAGAAAAACATCACGGGGTGGTGCGCATTGTATGGGTGTGTGTTACATTAGATTCACTAGTAGCAGTGAGAAAAACATCACGGGGTGGTGTGCATTTTATGGGTGTGTGTTACATTAGATTCACTAGTAGCAGTGAGAAAAACATCACGGGGTGGTGCACCTTGTATGGGTGTGTGTTACATTACATTCACTAGTAGGAGTGAGAAAAACATCACGGGGTGGTGCGCCTTGTATGGGTGTGTGTTACATTACATTCACTAGTAGCAGTGAGAAAAACATCACGGGGTGGTGCGCCTTGTATGGGGGTGTGTTACATTACATTCACTAGTAGGAGTGAGAAAAACATCACGGGGTGGTGCGCCTTGTATGGGTGTGTGTTACATTAGATTCACTATTAGGAGTGAGAAAAATATCACGGGGTGGTGCGCCTTGTATGGGTGTGTGTTACATTACATTCACTAGTAGGAGTGAGAAAAACATCACGGGGTGGTGCGCCTTGTATGGGTGTGTGTTACATTTGATTCACTAGTAGGAGTGAGAAAAACATCACGGGGTGGTGCGCATTGTATGGGTGTGTGTTACATTAGATTCACTAGTAGCAGTGAGAAAAACATCCCGTGGTGGTGCGCATTGTATGGGTGCGTGTTACATTAGATTCACTAGTAGGAGTGAGAAAAACATCACGGGGTGGTGCGCATTGTATGGGTGCGTGTTACATTAGATTCACTAGTAGCAGTGAGAAAAACATCACGGGGTGGTGCGCATTGTATGGGTGCGTGTTACATTAGATTCACTAGTAGGAGGGAGAAAAACATCACGGGGTGGTGCGCCTTGTATGGGTGTGTGTTACATTAGATTCACTAGTAGGAGTGAGAAAAACATCACGGGGTGGTGCGCCTTGTATGGGTGTGTGTTACATTACATTCACTAGTAGCAGTGAGAAAAACATCACGGGGTGGTGCGCCTTGTATGGGTGTGTGTTACATTACATTCACTAGTAGGAGTGAGAAAAACATCACGGGGTGGTGCGCCTTGTATGGGTGTGTGTTACATTAGATTCACTATTAGGAGTGAGAAAAACATCACGGGGTGGTGCGCCTTGTATGGGTGTGTGTTACATTAGATTCACTAGTAGGAGTGAGAAAAACATCACGGGGTGGTGCGCCTTGTATGGGTGTGTGTTACATTAGATTCACTAGTAGGAGTGAGCAAAACATCACGGGGTGGTGCGCCCTGTATGGGTGTGTGTTACATTAGATTCACTAGTAGGAGTGAGCAAAACATCACGGGGTGGTGCGCCCTGTATGGCTGTGTGTTACATTAGATTCACTAGTAGGAGTGAGAAAAACATCACGGGGTGGTGCGCCTTGTATGGCTGTGTGTTACATTACATTCACTAGTAGGAGTGAGAAAAACATCACGGGGTGGTGCGCCTTGTATGGGTGTGTGTTACATTACATTCACTAGTAGGAGTGAGAAAAACATCACGGGGTGGTGCGCCTTGTATGGGTGTGTGTTACATTAGATTCACTAGTAGGAGTGAGAAAAACATCACGGGGTGGTGCGCCTTGTATGGGTGTGTGTTACATTTGATTCACTAGTAGGAGTGAGAAAAACATCACGGGGTGGTGCGCCTTGTATGGGTGTGTGTTACATTAGATTCACTAGTAGGAGTGAGAAAAACATCACGGGGTGGTGCGCCTTGTATGGGTGTGTGTTACATTAGATTCACTAGTAGGAGTGAGAAAAACATCACGGAGTGGTGCGCCCTGTATGGGTGTGTGTTACATTAGATTCACTAGTAGGAGTGAGAAAAACATCACGGGGTGGTGCGCCCTGTATGGGTGTGTGTTACATTAGATTCACTAGTAGGAGTGAGAAAAACATCACGGGGTGGTGCGCATTGTATGGGTGTGTGTTACATTAGATTCACTAGTAGCAGTGAGAAAAACATCACGGGGTGGTGCGCATTGTATGGGTGTGTGTTACATTAGATTCACTAGTAGCAGTGAGAAAAACATCACGGGGTGGTGCGCATTGTATGGGTGTGTGTTACATTACATTCACTAGTAGGAGTGAGAAAAACATCACGGGGTGGTGCGCATTGTATGGGTGTGTGTTACATTAGATTCACTAGTAGCAGTGAGAAAAACATCACGGGGTGGTGCGCATTGTATGGGTGTGTGTTACATTAGATTCACTAGTAGCAGTGAGAAAAACATCACGGGGTGGTGCGGATTGTATGGGTGTGTGTTACATTAGATTCACTAGTAGCAGTGAGAAAAACATCACGTGGTGGTGCGCATTGTATGGGTGTGTGTTACATTAGATTCACTAGTAGCAGTGAGAAAAACATCACGGGGTGGTGCGCCTTGTATGGGTGTGTGTTAAATTACATTCACTAGTAGGAGTGAGAAAAACATCACGGGGTGGTGCGCATTGTATGGGTGCGTGTTACATTAGATTCACTAGTAGCAGTGAGAAAAACATCACGGGGTGGTGCGCATTGTATGGGTGCGTGTTACATTAGATTCACTAGTAGGAGTGAGAAAAACATCACGGGGTGGTGCGCCTTGTATGGGTGTGTGTTACATTAGATTCACTAGTAGGAGTGAGAAAAACATCACGGGGTGGTGCGCCTTGTATGGGTGTGTGTTACATTACATTCACTAGTAGCAGTGAGAAAAACATCACGGGGTGGTGCGCCTTGTATGGGTGTGTGTTACATTACATTCACTAGTAGGAGTGAGAAAAACATCACGGGGTGGTGCGCCTTGTATGGGTGTGTGTTACATTAGATTCACTATTAGGAGTGAGAAAAACATCACGGGGTGGTGCGCCTTGTATGGGTGTGTGTTACATTAGATTCACTAGTAGGAGTGAGCAAAACATCACGGGGTGGTGCGCCCTGTATGGGTGTGTGTTACATTAGATTCACTAGTAGGAGTGAGCAAAACATCACGGGGTGGTGCGCCCTGTATGGCTGTGTGTTACATTAGATTCACTAGTAGGAGTGAGAAAAACATCACGGGGTGGTGCGCCTTGTATGGCTGTGTGTTACATTACATTCACTAGTAGGAGTGAGAAAAACATCACGGGGTGGTGCGCATTGTATGGGTGTGTGTTACATTAGATTCACTAGTAGCAGTGAGAAAAACATCACGGGGTGGTGCGCCTTGTATGGGTGTGTGTTAAATTACATTCACTAGTAGGAGTGAGAAAAACATCACGGGGTGGTGCGCCTTGTATGGGTGTGTGTTACATTACATTCACTAGTAGGAGTGAGAAAAACATCACGGGGTGGTGCGCCTTGTATGGGTGTGTGTTACATTAGATTCACTAGTAGGAGTGTGAAAAACATCACGGGGTGGTGCGCCTTGTATGGGTATATGTTACATTAGATTCACTAGTAGGAGTGAGAAAAACATCACGGGGTGGTGCGCATTGTATGGGTGTGTGTTACATTACATTCACTTGTAGCAGTGAGAAAAACCTCACGGGGTGGTGCGCATTGTATGGGTGTGTGTTACATTAGATTCACTAGTAGGAGTGAGAAAAACATCACGGGGTGGTGCGCATTGTATGGGTGTGTGTTACATTAGATTCACTAGTAGGAGTGAGAAAAACATCACGGGGTGGTGCGCATTGTATGGGTGTGTGTTACATTACATTCACTAGTAGGAGTGAGAAAAACATCACGGGGTGGTGCGCATTGTATGGGTGTGTGTTACATTAGATTCACTAGTAGGAGTGAGAAAAACATCACGGGGTGCTGCGCATTGTATGGGTGTGTGTTACATTAGATTCACTAGTAGGAGTGAGAAAAACATCACGGGGTGGTGCGCATTGTATGGGTGTGTGTTACATTACATTCACTAGTAGGAGTGAGAAAAACATCACGGGGTGGTGCGCATTGTATGGGTGTGTGTTACATTAGATTCACTAGTAGGAGTGAGAAAAACATCACGGGGTGCTGCGCATTGTATGGGTGTGTGTTACGTTACATTCACTAGTAGGAGTGAGAAAAACATCACGGGGTGGTGCGCATTGTATGGGTGTGTGTTACATTACATTCACTAGTAGGAGTGAGAAAAACATCACGGGGTGGTGCGCATTGTATGGGTGTGTGTTTCATTAGATTCACTAGTAGGAGTGAGAAAAACATCACGGGGTGGTGCGCATTGTATGGGTGTGTGTTACATTAGATTCACTAGTAGGAGTGAGAAAAACATCACGGGGTGGTGCGCATTGTACGGGTGTGTGTTACATTAGATTCACTAGTAGCAGTGAGAAAAACATCACGGGGTGGTGCGCATTGTATGGGTGCGTGTTACATTACATTCACTAGTAGGAGTGAGAAAAACATCACGGGGTGGTGCGCATTGTATGGGTGCGTGTTACATTACATTCACTAGTAGGAGTGAGAAAAACATCACGGGGTGGTGCGCATTGTATGTGTGTGTTACATTAGATTCACTAGTAGGAGTGAGAAAAACATCACGGGGTGGTGCGCATTGTATGGGTGTGTGTTACATTAGATTCACTAGTAGCAGTGAGAAAAACATCCCGTGGTGGTGCGCATTGTATGGGTGCGTGTTACATTAGATTCACTAGTAGGAGTGAGAAAAACATCACGGGGTGGTGCGCATTGTATGGGTGCGTGTTACATTAGATTCACTAGTAGGAGTGAGAAAAACATCACGGGGTGGTGCGCATTGTATGGGTGCGTGTTACATTAGATTCACTAGTAGGAGTGAGAAAAACATCACGGGGTGGTGCGCATTGTATGGGTGCGTGTTACATTAGATTCACTAGTAGGAGTGAGAAAAACATCACGGGGTGGTGCGCATTGTATGGGTGTTTGTTACATTAGATTCACTAGTAGCAGTGAGTAAAACATCACGGGGTGGTGCGCCTTGTATGGGTGTGTGTTACATTACATTCACTAGTAGCAGTGAGAAAAACATCACGGGGTGGTGCGCCTTGTATGGGTGTGTGTTACATTACATTCACTAGTAGGAGTGAGAAAAACATCACGGGGTGGTGCGCCTTGTATGGGTGTGTGTTACATTAGATTCACTATTAGGAGTGAGAAAAACATCACGGGGTGGTGCGCCTTGTAATGGTGTGTGTTACATTAGATTCACTATTAGGAGTGAGAAAAACATCACGGGGTGGTGCGCCTTGTATGGGTGTGTGTTACATTAGATTCACTAGTAGGAGTGAGCAAAACATCACGGGGTGGTGCGCCCTGCATGGGTGTGTGTTACATTAGTTTCACTAGTAGGAGTGAGCAAAACATCACGGGGTGGTGCGCCCTGTATAGGTGTGTGTTACATTACATTCACTAGTAGGAGTGAGAAAAACATCACGGGGTGGTGCGCCTTGTATGGCTGTGTGTTACATTACATTCACTAGTAGGAGTGAGAAAAACATCACGGGGTGGTGCGCCTTGTATGGGTGTGTGTTACATTACATTCACTAGTAGGAGTGAGAAAAACATCACGGGGTGGTGCGCCTTGTATGGGTGTGTGTTACATTAGATTCACTAGTAGGAGTGAGAAAAACATCACGGGGTGGTGCGCCTTGTATGGGTGTGTGTTACATTAGATTCACTAGTAGGAGTGAGAAAAACATCACGGGGTGGTGCGCCTTGTATGGGTGTGTGTTACATTTGATTCACTAGTAGGAGTGAGAAAAACATCACGGGGTGGTGCGCCTTGTATGGGTGTGTGTTACATTAGATTCACTAGTAGGAGTGAGAAAAACATCACGGGGTGGTGCGCCCTGTATTTGTGTGTGTTACATTAGATTCACTAGTAGGAGTGAGAAAAACATCACGGGGTGGTGCGCCCTGTATGGGTGTGTGTTACATTAGATTCACTAGTAGGAGTGAGAAAAACATCACGGGGTGGTGCGAATTGTATGGGTGTGTGTTACATTAGATTCACTAGTAGGAGTGAGAAAAACATCACGGGGTGGTGCGCCTTGTATGGGTGTGTGTTACATTAGATTCACTAGTAGGAGTGAGAAAAACATCACGGGGTGGTGCGCCTTGTAGGGGTGTGTGTTACATTACATTCACTAGTAGGAGTGAGAAAAACATCACGGGGTGGTGCGCCATGTATGGGTGTGTGTTACATTACATTCACTAGTAGGAGTGAGAAAAACATCACGGGGTGGTGCGCATTGTATGGGTGTGTGTTACATTAGATTCACTAGTAGCAGTGAGAAAAACATCACGGGGTGGTGCGCATTGTATGGGTGTGTGTTACATTAGATTCACTAGTAGCAGTGAGAAAAACATCACGGGGTGGTGCGCATTGTATGGGTGTGTGTTACATTAGATTCACTAGTAGCAGTGAGAAAAACATCACGGGGTGGTGTGCATTTTATGGGTGTGTGTTACATTAGATTCACTAGTAGCAGTGAGAAAAACATCACGGGGTGGTGCACCTTGTATGGGTGTGTGTTACATTACATTCACTAGTAGGAGTGAGAAAAACATCACGGGGTGGTGCGCCTTGTATGGGTGTGTGTTACATTACATTCACTAGTAGCAGTGAGAAAAACATCACGGGGTGGTGCGCCTTGTATGGGGGTGTGTTACATTACATTCACTAGTAGGAGTGAGAAAAACATCACGGGGTGGTGCGCCTTGTATGGGTGTGTGTTACATTAGATTCACTATTAGGAGTGAGAAAAATATCACGGGGTGGTGCGCCTTGTATGGGTGTGTGTTACATTACATTCACTAGTAGGAGTGAGAAAAACATCACGGGGTGGTGCGCCTTGTATGGGTGTGTGTTACATTTGATTCACTAGTAGGAGTGAGAAAAACATCACGGGGTGGTGCGCATTGTATGGGTGTGTGTTACATTAGATTCACTAGTAGCAGTGAGAAAAACATCCCGTGGTGGTGCGCATTGTATGGGTGCGTGTTACATTAGATTCACTAGTAGGAGTGAGAAAAACATCACGGGGTGGTGCGCATTGTATGGGTGCGTGTTACATTAGATTCACTAGTAGCAGTGAGAAAAACATCACGGGGTGGTGCGCATTGTATGGGTGCGTGTTACATTAGATTCACTAGTAGGAGGGAGAAAAACATCACGGGGTGGTGCGCCTTGTATGGGTGTGTGTTACATTAGATTCACTAGTAGGAGTGAGAAAAACATCACGGGGTGGTGCGCCTTGTATGGGTGTGTGTTACATTACATTCACTAGTAGCAGTGAGAAAAACATCACGGGGTGGTGCGCCTTGTATGGGTGTGTGTTACATTACATTCACTAGTAGGAGTGAGAAAAACATCACGGGGTGGTGCGCCTTGTATGGGTGTGTGTTACATTAGATTCACTATTAGGAGTGAGAAAAACATCACGGGGTGGTGCGCCTTGTATGGGTGTGTGTTACATTAGATTCACTAGTAGGAGTGAGAAAAACATCACGGGGTGGTGCGCCTTGTATGGGTGTGTGTTACATTAGATTCACTAGTAGGAGTGAGCAAAACATCACGGGGTGGTGCGCCCTGTATGGGTGTGTGTTACATTAGATTCACTAGTAGGAGTGAGCAAAACATCACGGGGTGGTGCGCCCTGTATGGCTGTGTGTTACATTAGATTCACTAGTAGGAGTGAGAAAAACATCACGGGGTGGTGCGCCTTGTATGGCTGTGTGTTACATTACATTCACTAGTAGGAGTGAGAAAAACATCACGGGGTGGTGCGCCTTGTATGGGTGTGTGTTACATTACATTCACTAGTAGGAGTGAGAAAAACATCACGGGGTGGTGCGCCTTGTATGGGTGTGTGTTACATTAGATTCACTAGTAGGAGTGAGAAAAACATCACGGGGTGGTGCGCCTTGTATGGGTGTGTGTTACATTTGATTCACTAGTAGGAGTGAGAAAAACATCACGGGGTGGTGCGCCTTGTATGGGTGTGTGTTACATTAGATTCACTAGTAGGAGTGAGAAAAACATCACGGGGTGGTGCGCCTTGTATGGGTGTGTGTTACATTAGATTCACTAGTAGGAGTGAGAAAAACATCACGGAGTGGTGCGCCCTGTATGGGTGTGTGTTACATTAGATTCACTAGTAGGAGTGAGAAAAACATCACGGGGTGGTGCGCCCTGTATGGGTGTGTGTTACATTAGATTCACTAGTAGGAGTGAGAAAAACATCACGGGGTGGTGCGCATTGTATGGGTGTGTGTTACATTAGATTCACTAGTAGCAGTGAGAAAAACATCACGGGGTGGTGCGCATTGTATGGGTGTGTGTTACATTAGATTCACTAGTAGCAGTGAGAAAAACATCACGGGGTGGTGCGCATTGTATGGGTGTGTGTTACATTACATTCACTAGTAGGAGTGAGAAAAACATCACGGGGTGGTGCGCATTGTATGGGTGTGTGTTACATTAGATTCACTAGTAGCAGTGAGAAAAACATCACGGGGTGGTGCGCATTGTATGGGTGTGTGTTACATTAGATTCACTAGTAGCAGTGAGAAAAACATCACGGGGTGGTGCGGATTGTATGGGTGTGTGTTACATTAGATTCACTAGTAGCAGTGAGAAAAACATCACGGGGTGGTGCGCATTGTATGGGTGTGTGTTACATTAGATTCACTAGTAGCAGTGAGAAAAACATCACGGGGTGGTGCGCCTTGTATGGGTGTGTGTTAAATTACATTCACTAGTAGGAGTGAGAAAAACATCACGGGGTGGTGCGCATTGTATGGGTGCGTGTTACATTAGATTCACTAGTAGCAGTGAGAAAAACATCACGGGGTGGTACGCATTGTATGGGTGCGTGTTACATTAGATTCACTAGTAGGAGTGAGAAAAACATCACGGGGTGGTGCGCCTTGTATGGGTGTGTGTTACATTAGATTCACTAGTAGGAGTGAGAAAAACATCACGGGGTGGTGCGCCTTGTATGGGTGTGTGTTACATTACATTCACTAGTAGCAGTGAGAAAAACATCACGGGGTGGTGCGCCTTGTATGGGTGTGTGTTACATTACATTCACTAGTAGGAGTGAGAAAAACATCACGGGGTGGTGCGCCTTGTATGGGTGTGTGTTACATTAGATTCACTATTAGGAGTGAGAAAAACATCACGGGGTGGTGCGCCTTGTATGGGTGTGTGTTACATTAGATTCACTAGTAGGAGTGAGAAAAACATCACGGGGTGGTGCGCCTTGTATGGGTGTGTGTTACATTAGATTCACTAGTAGGAGTGAGCAAAACATCACGGGGTGGTGCGCCCTGTATGGGTGTGTGTTACATTAGATTCACTAGTAGGAGTGAGCAAAACATCACGGGGTGGTGCGCCCTGTATGGCTGTGTGTTACATTAGATTCACTAGTAGGAGTGAGAAAAACATCACGGGGTGGTGCGCCTTGTATGGCTGTGTGTTACATTACATTCACTAGTAGGAGTGAGAAAAACATCACGGGGTGGTGCGCCTTGTATGGGTGTGTGTTACATTACATTCACTAGTAGGAGTGAGAAAAACATCACGGGGTGGTGCGCCTTGTATGGGTGTGTGTTACATTAGATTCACTAGTAGGAGTGAGAAAAACATCACGGGGTGGTGCGCCTTGTATGGGTGTGTGTTACATTTGATTCACTAGTAGGAGTGAGAAAAACATCACGGGGTGGTGCGCCTTGTATGGGTGTGTGTTACATTAGATTCACTAGTAGGAGTGAGAAAAACATCACGGGGTGGTGCGCCTTGTATGGGTGTGTGTTACATTAGATTCACTAGTAGGAGTGAGAAAAACATCACGGAGTGGTGCGCCCTGTATGGGTGTGTGTTACATTAGATTCACTAGTAGGAGTGAGAAAAACATCACGGGGTGGTGCGCCCTGTATGGGTGTGTGTTACATTAGATTCACTAGTAGGAGTGAGAAAAACATCACGGGGTGGTGCGCATTGTATGGGTGTGTGTTACATTAGATTCACTAGTAGCAGTGAGAAAAACATCACGGGGTGGTGCGCATTGTATGGGTGTGTGTTACATTAGATTCACTAGTAGCAGTGAGAAAAACATCACGGGGTGGTGCGCATTGTATGGGTGTGTGTTACATTACATTCACTAGTAGGAGTGAGAAAAACATCACGGGGTTGTGCGCATTGTATGGGTGTGTGTTACATTAGATTCACTAGTAGCAGTGAGAAAAACATCACGGGGTGGTGCGCATTGTATGGGTGTGTGTTACATTAGATTCACTAGTAGCAGTGAGAAAAACATCACGGGGTGGTGCGCATTGTATGGGTGTGTGTTACATTAGATTCACTAGTAGCAGTGAGAAAAACATCACGGGGTGGTGCGCCTTGTATGGGTGTGTGTTACATTACATTCACTAGTAGGAGTGAGAAAAACATCACGGGGTGGTGCGCCTTGTATGGGTGTGTGTTACATTAGATTCACTAGTAGGAGTGAGAAAAACATCACGGGGTGGTGCGCCTTGTATGGGTGTGTGTTACATTAGATTCACTAGTAGGAGTGAGAAAAACATCACGGGGTGGTGCGCCTTGTATGGGTGTGTGTTACATTAGATTCACTAGTAGGAGTGAGAAAAACATCACGGGGTGGTGCGCCTTGTATGGGTGTGTGTTACATTACATTCACTAGTAGGAGTGAGAAAAACATCACGGGGTGGTGCGCCTTGTATGGGTGTGTGTTACATTAGATTCCCTAGTAGGAGTGAGAAAAACATCACGGGGTGGTGCGCCTTGTATGGGTGTGTGTTACATTAGATTCCCTAGTAGGAGTGAGAAAAACATCACGGGGTGGTGCGCCTTTTATGGGTGTGTGTTACATTAGATTCACTAGTAGGAGTGAGAAAAACATCACGGGGTGGTGCGCCTTGTATGGGTGTGTGTTACATTAGATTCACTAGTAGGAGTGAGAAAAACATCACGGGGTGGTGCGCCTTGTATGGGTGTGTGTTA
Source organism: Cavia porcellus (assembly GCF_034190915.1). Lineage (NCBI taxonomy): Eukaryota > Metazoa > Chordata > Mammalia > Rodentia > Caviidae > Cavia > Cavia porcellus. Next base: position 128,362 of record NW_026947642.1, on the reverse strand, counting down.
CATTAGATTCACTAGTAGCAGTGAGTAAAACATCACGGGGTGGTGCGCCTTGTATGGGTGTGTGTTACATTACATTCACTAGTAGCAGTGAGAAAAACATCACGGGGTGGTGCGCCTTGTATGGGTGTGTGTTACATTAGATTCACTAGTAGGAGTGAGAAAAACATCACGGGGTGGTGCGCCTTGTATAGGTGTGTGTTACATTAGATTCACTAGTAGGAGTGAGAAAAACATCACGGGGTGGTGCGCCTTGTATGCGTGTGTGTTACATTAGATTCACTAGTAGGAGTGAGAAAAACATCACGGGGTGGTGCGCCTTGTATGGGTGTGTGTTACATTAGATTCACTAGTAGGAGTGAGAAAAACATCACGGGGTGGTGCGCCTTGTATGGGTGTGTGTTACATTAGATTCACTAGTAGGAGTGAGAAAAACATCACGGGGTGCTGCGCATTGTATGGGTGTGTGTTACGTTACATTCACTAGTAGGAGTGAGAAAAACATCACGGGGTGGTGCGCATTGTATGGGTGTGTGTTACATTACATTCACTAGTAGGAGTGAGAAAAACATCACGGGGTGGTGCGCATTGTATGGGTGTGTGTTTCATTAGATTCACTAGTAGGAGTGAGAAAAACATCACGGGGTGGTGCGCATTGTATGGGTGTGTGTTTCATTAGATTCACTAGTAGGAGTGAGAAAAACATCACGGGGTGGTGCGCATTGTACGGGTGTGTGTTACATTAGATTCACTAGTAGCAGTGAGAAAAACATCACGGGGTGGTGCGCATTGTACGGGTGCGTGTTACATTACATTCACTAGTAGGAGTGAGAAAAACATCACGGGGTGGTGCGCATTGTATGGGTGCGTGTTACATTACATTCACTAGTAGGAGTGAGAAAAACATCACGGGGTGGTGCGCATTGTATGTGTGTGTTACATTAGATTCACTAGTAGGAGTGAGAAAAACATCACGGGGTGGTGCGCATTGTATGGGTGTGTGTTACATTAGATTCACTAGTAGCAGTGAGAAAAACATCCCGTGGTGGTGCGCATTGTATGGGTGCGTGTTACATTAGATTCACTAGTAGGAGTGAGAAAAACATCACGGGGTGGTGCGCATTGTATGGGTGCGTGTTACATTAGATTCACTAGTAGGAGTGAGAAAAACATCACGGGGTGGTGCGCATTGTATGGGTGCGTGTTACATTAGATTCACTAGTAGGAGTGAGAAAAACATCACGGGGTGGTGCGCATTGTATGGGTGCGTGTTACATTAGATTCACTAGTAGGAGTGAGAAAAACATCACGGGGTGGTGCGCATTGTATGGGTGTGTGTTACATTAGATTCACTAGTAGCAGTGAGTAAAACATCACGGGGTGGTGCGCCTTGTATGGGTGTGTGTTACATTACATTCACTAGTAGCAGTGAGAAAAACATCACGGGGTGGTGCGCCTTGTATGGGTGTGTGTTACATTACATTCACTAGTAGGAGTGAGAAAAACATCACGGGGTGGTGCGCCTTGTATGGGTGTGTGTTACATTAGATTCACTATTAGGAGTGAGAAAAACATCACGGGGTGGTGCGCCTTGTATGGGTGTGTGTTACATTAGATTCACTATTAGGAGTGAGAAAAACATCACGGGGTGGTGCGCCTTGTATGGGTGTGTGTTACATTAGATTCACTAGTAGGAGTGAGCAAAACATCACGGGGTGGTGCGCCCTGCATGGGTGTGTGTTACATTAGATTCACTAGTAGGAGTGAACAAAACATCACGGGGTGGTGCGCCCTGTATGGGTGTGTGTTACATTACATTCACTAGTAGGAGTGAGAAAAACATCACGGGGTGGTGCGCCTTGTATGGCTGTGTGTTACATTACATTCACTAGTAGGAGTGAGAAAAACATCACGGGGTGGTGCGCCTTGTATGGGTGTGTGTTACATTACATTCACTAGTAGGAGTGAGAAAAACATCACGGGGTGGTGCGCCTTGTATGGGTGTGTGTTACATTAGATTCACTAGTAGGAGTGAGAAAAACATCACGGGGTGGTGCGCCTTGTATGGGTGTGTGTTACATTAGATTCACTATTAGGAGTGAGAAAAACATCACGGGGTGGTGCGCCTTGTATGGGTGTGTGTTACATTTGATTCACTAGTAGGAGTGAGAAAAACATCACGGGGTGGTGCGCCCTGTATGGGTGTGTGTTACATTAGATTCACTAGTAGGAGTGAGAAAAACATCACGGGGTGGTGCGCCCTGTATGGGTGTGTGTTACATTAGATTCACTAGTAGGAGTGAGAAAAACATCACGGGGTGGTGCGCCCTGTATGGGTGTGTGTTACATTAGATTCACTAGTAGGAGTGAGAAAAACATCACGGGGTGGTGCGAATTGTATGGGTGTGTGTTACATTAGATTCACTAGTAGGAGTGAGAAAAACATCACGGGGTGGTGCGCTTTGTATGGGTGTGTGTTACATTAGATTCACTAGTAGGAGTGAGAAAAACATCACGGGGTGGTGCGCCTTGTAGGGGTGTGTGTTACATTACATTCACTAGTAGGAGTGAGAAAAACATCACGGGGTGGTGCGCCATGTATGGGTATGTGTTACATTACATTCACTAGTAGGAGTGAGAAAAACATCACGGGGTGGTGCGCATTGTATGGGTGTGTGTTACATTAGATTCACTAGTAGCAGTGAGAAAAACATCACGGGGTGGTGCGCATTGTATGGGTGTGTGTTACATTAGATTCACTAGTAGCAGTGAGAAAAACATCACGGTGTGGTGCGCATTGTATGGGTGTGTGTTACATTAGATTCACTAGTAGCAGTGAGAAAAACATCACGGGGTGGTGTGCATTTTATGGGTGTGTGTTACATTAGATTCACTAGTAGCAGTGAGAAAAACATCACGGGGTGGTGCGCCTTGTATGGGTGTGTGTTACATTACACTCACTAGTAGGAGTGAGAAAAACATCACGGGGTGGTGCGCCTTGTATGGGTGTGTGTTACATTACATTCACTAGTAGCAGTGAGAAAAACATCACGGGGTGGTGCGCCTTGTATGGGTGTGTGTTACATTACATTCACTAGTAGGAGTGAGAAAAACATCACGGGGTGGTGCGCCTTGTATGGGTGTGTGTTACATTAGATTCACTATTAGGAGTGAGAAAAATATCACGGGGTGGTGCGCCTTGTATGGGTGTGTGTTACATTACATTCACTATTAGGAGTGAGAAAAACATCACGGGGTGGTGCGCCTTGTATGGGTGTGTGTTACATTTGATTCACTAGTAGGAGTGAGAAAAACATCACGGGGTGGTGCGCATTGTATGGGTGTGTGTTACATTAGATTCACTAGTAGCAGTGAGAAAAACATCCCGTGGTGGTGCGCATTGTATGGGTGCGTGTTACATTAGATTCACTAGTAGGAGTGAGAAAAACATCACGGGGTGGTGCGCATTGTATGGGTGCGTGTTACATTAGATTCACTAGTAGCAGTGAGAAAAACATCACGGGGTGGTGCGCATTGTATGGGTGCGTGTTACATTAGATTCACTAGTAGGAGTGAGAAAAACATCACGGGGTGGTGCGCCTTGTATGGGTGTGTGTTACATTAGATTCACTAGTAGGAGTGAGAAAAACATCACGGGGTGGTGCGCCTTGTATGGGTGTGTGTTACATTACATTCACTAGTAGCAGTGAGAAAAACATCACGTGGTGGTGCGCCTTGTATGGGTGTGTGTTACATTACATTCACTAGTAGGAGTGAGAAAAACATCACGGGGTGGTGCGCCTTGTATGGGTGTGTGTTACATTAGATTCACTATTAAGAGTGAGAAAAACATCACGGGGTGGTGCGCCTTGTATGGGTGTGTGTTACATTAGATTCACTAGTAGGAGTGAGAAAAACATCACGGGGTGGTGCGCCTTGTATGGGTGTGTGTTACATTAGATTCACTAGTAGGAGTGAGCAAAACATCACGGGGTGGTGCGCCCTGTATGGGTGTGTGTTACATTAGATTCACTAGTAGGAGTGAGCAAAACATCCCCGGGTGGTGCGCCCTGTATGGCTGTGTGTTACATTAGATTCACTAGTAGGAGTGAGAAAAACATCACGGGGTGGTGCGCCTTGTATGGCTGTGTGTTACATTACATTCACTAGTAGGAGTGAGAAAAACATCACGGGGTGGTGCGCCTTGTATGGGTGTGTGTTACATTACATTCACTAGTAGGAGTGAGAAAAACATCACGGGGTGGTGCGCCTTGTATGGGTGTGTGTTACATTAGATTCACTAGTAGGAGTGAGAAAAACATCACGGGGTGGTGCGCCTTGTATGGGTGTGTGTTACATTTGATTCACTAGTAGGAGTGAGAAAAACATCACGGGGTGGTGCGCCTTGTATGGGTGTGTGTTACATTAGATTCACTAGTAGGAGTGAGAAAAACATCACGGGGTGGTGCGCCTTGTATGGGTGTGTGTTACATTAGATTCACTAGTAGGAGTGAGAAAAACATCACGGGGTGGTGCGCCCTGTATGGGTGTGTGTTACATTAGATTCACTAGTAGGAGTGAGAAAAACATCACGGGGTGGTGCGCCCTGTATGGGTGTGTGTTACATTAGATTCACTAGTAGGAGTGAGAAAAACATCACGGGGTGGTGCGAATTGTATGGGTGTGTGTTACATTACATTCACTAGTAGGAGTGAGAAAAACATCAAGGGGTGGTGCGCCTTGTATGGGTGTGTGTTACATTACATTCACTAGTAGGAGTGAGAAAAACATCACGGGGTGGTGCGCATTGTATGGGTGTGTGTTACATTAGATTCACTAGTAGCAGTGAGAAAAACATCACGGGGTGGTGCGCATTGTATGGGTGTGTGTTACATTAGATTCACTAGTAGCAGTGAGAAAAACATCACGGGGTGGTGCGCATTGTACGGGTGTGTGTTACATTAGATTCACTAGTAGCAGTGAGAAAAACATCACGGGGTGGTGCGCATTGTATGGGTGTGTGTTACATTAGATTCACTAGTAGCAGTGAGAAAAACATCACGGGGTGGTGCGCCTTGTATGGGTGTGTGTTAAATTACATTCACTAGTAGGAGTGAGAAAAACATCACGGGGTGGTGCGCCTTGTATGGGTGTGTGTTACATTACATTCACTAGTAGGAGTGAGAAAAACATCACGGGGTGGTGCGCCTTGTATGGGTGTGTGTTACATTAGATTCACTAGTAGGAGTGTGAAAAACATCACGGGGTGGTGCGCCTTGTATAGGTGTATGTTACATTAGATTCACTAGTAGGAGTGAGAAAAACATCACGGGGTGGTGCGCATTGTATGGGTGTGTGTTACATTACATTCACTTGTAGCAGTGAGAAAAACCTCACGGGGTGGTGCACATTGTATGGGTGTGTGTTACATTAGATTCACTAGTAGGAGTGAGAAAAACATCACGGGGTGGTGCGCATTGTATGGGTGTGTGTTACATTAGATTCACTAGTAGGAGTGAGAAAAACATCACGGGGTGCTGCGCCTTGTATGGGTGTGTGTTACATTAGATTCACTAGTAGGAGTGAGAAAAACCTCACGGGGTGGTGCGCCTTGTATGGGTGTGTGTTACATTAGATTCACTAGTAGGAGTGAGAAAAACCTCACGGGGTGGTGCGCATTGTATGGGTGTGTGTTACATTACATTCACTAGTAGGAGTTAGAAAATCCTCACGGGGTGGTGCGCCTTATATGGGTGTGTGTTACATTACATTCACTAGTAGGAGTGAGAAAAACCTCACGGGGTGGTGCGCCTTGTATGGGTGTGTGTTACGTTACATTCACTAGTAGGAGTGAGAAAACCTCACGGGGTTGTGCGCATTGTATGGGTGTGTGTTACGTTACATTCACTAGTAGGAGTGAGAAAAACCTCACGGGGTGGTGCGCCTTGTATGGGTGTGGGTTACATTAGATACACTAGTAGGAGTGAGAAAAACATCACGGGGTGGTGCGCCTTGTCTGGGTGTGTGTTACATTAGATTCACTAGTAGGAATGAGAAAAACATCACGGGGTGGTGCGCCTTGTATGGGTGTGTGTTACATTACATTCACTAGTAGGAGTGAGAAAAACATCACGGGGTGGTGCGCCTTGAATGGGTGTGTGTTACATTAGATTCACTAGTAGGAGTGAGAAAAACATCACGGGGTGGTGCGCCTTGTATGGGTGTGTGTTACATTAGATTCACTAGTAGGAGTGAGAAAAACATCACGGGGTGGTGCGCCTTGTATGGGTGTGTGTTACATTAGATTCACTAGTAGGAGTGAGAAAAACATCACGGGGTGGTGCGCCTTGTATGGGTGTGTGTTACATTACATTCACTAGTAGGAGTGAGAAAAACATCACGGGGTGGTGCGCCTTGTATGGGTGTGTGTTACATTAGATTCCCTAGTAGGAGTGAGAAAAACATCACGGGGTGGTGCGCCTTGTATGGGTGTGTGTTACATTAGATTCCCTAGTAGGAGTGAGAAAAACATCACGGGGTGGTGCGCCTTGTATGGGTGTGTGTTACATTAGATTCACTAGTAGGAGTGAGAAAAACATCAGGGGTGGTGCGCCTTGTATGCGTGTGTGTTACATTAGATTCACTAGTAGGAGTGAGAAAAACATCACGGGGTGGTGCGCCTTGTATGGGTGTGTGTTACATTAGATTCACTAGTAGGAGTGAGAAAAACATCGCGGGGTGGTGTGCCTTGTATGGGTGTGTGTTACATTAGATTCACTAGTAGCAGTGAGTAAAACATCACGGGGTGGTGCGCCTTGTATGGGTGTGTGTTACATTACATTCACTAGTAGCAGTGAGAAAAACATCACGGGGTGGTGCGCCTTGTATGGGTGTGTGTTACATTAGATTCACTAGTAGGAGTGAGAAAAACATCACGGGGTGGTGCGCCTTGTATAGGTGTGTGTTACATTAGATTCACTACTAGGAGTGAGAAAAACATCACGGGGTGGTGCGCCTTGTATGCGTGTGTGTTACATTAGATTCACTAGTAGGAGTGAGAAAAACATCACGGGGTGGTGCGCCTTGTATGGGTGTGTGTTACATTAGATTCACTAGCAGGAGTGAGAAAAACATCACGGGGTGGTGCGCCTTGTATGGGTGTGTGTTACATTAGATTCACTAGTAGGAGTGAGAAAAACATCACGGGGTGGTGCGCCTTGTATGGGTGTGTGTTACATTAGATTCACTAGTAGGAGTGAGAAAAACATCACGGGGTGGTCTGCCTTGTATGGGTGTGTGTTACATTAGATTCACTAGTAGGAGTGAGAAAAACATCACGGGGTGGTGCGCCTTGTATGGGTGTGTGTTACATTAGATTCACTAGTAGGAGTGAGAAAAACATCACGGGGTGGTGCGCCTTGTATGGGTGTGTGTTACATTAGATTCACTAGTAGGAGTGAGAAAAACATCACGGGGTGGTGCGCCTTGTATGGGTGTGTGTTACATTAGATTCACTAGTAGGAGTGAGAAAAACATCACGGGGTGGTGCGCCTTGTATGGGTGTGTGTTACATTAGATTCACTATTAGGAGTGAGAAAAACATCACGGGGTGGTGCGCCTTGTATGGGTGTGTGTTACATTAGATTCACTAGTAGGAGTGAGAAAAACATCACGGGGTGGTGCGCCTTGTATGCGTGTGTGTTACATTAGATTCACTATTAGGAGTGAGAAAAACATCACGGGGTGGTGCGCCTTGTATGGGTGTGTGTTACATTAGATTCACTAGTAGCAGTGAGAAAAACATCACGGGGTGGTGCGCCTTGTATGGGTGTGTGTTACATTAGATTCACTAGTAGCAGTGAGAAAAACATCACGGGGTGGTGCGCCTTGTATGGGTGTGTGTTACATTACATTCACTAGTAGGAGTGAGAAAAACATCACGGGGTGGTGCGCCTTGTATGGGTGTGTGTTACATTACATTCACTAGTAGGAGTGAGAAAAACATCACGGGGTGGTGCGCCTTGTATGGGTGTGTGTTACATTAGATTCACTAGTAGGAGTGAGAAAAACATCACGGGGTGGTGCGCCTTGTATGGGTGTGTGTTACATTACATTCACTAGTAGGAGTGAGAAAACATCACGGGGTGGTGCGCCTTGTATGGGTGTGTGTTACATTACATTCACTAGTAGGAGTGAGAAAAACCTCACGGGGTGGTGCGCCTTGTATGGGTGTGTGTCACATTACATTCACTAGTAGGAGTGAGAAAAACCTCACGGGGTGGTGCGCCTTGTATGGGTGTGTGTTACATTACATTCACTAGTAGGAGTGAGAAAAACCTCACGGGGTGGTGCGCCTTGTATGGGTGTGTGTTACATTACATTCACTAGTAGGAGTGAGAAAAACCTCACGGGGTGGTGCGCATTGTATGGGTGTGTGTTACATTACATTCACTAGTAGGAGTGAGAAAAACCTCACGGGGTCGTGCGCATTGTATGGGTGTGTGTTACATTAGATTCACTAGCAGCAGTGAGAGAAACATCACGGGGTGGTGCGCATTGTATGGGTGTGTGTTACATTAGATTCACTAGCAGCAGTGAGAGAAACATCAAGGGGTGGTGCGCATTGTATGGGTGTGTGTTACATTAGATTCACTAGTAGCAGTGAGAAATACATCACGGGGTGGTGCGCATTGTATGGGTGTGTGTTACATTAGATTCACTAGCAGCAATGAGAAAAACATCACGGGGTGGTGCGCATTGTATGGGTGTGTGTTACATTAGATTCACTAGTAGCAGTGAGAAAAACATCACGGGGTGGTGCGCATTGTATGGGTGCGTGTTACATTAGATTCACTAGTAGCAGTGAGAAAAACATCACGGGGTGGTGCGCCTTGTATGGGTGTGTGTTAAATTACATTCACTAGTAGGAGTGAGAAAAACATCACGGGGTGGTGCGCCTTGTATGGGTGTGTGTTACATTACATTCACTAGTAGGAGTGAGAAAAACATCACGGGGTGCTGCGCCTTGTATGGGTGTGTGTTACATTAGATTCACTAGTAGGAGTGTGAAAAACATCACGGGGTGGTGCGCCTTGTATGGGTGTGTGTTACATTAGATTCACTAGTAGGAGTGAGAAAAACATCACGGGGTGGTGCGCATTGTATGGGTGTGTGTTACATTACATTCACTTGTAGCAGTGAGAAAAACCTCACGGGGTGGTGCGCATTGTATGGGTGTGTGTTACATTAGATTCACTAGTAGGAGTGAGAAAAACATCACGGGGTGGTGCGCATTGTATGGGTGTGTGTTACATTAGATTCACTAGTAGGAGTGAGAAAAACATCACGGGGTGGTGCGCATTGTATGGGTGTGTGTTACATTACATTCACTAGTAGGAGTGAGAAAAACATCACGGGGTGGTGCGCATTGTATGGGTGTGTGTTACATTAGATTCACTAGTAGCAGTGAGAAAAACATCACGGGGTGGTGCGCATTGTATGGGTGTGTGTTACATTAGATTCACTAGTAGCAGTGAGAAAAACATCACGGGGTGGTGCGCCTTGTATGGGTGTGTGTTAAATTACATTCACTAGTAGGAGTGAGAAAAACATCACGGGGTGGTGCGCCTTGTATGGGTGTGTGTTACATTACATTCACTAGTAGGAGTGAGAAAAACATCACGGGGTGGTGCGCCTTGTATGGGTGTGTGTTACATTAGATTCACTAGTAGGAGTGTGAAAAACATCACGGGGTGGTGCGCCTTGTATAGGTGTGTGTTACATTAGATTCACTAGTAGGAGTGAGAAAAACATCACGGGGTGGTGCGCATTGTATGGGTGTGTGTTACATTACATTCACTTGTAGCAGTGAGAAAAACCTCACGGGGTGGTGCGCATTGTATGGGTGTGTGTTACATTAGATTCACTAGTAGGAGTGAGAAAAACATCACGGGGTGGTGCGCATTGTATGGGTGTGTGTTACATTAGATTCACTAGTAGGAGTGAGAAAAACATCACGGGGTGCTGCGCCTTGTATGGGTGTGTGTTACATTAGATTCACTAGTAGGAGTGAGAAAAACCTCACGGGGTGGTGCGCCTTGTATGGGTGTGTGTTACATTAGATTCACTAGTAGGAGTGAGAAAAACCTCACGGGGTGGTGCGCATTGTATGGGTGTGTGTTACATTACATTCACTAGTAGGAGTTAGAAAATCCTCACGGGGTGGTGCGCCTTGTATGGGTGTGTGTTACATTACATTCACTAGTAGGAGTGAGAAAAACCTCACGGGGTGGTGCGCCTTGTATGGGTGTGTGTTACGTTACATTCACTAGTAGGAGTGAGAAAAACCTCACGGGGTTGTGCGCATTGTATGGGTGTGTGTTACGTTACATTCACTAGTAGGAGTGAGAAAAACCTCACGGGGTGGTGCGCCTTGTATGGGTGTGTGTTACATTAGATACACTAGTAGGAGTGAGAAAAACATCACGGGGTGGTGCGCCTTGTCTGGGTGTGTGTTACATTAGATTCACTAGTAGGAGTGAGAAAAACATCACGGGGTGGTGCGCCTTGTATGGGTGTGTGTTACATTACATTCACTAGTAGGAGTGAGAAAAACATCGCGGGGTGGTGCGCCTTGTATGGGTGTGTGTTACATTAGATTCACTAGTAGGAGTGAGAAAAACATCACGGGGTGGTGCGCCTTGTATGGGTGTGTGTTACATTAGATTCACTAGTAGGAGTGAGAAAAACATCACGGGGTGGTGCGCCTTGTATGGGTGTGTGTTACATTAGATTCACTAGTAGGAGTGAGAAAAACATCACGGGGTGGTGCGCCTTGTATGGGTGTGTGTTACATTACATTCACTAGTAGGAGTGAGAAAAACATCACGGGGTGGTGCGCCTTGTATGGGTGTGTGTTACATTAGATTCCCTAGTAGGAGTGAGAAAAACATCACGGGGTGGTGCGCCTTGTATGGGTGTGTGTTACATTAGATTCCCTAGTAGGAGTGAGAAAAACATCACGGGGTGGTGCGCCTTGTATGGGTGTGTGTTACATTAGATTCACTAGTAGGAGTGAGAAAAACATCAGGGGTGGTGCGCCTTGTATGCGTGTGTGTTACATTAGATTCACTAGTAGGAGTGAGAAAAACATCACGGGGTGGTGCGCCTTGTATGGGTGTGTGTTACATTAGATTCACTAGTAGGGGTGAGAAAAACATCACGGGGTGGTGCGCCTTGTATGGGTGTGTGTTACATTAGATTCACTAGTAGCAGTGAGTAAAACATCACGGGGTGGTGCGCCTTGTATGGGTGTGTGTTACATTACATTCACTAGTAGCAGTGAGAAAAACATCACGGGGTGGTGCGCCTTGTATGGGTGTGTGTTACATTAGATTCACTAGTAGGAGTGAGAAAAACATCACGGGGTGGTGCGCCTTGTATAGGTGTGTGTTACATTAGATTCACTAGTAGGAGTGAGAAAAACATCACGGGGTGGTGCGCCTTGTATGCGTGTGTGTTACATTAGATACACTAGTAGGAGTGAGAAAAACATCACGGGGTGGTGCGCCTTGTATGGGTGTGTGTTACATTACATTCACTAGTAGGAGTGAGAAAAACATCACGGGGTGCTGCGCCTTGTATGGGTGTGTGTTACATTAGATTCACTAGTAGGAGTGTGAAAAACATCACGGGGTGGTGCGCCTTGTATGGGTGTGTGTTACATTAGATTCACTAGTAGGAGTGAGAAAAACATCACGGGGTGGTGCGCATTGTATGGGTGTGTGTTACATTACATTCACTTGTAGCAGTGAGAAAAACCTCACGGGGTGGTGCGCATTGTATGGGTGTGTGTTACATTAGATTCACTAGTAGGAGTGAGAAAAACATCACGGGGTGGTGCGCATTGTATGGGTGTGTGTTACATTAGATTCACTAGTAGGAGTGAGAAAAACATCACGGGGTGGTGCGCATTGTATGGGTGTGTGTTACATTACATTCACTAGTAGGAGTGAGAAAAACATCACGGGGTGGTGCGCATTGTATGGGTGTGTGTTACATTAGATTCACTAGTAGCAGTGAGAAAAACATCACGGGGTGGTGCGCATTGTATGGGTGTGTGTTACATTAGATTCACTAGTAGCAGTGAGAAAAACATCACGGGGTGGTGCGCCTTGTATGGGTGTGTGTTAAATTACATTCACTAGTAGGAGTGAGAAAAACATCACGGGGTGGTGCGCCTTGTATGGGTGTGTGTTACATTACATTCACTAGTAGGAGTGAGAAAAACATCACGGGGTGGTGCGCCTTGTATGGGTGTGTGTTACATTAGATTCACTAGTAGGAGTGTGAAAAACATCACGGGGTGGTGCGCCTTGTATAGGTGTATGTTACATTAGATTCACTAGTAGGAGTGAGAAAAACATCACGGGGTGGTGCGCATTGTATGGGTGTGTGTTACATTACATTCACTTGTAGCAGTGAGAAAAACCTCACGGGGTGGTGCACATTGTATGGGTGTGTGTTACATTAGATTCACTAGTAGGAGTGAGAAAAACATCACGGGGTGGTGCGCATTGTATGGGTGTGTGTTACATTAGATTCACTAGTAGGAGTGAGAAAAACATCACGGGGTGCTGCGCCTTGTATGGGTGTGTGTTACATTAGATTCACTAGTAGGAGTGAGAAAAACCTCACGGGGTGGTGCGCCTTGTATGGGTGTGTGTTACATTAGATTCACTAGTAGGAGTGAGAAAAACCTCACGGGGTGGTGCGCATTGTATGGGTGTGTGTTACATTAGATTCACTAGTAGGAGTTAGAAAATCCTCACGGGGTGGTGCGCCTTGTATGGGTGTGTGTTACATTACATTCACTAGTAGGAGTGAGAAAAACCTCACGGGGTGGTGCGCCTTGTATGGGTGTGTGTTACGTTACATTCACTAGTAGGAGTGAGAAAAACCTCACGGGGTTGTGCGCATTGTATGGGTGTGTGTTACGTTACATTCACTAGTAGGAGTGAGAAAAACCTCACGGGGTGGTGCGCCTTGTATGGGTGTGTGTTACATTAGATACACTAGTAGGAGTGAGAAAAACATCACGGGGTGGTGCGCCTTGTCTGGGTGTGTGTTACATTAGATTCACTAGTAGGAGTGAGAAAAACATCACGGGGTGGTGCGGCTTGTATGGGTGTGTGTTACATTACATTCACTAGTAGGAGTGAGAAAAACATCACGGGGTGGTGCGCCTTGTATGGGTGTGTGTTACATTAGATTCACTAGTAGGAGTGAGAAAAACATCACGGGGTGGTTTCGCCTTGTATGGGTGTGTGTTACATTAGATTCACTAGTAGGAGTGAGAAAAACATCACGGGGTGGTGCGCCTTGTATGGGTGTGTGTTACATTAGATTCACTAGTAGGAGTGAGAAAAACATCACGGGGTGGTGCGCCTTGTATGGGTGTGTGTTACATTACATTCACTAGTAGGAGTGAGAAAAACATCACGGGGTGGTGCGCCTTGTATGGGTGTGTGTTACATTAGATTCCCTAGTAGGAGTGAGAAAAACATCACGGGGTGGTGCGCCTTGTATGGGTGTGTGTTACATTAGATTCCCTAGTAGGAGTGAGAAAAACATCACGGGGTGGTGCGCCTTGTATGGGTGTGTGTTACATTAGATTCACTAGTAGGAGTGAGAAAAACATCAGGGGTGGTGCGCCTTGTATGCGTGTGTGTTACATTAGATTCACTAGTAGGAGTGAGAAAAACATCACGGGGTGGTGCGCCTTGTATGGGTGTGTGTTACATTAGATTCACTAGTAGGGGTGAGAAAAACATCACGGGGTGGTGCGCCTTGTATGGGTGTGTGTTACATTAGATTCACTAGTAGCAGTGAGTAAAACATCACGGGGTGGTGCGCCTTGTATGGGTGTGTGTTACATTACATTCACTAGTAGCAGTGAGAAAAACATCACGGGGTGGTGCGCCTTGTATGGGTGTGTGTTACATTAGATTCACTAGTAGGAGTGAGAAAAACATCACGGGGTGGTGCGCCTTGTATAGGTGTGTGTTACATTAGATTCACTAGTAGGAGTGAGAAAAACATCACGGGGTGGTGCGCCTTGTATGCGTGTGTGTTACATTAGATTCACTAGTAGGAGTGAGAAAAACATCACGGGGTGGTGCGCCTTGTATGGGTGTGTGTTACATTAGATTCACTAGTAGGAGTGAGAAAAACATCACGGGGTGGTGCGCCTTGTATGGGTGTGTGTTACATTAGATTCACTAGTAGGAGTGAGAAAAACATCACGGGGTGGTCTGCCTTGTATGGGTGTGTGTTACATTAGATTCACTAGTAGGAGTGAGAAAAACATCACGGGGTGGTGCGCCTTGTATGGGTGTGTGTTACATTAGATTCACTAGTAGGAGTGAGAAAAACATCAGGGGTGGTGCGCCTTGTATGCGTGTGTGTTACATTAGATTCACTAGTAGGAGTGAGAAAAACATCACGGGGTGGTGCGCCTTGTATGGGTGTGTGTTACATTAGATTCACTAGTAGGGGTGAGAAAAACATCACGGGGTGGTGCGCCTTGTATGGGTGTGTGTTACATTAGATTCACTAGTAGCAGTGAGTAAAACATCACGGGGTGGTGCGCCTTGTATGGGTGTGTGTTACATTACATTCACTAGTAGCAGTGAGAAAAACATCACGGGGTGGTGCGCCTTGTATGGGTGTGTGTTACATTAGATTCACTAGTAGGAGTGAGAAAAACATCACGGGGTGGTGCGCCTTGTATAGGTGTGTGTTACATTAGATTCACTAGTAGGAGTGAGAAAAACATCACGGGGTGGTGCGCCTTGTATGCGTGTGTGTTACATTAGATTCACTAGTAGGAGTGAGAAAAACATCACGGGGTGGTGCGCCTTGTATGGGTGTGTGTTACATTAGATTCACTATTAGGAGTGAGAAAAACATCACGGGGTGGTGCGCCTTGTATGGGTGTGTGTTACATTAGATTCACTAGTAGGAGTGAGAAAAACATCACGGGGTGGTGCGCCTTGTATGGGTGTGTGTTACATTAGATTCACAAGTAGGAGTGAGAAAAACATCACGGGGTGGTGCGCCTTGTATGGGTGTGTGTTACATTAGATTCACTAGTAGGAGTGAGAAAAACATCACGGGGTGGTGCGCCTTGTATGGGTGTGTGTCACATTAGATTCACTAGTAGGAGTGAGAAAAACCTCACGGGGTGGTGCGCCTTGTATGGGTGTGTGTTACATTAGATTCACTAGTAGGAGTGAGAAAAACCTCACGGGGTGGTGCGCCTTGTATGGGTGTGTGTCACATTAGATTCACTAGTAGGAGTGAGAAAAACCTCACAGGGTGGTGCGCCTTGTATGGGTGTGTGTTACATTACATTCACTAGTAGGAGTGAGAAAAACCTCACGGGGTGGTGCGCCTTGTATGGGTGTGTGTCACATTACATTCACTAGTAGGAGTGAGAAAAACCTCACGGGGTGGTGCGCCTTGTATGGGTGTGTGTTACATTACATTCACTAGTAGGAGTGAGAAAAACCTCACGGGGTGGTGCGCCTTGTATGGGTGTGTGTTACATTACATTCACTAGTAGGAGTGAGAAAAACCTCACGGGGTGGTGCGCATTGTATGGGTGTGTGTTACATTACATTCACTAGTAGGAGTGAGAAAAACCTCACGGGGTCGTGCGCATTGTATGGGTGTGTGTTACATTAGATTCACTAGCAGCAGTGAGAGAAACATCACGGGGTGGTGCGCATTGTATGGGTGTGTGTTACATTAGATTCACTAGCAGCAGTGAGAGAAACATCAAGGGGTGGTGCGCATTGTATGGGTGTGTGTTACATTAGATTCACTAGTAGCAGTGAGAAATACATCACGGGGTGGTGCGCATTGTATGGGTGTGTGTTACATTAGATTCACTAGCAGCAGTGAGAAAAACATCACGGGGTGGTGCGCATTGTATGGGTGTGTGTTACATTAGATTCACTAGTAGCAGTGAGAAAAACATCACGGGGTGGTGCGCATTGTATGGGTGTGTGTTACATTAGATTCACTAGTAGCAGTGAGAAAAACATCACGGGGTGGTGCGCCTTGTATGGGTGTGTGTTAAATTACATTCACTAGTAGGAGTGAGAAAAACATCACGGGGTGGTGCGCCTTGTATGGGTGTGTGTTACATTACATTCACTAGTAGGAGTGAGAAAAACATCACGGGGTGCTGCGCCTTGTATGGGTGTGTGTTACATTAGATTCACTAGTAGGAGTGTGAAAAACATCACGGGGTGGTGCGCCTTGTATGGGTGTGTGTTACATTAGATTCACTAGTAGGAGTGAGAAAAACATCACGGGGTGGTGCGCATTGTATGGGTGTGTGTTACATTACATTCACTTGTAGCAGTGAGAAAAACCTCACGGGGTGGTGCGCATTGTATGGGTGTGTGTTACATTAGATTCACTAGTAGGAGTGAGAAAAACATCACGGGGTGGTGCGCATTGTATGGGTGTGTGTTACATTAGATTCACTAGTAGGAGTGAGAAAAACATCACGGGGTGCTGCGCATTGTATGGGTGTGTGTTACATTACATTCACTAGTAGGAGTGAGAAAAACATCACGGGGTGGTGCGCATTGTATGGGTGTGTGTTACATTACATTCACTAGTAGGAGTGAGAAAAACATCACGGGGTGGTGCGCATTGTATGGGTGTGTGTTTCATTAGATTCACTAGTAGGAGTGAGAAAAACATCACGGGGTGGTGCGCATTGTATGGGTGTGTGTTACATTAGATTCACTAGTAGGAGTGAGAAAAACATCACGGGGTGGTGCGCATTGTATGGGTGTGTGTTACATTAGATTCACTAGTAGCAGTGAAAAAAGATCACGGGGTGGTGCGCATTGTATGGGTGCGTGTTACATTACATTCACTAGTAGGAGTGAGAAAAACATCACGGGGTGGTACGCATTGTATGGGTGTGTGTTACATTACATTCACTAGTAGGAGTGAGAAAAACATCACGGGGTGGTGCGCATTGTATGTGTGTGTTACATTAGATTCACTAGTAGGAGTGAGAAAAACATCACGGGGTGGTGCGCATTGTATGGGTGTGTGTTACATTAGATTCACTAGTAGCAGTGAGAAAAACATCCCGTGGTGGTGCGCATTGTATGGGTGCGTGTTACATTAGATTCACTAGTAGGAGTGAGAAAAACATCACGGGGTGGTGCGCATTGTATGGGTGCGTGTTACATTAGATTCACTAGTAGCAGTGAGAAAAACATCACGGGGTGGTGCGCATTGTATGGGTGTGTGTTACATTAGATTCACTAGTAGGAGTGAGAAAAACATCACGGGGTGGTGCGCATTGTATGGGTGTGTGTTACATTAGATTCACTAGTAGGAGTGAGAAAAACATCACGGGGTGGTGCGCATTGTATGGGTGTGTGTTACATTAGATTCACTAGTAGCAGTGAGTAAAACATCACGGGGTGGTTTCGCCTTGTATGGGTGTGTGTTACATTACATTCACTAGTAGCAGTGAGAAAAACATCACGGGGTGGTGCGCCTTGTATGGGTGTGTGTTACATTACATTCACTAGTAGGAGTGAGAAAAACATCACGGGGTGGTGCGCATTGTATGGGTGTGTGTTACATTACATTCACTAGTAGGAGTGAGAAAAACATCACGGGGTGGTGCGCATTGTATGGGTGTGTGTTACATTAGATTCACTAGTAGCAGTGAAAAAACATCACGGGGTGGTGCGCATTGTATGGGTGCGTGTTACATTACATTCACTAGTAGGAGTGAGAAAAACATCACGGGGTGGTGCGCATTGTATGGGTGTGTGTTACATTACATTCACTAGTAGGAGTGAGAAAAACATCACGGGGTGGTGCGCATTGTATGTGTGTGTTACATTAGATTCACTAGTAGGAGTGAGAAAAACATCACGGGGTGGTGCGCATTGTATGGGTGTGTGTTACATTAGATTCACTAGTAGCACTGAGTAAAACATCACGGGGTGGTGCGCCTTGTATGGGTGTGTGTTACATTACATTCACTAGTAGCAGTGAGAAAAACATCACGGGGTGGTGCGCCTTGTATGGGTGTGTGTTACATTACATTCACTAGTAGGAGTGAGAAAAACATCACGGGGTGGTGCGCCTTGTATGGGTGTGTGTTACATTAGATTCACTATTAGGAGTGAGAAAAATATCACGGGGTGGTGCGCCTTGTATGGGTGTGTGTTACATTAGATTCACTAGTAGGAGTGAGAAAAACATCACGGGGTGGTGCGCCTTGTATGGGTGTGTGTTACATTAGATTCACTAGTAGGAGTGAGAAAAACATCACGGGGTGGTGCGCCTTGTATGGGTGTGTGTTACATTTGATTCACTAGTAGGAGTGAGAAAAACATCACGGGGTGGTGCGCCCTGTATGGGTGTGTGTTACATTAGATTCACTAGTAGGAGTGAGAAAAACATCACGGGGTGGTGCGCCCTGTATGGGTGTGTGTTACATTAGATTCACTAGTAGGAGTGAGAAAAACATCACGGGGTGGTGCGCCTTGTATGGGTGTGTGTTACATTACATTCACTAGTAGGAGTGAGAAAAACATCACGGGGTGGTGCGACTTGTATGGGTGTGTGTTACATTAGATTCACTAGTAGGAGTGAGAAAAACATCACGGGGTGGTGCGCCTTGTATGGGTGTGTGTTACATTACATTCACTAGTAGGAGTGAGAAAAACATCACGGGGTGGTGCGCCTTGTATGGGTGTGTGTTACATTAGATTCACTAGTAGGAGTGAGAAAAACATCACGGGGTGGTGCGCCTTGTATGGGTGTGTGTTACATTAGATTCACTAGTAGGAGTGAGAAAAACCTCACGGGGTGGTGCGCATTGTATGGGTGTGTGTCACATTACATTCACTAGTAGGAGTGAGAAAAACCTCACGGGGTGGTGCGCCTTGTATGGGTGTGTGTTACATTACATTCACTAGTAGGAGTGAGAAAAACCTCACGGGGTGGTGCGCCTTGTATGGGTGTGTGTTACCTTACATTCACTAGTAGGAGTGAGAAAAACATCACGGGGTGGTGCGCATTGTATGGGTGTGTGTTACATTAGATTCACTAGTAGCAGTGAGAAAAACATCACGGGGTGGTGCGCATTGTATGGGTGTGTGTTACATTAGATTCACTAGTAGCAGTGAGAAAAACATCACGGGGTGGTGCGCATTGTATGGGTGTGTGTTACATTAGATTCACTAGTAGCAGTGAGAAAAACATCACGGGGTGGTGCGCATTGTATGGGTGTGTGTTACATTAGATTCACTAGTAGCAGTGAGAAAAACATCACGGGGTGGTGCGCCTTGTATGGGTGTGTGTTAAATTACATTCACTAGTAGGAGTGAGAAAAACATCACGGGGTGGTGCGCCTTGTATGGGTGTGTGTTACATTACATTCACTAGTAGGAGTGAGAAAAACATCACGGGGTGGTGCGCCTTGTATGGGTTTGTGTTACATTAGATTCACTAGTAGGAGTGTGAAAAACATCACGGGGTGGTGCGACTTGTATGGGTGTATGTTACATTAGATTCACTAGTAGGAGTGAGAAAAACATCACGGGGTGGTGCGCATTGTATGGGTGTGTGTTACACTACATTCACTTGTAGCAGTGAGAAAAACCTCACGGGGTGGTGCGCATTGTATGGGTGTGTGTTACATTAGATTCACTAGTAGGAGTGAGAAAAACATCACGGGGTGGTGCGCATTGTATGGGTGTGTGTTACATTAGATTCACTAGTAGCAGTGAGTAAAACATCACGGGGTGGTGCGCCTTGTATGGGTGTGTGTTACATTACATTCACTAGTAGGAGTGAGAAAAACATCACGGGGTGGTGCGCATTGTATGGGTGTGTGTTACATTAGATTCACTAGTAGGAGTGAGAAAAACATCACGGGGTGCTGCGCATTGTATGGGTGTGTGTTACGTTACATTCACTAGTAGGAGTGAGAAAAACATCACGGGGTGGTGCGCATTGTATGGGTGTGTGTTACATTACATTCACTAGTAGGAGTGAGAAAAACATCACGGGGTTGTGCGCATTGTATGGGTGTGTGTTTCATTAGATTCACTAGTAGGAGTGAGAAAAACATCACGGGGTGGTGCGCATTGTATGGGTGTGTGTTACATTAGATTCACTAGTAGGAGTTAGAAAAACATCACGGGGTGGTGCGCATTGTATGGGTGTGTGTTACATTAGATTCACTAGTAGCAGTGAGAAAAACATCACGGGGTGGTGCGCATTGTATGGGTGCGTGTTACATTACATTCACTAGTAGGAGTGAGAAAAACATCACGGGGTGGTGCGCATTGTATGGGTGTGTGTTACCTTACATTCACTAGTAGGAGTGAGAAAAACATCACGGGGTGGTGCGCATTGTATGTGTGTGTTACATTAGATTCACTAGTAGGAGTGAGAAAAACATCACGGGGTGGTGCGCATTGTATGGGTGTGTGTTACATTAGATTCACTAGTAGCAGTGAGAAAAACATCCCGTGGTGGTGCGCATTGTATGGGTGCGTGTTACATTAGATTCACTAGTAGGAGTGAGAAAAACATCACGGGGTGGTGCGCATTGTATGGGTGCGTGTTACATTAGATTCACTAGTAGCAGTGAGAAAAACATCACGGGGTGGTGCGCATTGTATGGGTGCGTGTTACATTAGATTCACTAGTAGGAGTGAGAAAAACATCACGGGGTGGTGCGCATTGTATGGGTGTGTGTTACATTAGATTCACTAGTAGGAGTGAGAAAAACATCACGGGGTGGTGCGCATTGTATGGGTGTGTGTTACATTAGATTCACTAGTAGCAGTGAGTAAAACATCACGGGGTGGTGCGCCTTGTATGGGTGTGAGTTACATTACATTCACTAGTAGCAGTGAGAAAAACATCACGGGGTGGTGCGCCTTGTATGGGTGTGTGTTACATTACATTCACTAGTAGGAGTGAGAAAAACATCACGGGGTGGTGCGCCTTGTATGGGTGTGTGTTACATTAGATTCACTATTAGGAGTGAGAAAAATATCACGGGGTGGTGCGCCTTGTATGGGTGTGTGTTACATTAGATTCACTAGTAGGAGTGAGAAAAACATCACGGGGTGGTGCGCCTTGTATGGGTGTGTGTTACATTAGATTCACTAGTAGGAGTGAGCAAAACATCACGGGGTGGTGCGCCCTGTATGGGTGTGTGTTACATTAGATTCACTAGTAGGAGTGAGCAAAACATCACGGGGTGGTGCGCCTTGTATGGCTGTGTGTTACATTACATTCACTAGTAGGAGTGAGAAAAACATCACGGGGTGGTGCGCCTTGTATGGCTGTGTGTTACATTACATTCACTAGTAGGAGTGAGAAAAACATCACGGGGTGGTGCGCCTTGTATGGGTGTGTGTTACATTACATTCACTAGTAGGAGTGAGAAAAACATCACGGGGTGGTGCGCCTTGTATGGGTGTGTGTTACATTAGATTCACTAGTAGGAGTGAGAAAAACATCACGGGGTGGTGCGCCTTGTATGGGTGTGTGTTACATTAGATTCACTAGTAGGAGTGAGAAAAACATCACGGGGTGGTGCGCCTTGTATGGGTGTGTGTTACATTTGATTCACTAGTAGGAGTGAGAAAAACATCACGTGGTGGTGCGCCTTGTATGGGTGTGTGTTACATTAGATTCACTAGTAGGAGTGAGAAAAACATCACGGGGTGGTGCGCCCTGTATGGGTGTGTGTTACATTAGATTCACTAGTAGGAGTGAGAAAAACATCACGGGGTGGTGCGCCTTGTATGGGTGTGTGTTACATTAGATTCACTAGTAGGAGTGAGAAAAACATCACGGGGTCGTGCGAATTGTATGGGTGTGTGTTACATTAGATTCACTAGTAGGAGTGAGAAAAACATCACGGGGTGGTGCGCCTTGTATGGGTGTGTGTTACATTACATTCACTAGTAGGAGTGAGAAAAACATCACGGGGTGGTGCGCCTTGTATGGGTGTGTGTTACATTACATTCACTAGTAGGAGTGAGAAAAACATCACGGGGTGGTGCGCATTGTATGGGTGTGTGTTACATTAGATTCACTAGTAGCAGTGAGAAAAACATCACGGGGTGGTGCGCATTGTATGGGTGTGTGTTACATTAGATTCACTAGTAGCAGTGAGAAAAACATCACGGGGTGGTGCGCATTGTATGGGTGTGTGTTACATTACATTCACTAGTAGGAGTGAGAAAAACATCACGGGGTGGTGCGCCTTGTATGGGTGTGTGTTACATTAGATTCACTAGTAGGAGTGAGAAAAACATCACGGGGTGGTGCGCCTTGTATGGGTGTGTGTTACATTAGATTCACTAGTAGGAGTGAGAAAAACCTCACGGGGTGGTGCGCATTGTATGGGTGTGTGTCACATTACATTCACTAGTAGGAGTGAGAAAAACCTCACGGGGTGGTGCGCCTTGTATGGGTGTGTGTTACATTACATTCACTAGTAGGAGTGAGAAAAACCTCACGGGGTGGTGCGCCTTGTATGGGTGTGTGTTACCTTACATTCACTAGTAGGAGTGAGAAAAACATCACGGGGTGGTGCGCATTGTATGGGTGTGTGTTACATTAGATTCACTAGTAGCAGTGAGAAAAACATCACGGGGTGGTGCGCATTGTATGGGTGTGTGTTACATTAGATTCACTAGTAGCAGTGAGAAAAACATCACGGGGTGGTGCGCATTGTATGGGTGTGTGTTACATTAGATTCACTAGTAGCAGGTAGAAAAACATCACGGGGTGGTGCGCATTGTATGGGTGTGTGTTACATTAGATTCACTAGTAGCAGTGAGAAAAACATCACGGAGTGGTGCGCCTTGTATGGGTGTGTGTTAAATTACATTCACTAGTAGGAGTGAGAAAAACATCACGGGGTGGTGCGCCTTGTATGGGTGTGTGTTACATTACATTCACTAGTAGGAGTGAGAAAAACATCACGGGGTGGTGCGCCTTGTATGGGTTTGTGTTACATTAGATTCACTAGTAGGAGTGTGAAAAACATCACGGGGTGGTGCGACTTGTATGGGTGTATGTTACATTAGATTCACTAGTAGGAGTGAGAAAAACATCACGGGGTGGTGCGCATTGTATGGGTGTGTGTTACACTACATTCACTTGTAGCAGTGAGAAAAACCTCACGGGGTGGTGCGCATTGTATGGGTGTGTGTTACATTAGATTCACTAGTAGGAGTGAGAAAAACATCACGGGGTGGTGCGCATTGTATGGGTGTGTGTTACATTAGATTCACTAGTAGGAGTGAGAAAAACATCACGGGGTGGTGCGCATTGTATGGGTGTGTGTTACATTACATTCACTAGTAGGAGTGAGAAAAACATCACGGGGTGGTGCGCATTGTATGCGTGTGTGTTACATTAGATTCACTAGTAGGAGTGAGAAAAACATCACGGGGTGCTGCGCATTGTATGGGTGTGTGTTACGTTACATTCACTAGTAGGAGTGAGAAAAACATCACGGGGTGGTGCGCATTGTATGGGTGTGTGTTACATTACATTCACTAGTAGGAGTGAGAAAAACATCACGGGGTTGTGCGCATTGTATGGGTGTGTGTTTCATTAGATTCACTAGTAGGAGTGAGAAAAACATCACGGGGTGGTGCGCATTGTATGGGTGTGTGTTACATTAGATTCACTAGTAGGAGTTAGAAAAACATCACGGGGTGGTGCGCATTGTATGGGTGTGTGTTACATTAGATTCACTAGTAGCAGTGAGAAAAACATCACGGGGTGGTGCGCATTGTATGGGTGCGTGTTACATTACATTCACTAGTAGGAGTGAGAAAAACATCACGGGGTGGTGCGCATTGAATGGGTGTGTGTTACCTTACATTCACTAGTAGGAGTGAGAAAAACATCACGGGGTGGTGCGCATTGTATGTGTGTGTTACATTAGATTCACTAGTAGGAGTGAGAAAAACATCACGGGGTGGTGCGCATTGTATGGGTGTGTGTTACATTAGATTCACTAGTAGGAGTGAGAAAAACATCACGGGGTGGTGCGCATTGTATGGGTGCGTGTTACATTAGATTCACTAGTAGCAGTGAGAAAAACATCACGGGGTGGTGCGCATTGTATGGGTGCGTGTTACATTAGATTCACTAGTAGGAGTGAGAAAAACATCACGGGGTGGTGCGCATTGTATGGGTGTGTGTTACATTAGATTCACTAGTAGGAGTGAGAAAAACATCACGGGGTGGTGCGCATTGTATGGGTGTGTGTTACATTAGATTCACTAGTAGCAGTGAGTAAAACATCACGGGGTGGTGCGCCTTGTATGGGTGTGTGTTACATTACATTCACTAGTAGCAGTGAGAAAAACATCACGGGGTGGTGCGCCTTGTATGGGTGTGTGTTACATTACATTCACTAGTAGGAGTGAGAAAAACATCACGGGGTGGTGCGCCTTGTATGGGTGTGTGTTACATTAGATTCACTATTAGGAGTGAGAAAAATATCACGGGGTGGTGCGCCTTGTATGGGTGTGTGTTACATTAGATTCACTAGTAGGAGTGAGAAAAACATCACGGGGTGGTGCGCCTTGTATGGGTGTGTGTTACATTAGATTCACTAGTAGGAGTGAGCAAAACATCACGGGGTGGTGCGCCCTGTATGGGTGTGTGTTACATTAGATTCACTAGTAGGAGTGAGCAAAACATCACGGGGTGGTGCGCCTTGTATGGCTGTGTGTTACATTACATTCACTAGTAGGAGTGAGAAAAACATCACGGGGTGGTGCGCCTTGTATGGCTGTGTGTTACATTACATTCACTAGTAGGAGTGAGAAAAACATCACGGGGTGGTGCGCCTTGTATGGGTGTGTGTTACATTACATTCACTAGTAGGAGTGAGAAAAACATCACGGGGTGGTGCGCCTTGTATGGGTGTGTGTTACATTAGATTCACTAGTAGGAGTGAGAAAAACATCACGGGGTGGTGCGCCTTGTATGGGTGTGTGTTACATTAGATTCACTAGTAGGAGTGAGAAAAACATCACGGGGTGGTGCGCCTTGTATGGGTGTGTGTTACATTTGATTCACTAGTAGGAGTGAGAAAAACATCACGTGGTGGTGCGCCTTGTATGGGTGTGTGTTACATTAGATTCACTAGTAGGAGTGAGAAAAACATCACGGGGTGGTGCGCCCTGTATGGGTGTGTGTTACATTAGATTCACTAGTAGGAGTGAGAAAAACATCACGGGGTGGTGCGCCTTGTATGGGTGTGTGTTACATTAGATTCACTAGTAGGAGTGAGAAAAACATCACGGGGTGGTGCGAATTGTATGGGTGTGTGTTACATTAGATTCACTAGTAGGAGTGAGAAAAACATCACGGGGTGGTGCGCCTTGTATGGGTGTGTGTTACATTACATTCACTAGTAGGAGTGAGAAAAACATCACGGGGTGGTGCGCCTTGTATGGGTGTGTGTTACATTACATTCACTAGTAGGAGTGAGAAAAACATCACGGGGTGGTGCGCATTGTATGGGTGTGTGTTACATTAGATTCACTAGTAGCAGTGAGAAAAACATCACGGGGTGGTGCGCATTGTATGGGTGTGTGTTACATTAGATTCACTAGTAGCAGTGAGAAAAACATCACGGGGTGGTGCGCATTGTATGGGTGTGTGTTACATTAGATTCACTAGTAGCAGTGAGAAAAACATCACGGGGTGGTGTGCATTGTATGGGTGTGTGTTACATTAGGTTCACTAGTAGCAGTGAGAAAAACATCACGGGGTGGTGCGCCTTGTATGGGTGTGTGTTAAATTACATTCACTAGTAGGAGTGAGAAAAACATCACGGGGTGGTGCGCCTTGTATGGGTGTGTGTTACATTACATTCACTAGTAGGAGTGAGAAAAACATCACGGGGTGGTGCGCCTTGTATGGGTGTGTGTTACATTAGATTCACTAGTAGGAGTGTGAAAAACATCACGGGGTGGTGCGCCTTGTATAGGTGTATGTTACATTAGATTTACTAGTAGGAGTGAGAAAAACATCACGGGGTGGTGCGCATTGTATGGGTGTGTGTTACATTACATTCACTTGTAGCAGTGAGTAAAACCTCACGGGGTGGTGCACATTGTATGGGTGTGTGTTACATTAGATTCACTAGTAGGAGTGAGAAAAACATCACGGGGTGGTGCGCATTGTATGGGTGTGTGTTACATTAGATTCACTAGTAGGAGTGAGAAAAACATCACGGGGTGGTGCGCATTGTATGGGTGTGTGTTACATTACATTCACTAGTAGGAGTGAGAAAAACATCACGGGGTGGTGCGCATTGTATGGGTGTGTGTTACATTAGATTCACTAGTAGGAGTGAGAAAAACATCACGGGGTGCTGCGCATTGTATGGGTGTGTGTTACATTACATTCACTAGTAGGAGTGAGAAAAACATCACAGTCTGTGCGCATTGTATGGGTGTGTGTTTCATTAGATTCACTAGTAGGAGTGAGAAAAACATCACGGGGTGGTGCGCATTGTATGGGTGCGTGTTACATTACATTCACTAGTAGGAGTGAGAAAAACATCACGGGGTGGTGCGCATTGTATGGGTGTGTGTTACATTACATTCACTAGTAGGAGTGAGAAAAACATCACGGGGTGGTGCGCATTGTATGGGTGTGTGTTACATTAGATTCACTAGTAGCAGTGAGAAAAACATCCCGTGGTGGTGCGCATTGTATGGGTGCGTGTCACATTAGATTCACTAGTAGGAGTGAGAAAAACATCACGGGGTGGTGCGCATTGTATGGGTGCGTGTTACATTACATTCACTAGTAGCAGTGAGAAAAACATCACGGGGTGGTGCGCATTGTATGGGTGTGTGTTACATTAGATTCACTAGTAGGAGTGAGAAAAACATCACGGGGTGGTGCGCCTTGTATGGGTGTGTGTTACATTAGATTCACTAGTAGGAGTGAGCAAAACATCACGGGGTGGTGCGCCCTGTATGGGTGTGTGTTACATTAGATTCACTAGTAGGAGTGAGCAAAACATCACGGGGTGGTGCGCCTTGTATGGGTGTGTGTTACATTACATTCACTAGTAGGAGTGAGAAAAACATCACGGGGTGGTGCGCCTTGTATGGCTGTGTGTTACATTACATTCACTAGTAGGAGTGAGAAAAACATCACGGGGTGGTGCGCCTTGTATGGGTGTGTGTTACATTACATTCACTAGTAGGAGTGAGAAAAACATCACGGGGTGGTGCGCCTTGTATGGTTGTGTGTTACATTAGATTCACTAGTAGGAGTGAGAAAAACATCACGGGGTGGTGCGCCTTGTATGGGTGTGTGTTACATTAGATTCACTAGTAGCAGTGAGAAAAACATCACGGGGTGGTGCGCCTTGTATGGGTGTGTGTTACATTTGATTCACTAGTAGGAGTGAGAAAAACATCACGGGGTGGTGCGCCTTGTATGGGTGTGTGTTACATTAGATTCACTAGTAGGAGGGAGAAAAACATCACGGGGTGGTGCGCCTTGTATGGGTGTGTGTTACATTAGATTCACTAGTAGGAGTGAGAAAAACATCACGGGGTGGTGCGCCTTGTATGGGTGTGTGTTACATTAGATTCACTAGTAGGAGTGAGAAAAACATCACGGGGTGGTTCGCCTTGTATGGGTGTGTGTTACATTACATTCACTAGTAGGAGTGAGAAAAACATCACGGGGTGGTGTGCCTTGTATGCGTGTGTGTTACATTAGATTCACTAGTAGGAGTGAGAAAAACATCACGGGGTGGTGCGCCTTGTATGGGTGTGTGTTACATTAGATTCACTAGTAGGAGTGAGAAAAACCTCACGGGGTGGTGCGCATTGTATGGGTGTGTGTTACATTACATTCACTAGTAGGAGTGAGAAAAACCTCACGGGGTGGTGCGCCTTGTATGGGTGTGTGTTACATTACATTCACTAGTAGGAGTGAGAAAAACCTCACGGGGTGGTGCGCCTTGTATGGGTGTGTGTTACATTACATTCACTAGTAGGAGTGAGAAAAACATCACGGGGTGGTGCGCATTGTATGGGTGTGTGTTACATTAGATTCACTAGTAGGAGTGAGAAAAACATCACGGGGTGGTGCGCATTGTATGGGTGTGTGTTACATTAGATTCACTAGTAGCAGTGAGAAAAACATCACGGGGTGGTGCGCATTGTATGGGTGTGTGTTACATTAGATTCACTAGTAGCAGTGAGAAAAACATCA
Organism: Cavia porcellus; assembly: GCF_034190915.1. Classification (NCBI taxonomy): domain Eukaryota; kingdom Metazoa; phylum Chordata; class Mammalia; order Rodentia; family Caviidae; genus Cavia; species Cavia porcellus. The sequence continues at coordinate 100,003 of NW_026947642.1, read as the reverse complement.
CGGGGTGGTGCGCATTGTATGGGTGTGTGTTACATTAGATTCACTAGCAGCAGTGAGAAAAACATCACGGGGTGGTGCGCCTTGTATGGGTGTGTGTTAAATTACATTCACTAGTAGGAGTGAGAAAAACATCACGGGGTGGTGCGCCTTGTATGGGTGTGTGTTACATTACATTCACTAGTAGGAGTGAGAAAAACATCACGGGGTGGTGCGCCTTGTATGGGTTTGTGTTACATTAGATTCACTAGTAGGAGTGTGAAAAACATCACGGGGTGGTGCGACTTGTATGGGTGTATGTTACATTAGATTCACTAGTAGGAGTGAGAAAAACATCACGGGGTGGTGCGCATTGTATGGGTGTGTGTTACATTACATTCACTTGTAGCAGTGAGAAAAACCTCACGGGGTGGTGCGCATTGTATGGGTGTGTGTTACATTAGATTCACTAGTAGGAGTGAGAAAAACATCACGGGGTGGTGCGCATTGTATGGGTGCGTGTTACATTAGATTCACTAGTAGCAGTGAGAAAAACATCACGGGGTGGTGCGCATTGTATGGGTGCGTGTTACATTAGATTCACTAGTAGGAGTGAGAAAAACATCACGGGGTGGTGCGCATTGTATGGGTGTGTGTTACATTAGATTCACTAGTAGGAGTGAGAAAAACATCACGGGGTGGTGCGCATTGTATGGGTGTGTGTTACATTAGATTCACTAGTAGCAGTGAGTAAAACATCACGGGGTGGTGCGCCTTGTATGGGTGTGTGTTACATTACATTCACTAGTAGCAGTGAGAAAAACATCACGGGGTGGTGCGCCTTGTATGGGTGTGTGTTACATTACATTCACTAGTAGGAGTGAGAAAAACATCACGGGGTGGTGCGCCTTGTATGGGTGTGTGTTACATTAGATTCACTATTAGGAGTGAGAAAAATATCACGGGGTGGTGCGCCTTGTATGGGTGTGTGTTACATTAGATTCACTAGTAGGAGTGAGAAAAACATCACGGGGTGGTGCGCCTTGTATGGGTGTGTGTTACATTAGATTCACTAGTAGGAGTGAGCAAAACATCACGGGGTGGTGCGCCCTGTATGGGTGTGTGTTACATTAGATTCACTAGTAGGAGTGAGCAAAACATCACGGGGTGGTGCGCCTTGTATGGCTGTGTGTTACATTACATTCACTAGTAGGAGTGAGAAAAACATCACGGGGTGGTGCGCCTTGTATGGCTGTGTGTTACATTACATTCACTAGTAGGAGTGAGAAAAACATCACGGGGTGGTGCGCCTTGTATGGGTGTGTGTTACATTACATTCACTAGTAGGAGTGAGAAAAACATCACGGGGTGGTGCGCCTTGTATGGGTGTGTGTTACATTAGATTCACTAGTAGGAGTGAGAAAAACATCACGGGGTGGTGCGCCTTGTATGGGTGTGTGTTACATTAGATTCACTAGTAGGAGTGAGAAAAACATCACGGGGTGGTGCGCCTTGTATGGGTGTGTGTTACATTTGATTCACTAGTAGGAGTGAGAAAAACATCACGTGGTGGTGCGCCTTGTATGGGTGTGTGTTACATTAGATTCACTAGTAGGAGTGAGAAAAACATCACGGGGTGGTGCGCCCTGTATGGGTGTGTGTTACATTAGATTCACTAGTAGGAGTGAGAAAAACATCACGGGGTGGTGCGCCTTGTATGGGTGTGTGTTACATTAGATTCACTAGTAGGAGTGAGAAAAACATCACGGGGTGGTGCGAATTGTATGGGTGTGTGTTACATTAGATTCACTAGTAGGAGTGAGAAAAACATCACGGGGTGGTGCGCCTTGTATGGGTGTGTGTTACATTACATTCACTAGTAGGAGTGAGAAAAACATCACGGGGTGGTGCGCCTTGTATGGGTGTGTGTTACATTACATTCACTAGTAGGAGTGAGAAAAACATCACGGGGTGGTGCGCATTGTATGGGTGTGTGTTACATTAGATTCACTAGTAGCAGTGAGAAAAACATCACGGGGTGGTGCGCATTGTATGGGTGTGTGTTACATTAGATTCACTAGTAGCAGTGAGAAAAACATCACGGGGTGGTGCGCATTGTATGGGTGTGTGTTACATTAGATTCACTAGTAGCAGTGAGAAAAACATCACGGGGTGGTGTGCATTGTATGGGTGTGTGTTACATTAGGTTCACTAGTAGCAGTGAGAAAAACATCACGGGGTGGTGCGCCTTGTATGGGTGTGTGTTAAATTACATTCACTAGTAGGAGTGAGAAAAACATCACGGGGTGGTGCGCCTTGTATGGGTGTGTGTTACATTACATTCACTAGTAGGAGTGAGAAAAACATCACGGGGTGGTGCGCCTTGTATGGGTGTGTGTTACATTAGATTCACTAGTAGGAGTGTGAAAAACATCACGGGGTGGTGCGCCTTGTATAGGTGTATGTTACATTAGATTTACTAGTAGGAGTGAGAAAAACATCACGGGGTGGTGCGCATTGTATGGGTGTGTGTTACATTACATTCACTTGTAGCAGTGAGAAAAACCTCACGGGGTGATGCACATTGTATGGGTGTGTGTTACATTAGATTCACTAGTAGGAGTGAGAAAAACATCACGGGGTGGTGCGCATTGTATGGGTGTGTGTTACATTAGATTCACTAGTAGGAGTGAGAAAAACATCACGGGGTGGTGCGCATTGTATGGGTGTGTGTTACATTACATTCACTAGTAGGAGTGAGAAAAACATCACGGGGTGGTGCGCATTGTATGGGTGTGTGTTACATTAGATTCACTAGTAGGAGTGAGAAAAACATCACGGGGTGCTGCGCATTGTATGGGTGTGTGTTACATTACATTCACTAGTAGGAGTGAGAAAAACATCACAGTCTGTGCGCATTGTATGGGTGTGTGTTTCATTAGATTCACTAGTAGGAGTGAGAAAAACATCACGGGGTGGTGCGCATTGTATGGGTGTGTGTTACATTAGATTCATTAGTAGGAGTGAGAAAAACATCACGGGGTGGTGCGCATTGTATGGGTGTGTGTTACATTAGATTCACTAGTAGCATTGAGAAAAACATCACGGGGTGGTGCGCATTGTATGGGTGCGTGTTACATTACATTCACTAGTAGGAGTGAGAAAAACATCACGGGGTGGTGCGCATTGTATGGGTGTGTGTTACATTACATTCACTAGTAGGAGTGAGAAAAACATCACGGGGTGGTGCGCATTGTATGGGTGTGTGTTACATTAGATTCACTAGTAGCAGTGAGAAAAACATCCCGTGGTGGTGCGCATTGTATGGGTGCGTGTCACATTAGATTCACTAGTAGGAGTGAGAAAAACATCACGGGGTGGTGCGCATTGTATGGGTGCGTGTTACATTACATTCACTAGTAGCAGTGAGAAAAACATCACGGGGTGGTGCGCATTGTATGGGTGTGTGTTACATTAGATTCACTAGTAGGAGTGAGAAAAACATCACGGGGTGGTGCGCCTTGTATGGGTGTGTGTTACATTAGATTCACTAGTAGGAGTGAGCAAAACATCACGGGGTGGTGCGCCCTGTATGGGTGTGTGTTACATTAGATTCACTAGTAGGAGTGAGCAAAACATCACGGGGTGGTGCGCCTTGTATGGGTGTGTGTTACATTACATTCACTAGTAGGAGTGAGAAAAACATCACGGGGTGGTGCGCCTTGTATGGCTGTGTGTTACATTACATTCACTAGTAGGAGTGAGAAAAACATCACGGGGTGGTGCGCCTTGTATGGGTGTGTGTTACATTACATTCACTAGTAGGAGTGAGAAAAACATCACGGGGTGGTGCGCCTTGTATGGTTGTGTGTTACATTAGATTCACTAGTAGGAGTGAGAAAAACATCACGGGGTGGTGCGCCTTGTATGGGTGTGTGTTACATTAGATTCACTAGTAGCAGTGAGAAAAACATCACGGGGTGGTGCGCCTTGTATGGGTGTGTGTTACATTTGATTCACTAGTAGGAGGGAGAAAAACATCACGGGGTGGTGCGCCTTGTATGGGTGTGTGTTACATTAGATTCACTACTAGGAGGGAGAAAAACATCACGGGGTGGTGCGCCTTGTATGGGTGTGTGTTACATTAGATTCACTAGTAGGAGTGAGAAAAACATCACGGGGTGGTGCGCCTTGTATGGGTGTGTGTTACATTAGATTCACTAGTAGGAGTGAGAAAAACATCACGGGGTGGTTCGCCTTGTATGGGTGTGTGTTACATTACATTCACTAGTAGGAGTGAGAAAAACATCACGGGGTGGTGTGCCTTGTATGCGTGTGTGTTACATTAGATTCACTAGTAGGAGTGAGAAAAACATCACGGGGTGGTGCGCATTGTATGGGTGTGTGTTACATTAGATTCACTAGTAGCAGTGAGAAAAACATCACGGGGTGGTGCGCCTTGTATGGGTGTGTGTTACATTAGATTCACTAGTAGCAGTGAGAAAAACATCACGGGGTGGTGCGCATTGTATGGGTGTGTGTTACATTAGATTCACTAGTAGCAGTGAGAAAAACATCACGGGGTGGTGCGCATTGTATGGGTGTGTGTTACATTAGATTCACTAGCAGCAGTGAGAAAAACATCACGGGGTGGTGCGCCTTGTATGGGTGTGTGTTAAATTACATTCACTAGTAGAAGTGAGAAAAACATCACGGGGTGGTGCGCCTTGTATGGGTGTGTGTTACATTACATTCACTAGTAGGAGTGAGAAAAACATCACGGGGTGGTGCGCCTTGTATGGGTTTGTGTTACATTAGATTCACTAGTAGGAGTGTGAAAAACATCACGGGGTGGTGCGACTTGTATGGGTGTATGTTACATTAGATTCACTAGTAGGAGTGAGAAAAACATCACGGGGTGGTGCGCATTGTATGGGTGTGTGTTACATTACATTCACTTGTAGCAGTGAGAAAAACCTCACGGGGTGGTGCGCATTGTATGGATGTGTGTTACATTAGATTCACTAGTAGGAGTGAGAAAAACATCACGGGGTGGTGCGCATTGTATGGGTGTGTGTTACATTAGATTCACTAGTAGGAGTGAGAAAAACATCACGGGGTGGTGCGCATTGCATGGGTGTGTGTTACATTACATTCACTAGTAGGAGTGAGAAAAACATCACGGGGTGGTGCGCATTGTATGGGTGTGTGTTACATTAGATTCACTAGTAGGAGTGAGAAAAACATCACGGGGTGCTGCGCATTGTATGGGTGTGTGTTACGTTACATTCACTAGTAGGAGTGAGAAAAACATCACGGGGTGGTGCGCATTGTATGGGTGTGTGTTACATTACATTCACTAGTAGGAGTGAGAAAAACATCACGGGGTGGTACGCATTGTATGGGTGTGTGTTACATTAGATTCACTAGTAGGAGTGAGAAAAACATCACGGGGTGGTGCGCATTGTATGGGTGTGTGTTACATTAGATTCACTAGTAGCAGTGAGAAAAACATCACGGGGTGGTGCGCATTGTATGGGTGTGTGTTACATTAGATTCACTAGTAGCAGTGAGAAAAACATCACGGGGTGGTGCGCATTGTATGGGTGTGTGTTACATTAGATTCACTAGCAGCAGTGAGAAAAACATCACGGGGTGGTGCGCCTTGTATGGGTGTGTGTTAAATTACATTCACTAGTAGGAGTGAGAAAAACATCACGGGGTGGTGCGCCTTGTATGGGTGTGTGTTACATTACATTCACTAGTAGGAGTGAGAAAAACATCACGGGGTGGTGCGCCTTGTATGGGTTTGTGTTACATTAGATTCACTAGTAGGAGTGTGAAAAACATCACGGGGTGGTGCGACTTGTATGGGTGTATGTTACATTAGATTCACTAGTAGGAGTGAGAAAAACATCACGGGGTGGTGCGCATTGTATGGGTGTGTGTTACATTACATTCACTTGTAGCAGTGAGAAAAACCTCACGGGGTGGTGCGCATTGTATGGGTGTGTGTTACATTAGATTCACTAGTAGGAGTGTGAAAAACATCACGGGGTGGTGCGACTTGTATGGGTGTATGTTACATTAGATTCACTAGTAGGAGTGAGAAAAACATCACGGGGTGGTGCGCATTGTATGGGTGTGTGTTACATTACATTCACTTGTAGCAGTGAGAAAAACCTCACGGGGTGGTGCGCATTGTATGGGTGTGTGTTACATTAGATTCACTAGTAGGAGTGAGAAAAACATCACGGGGTGGTGCGCATTGTATGGGTGTGTGTTACATTAGATTCACTAGTAGGAGTGAGAAAAACATCACGGGGTGGTGCGCATTGTATGGGTGTGTGTTACATTACATTCACTAGTAGGAGTGAGAAAAACATCACGGGGTGGTGCGCATTGTATGGGTGTGTGTTACATTAGATTCACTAGTAGGAGTGAGAAAAACATCACGGGGTGCTGCGCATTGTATGGGTGTGTGTTACGTTACATTCACTAGTAGGAGTGAGAAAAACATCACGGGGTGGTGCGCATTGTATGGGTGTGTGTTACATTACATTCACTAGTAGGAGTGAGAAAAACATCACGGGGTGGTGCGCATTGTATGGGTGTGTGTTACATTAGATTCACTAGTAGGAGTTAGAAAAACATCACGGGGTGGTGCGCATTGTATGGGTGTGTGTTACATTAGATTCACTAGTAGCAGTGAGAAAAACATCACGGGGTGGTGCGCATTGTATGGGTGCGTGTTACATTACATTCACTAGTAGGAGTGAGAAAAACATCACGGGGTGGTGCGCATTGTATGGGTGGGTGTTACCTTACATTCACTAGTAGGAGTGAGAAAAACATCACGGGGTGGTGCGCATTGTATGTGTGTGTTACATTAGATTCACTAGTAGGAGTGAGAAAAACATCACGGGGTGGTGCGCATTGTATGGGTGTGTGTTACATTAGATTCACTAGTAGCAGTGAGAAAAACATCCCGTGGTGGTGCGCATTGTATGGGTGCGTGTTACATTAGATTCACTAGTAGGAGTGAGAAAAACATCACGGGGTGGTGCGCATTGTATGGGTGCGTGTTACATTAGATTCACTAGTAGCAGTGAGAAAAACATCACGGGGTGGTGCGCATTGTATGGGTGCGTGTTACATTAGATTCACTAGTAGCAGTGAGAAAAACATCACTGGGTGGTGCGCATTGTATGGGTGCGTGTTACATTAGATTCACTAGTAGCAGTGAGAAAAACATCACGGGGTGGTGCGCATTGTATGGGTGCGTGTTACATTAGATTCACTAGTAGGAGTGAGAAAAACATCACGGGGTGGTGCGCATTGTATGGGTGTGTGTTACATTAGATTCACTAGTAGGAGTGAGAAAAACATCACGGGGTGGTGCGCATTGTATGGGTGTGTGTTACATTAGATTCACTAGTAGCAGTGAGTAAAACATCACGGGGTGGTGCGCCTTGTATGGGTGTGTGTTACATTACATTCACTAGTAGCAGTGAGAAAAACATCACGGGGTGGTGCGCCTTGTATGGGTGTGTGTTACATTACATTCACTAGTAGGAGTGAGAAAAACATCACGGGGTGGTGCGCCTTGTATGGGTGTGTGTTACATTAGATTCACTATTAGGAGTGAGAAAAATATCACGGGGTGGTGCGCCTTGTATGGGTGTGTGTTACATTAGATTCACTAGTAGGAGTGAGAAAAACATCACGGGGTGGTGCGCCTTGTATGGGTGTGTGTTACATTAGATTCACTAGTAGGAGTGAGCAAAACATCACGGGGTGGTGCGCCCTGTATGGGTGTGTGTTACATTAGATTCACTAGTAGGAGTGAGCAAAACATCACGGGGTGGTGCGCCTTGTATGGCTGTGTGTTACATTACATTCACTAGTAGGAGTGAGAAAAACATCACGGGGTGGTGCGCCTTGTATGGCTGTGTGTTACATTACATTCACTAGTAGGAGTGAGAAAAACATCACGGGGTGGTGCGCCTTGTATGGGTGTGTGTTACATTACATTCACTAGTAGGAGTGAGAAAAACATCACGGGGTGGTGCGCCTTGTATGGGTGTGTGTTACATTAGATTCACTAGTAGGAGTGAGAAAAACATCACGGGGTGGTGCGCCTTGTATGGGTGTGTGTTACATTAGATTCACTAGTAGGAGTGAGAAAAACATCACGGGGTGGTGCGCCTTGTATGGGTGTGTGTTACATTTGATTCACTAGTAGGAGTGAGAAAAACATCACGTGGTGGTGCGCCTTGTATGGGTGTGTGTTACATTAGATTCACTAGTAGGAGTGAGAAAAACATCACGGGGTGGTGCGCCCTGTATGGGTGTGTGTTACATTAGATTCACTAGTAGGAGTGAGAAAAACATCACGGGGTGGTGCGCCTTGTATGGGTGTGTGTTACATTAGATTCACTAGTAGGAGTGAGAAAAACATCACGGGGTGGTGCGAATTGTATGGGTGTGTGTTACATTAGATTCACTAGTAGGAGTGAGAAAAACATCACGGGGTGGTGCGCCTTGTATGGGTGTGTGTTACATTACATTCACTAGTAGGAGTGAGAAAAACATCACGGGGTGGTGCGCCTTGTATGGGTGTGTGTTACATTACATTCACTAGTAGGAGTGAGAAAAACATCACGGGGTGGTGCGCATTGTATGGGTGTGTGTTACATTAGATTCACTAGTAGCAGTGAGAAAAACATCACGGGGTGGTGCGCATTGTATGGGTGTGTGTTACATTAGATTCACTAGTAGCAGTGAGAAAAACATCACGGGGTGGTGCGCATTGTATGGGTGTGTGTTACATTAGATTCACTAGTAGCAGTGAGAAAAACATCACGGGGTGGTGTGCATTGTATGGGTGTGTGTTACATTAGGTTCACTAGTAGCAGTGAGAAAAACATCACGGGGTGGTGCGCCTTGTATGGGTGTGTGTTAAATTACATTCACTAGTAGGAGTGAGAAAAACATCACGGGGTGGTGCGCCTTGTATGGGTGTGTGTTACATTACATTCACTAGTAGGAGTGAGAAAAACATCACGGGGTGGTGCGCCTTGTATGGGTGTGTGTTACATTAGATTCACTAGTAGGAGTGTGAAAAACATCACGGGGTGGGGCGCCTTGTATAGGTGTATGTTACATTAGATTTACTAGTAGGAGTGAGAAAAACATCACGGGGTGGTGCGCATTGTATGGGTGTGTGTTACATTACATTCACTTGTAGCAGTGAGAAAAACCTCACGGGGTGGTGCACATTGTATGGGTGTGTGTTACATTAGATTCACTAGTAGGAGTGAGAAAAACATCACGGGGTGGTGCGCATTGTATGGGTGTGTGTTACATTAGATTCACTAGTAGGAGTGAGAAAAACATCACGGGGTGGTGCGCATTGTATGGGTGTGTGTTACATTACATTCACTAGTAGGAGTGAGAAAGACATCACGGGGTGGTGCGCATTGTATGGGTGTGTGTTACATTAGATTCACTAGTAGGAGTGAGAAAAACATCACGGGGTGCTGCGCATTGTATGGGTGTGTGTTACATTACATTCACTAGTAGGAGTGAGAAAAACATCACAGTCTGTGCGCATTGTATGGGTGTGTGTTTCATTAGATTCACTAGTAGGAGTGAGAAAAACATCACGGGGTGGTGCGCATTGTATGGGTGTGTGTTACATTAGATTCATTAGTAGGAGTGAGAAAAACATCACGGGGTGGTGCGCATTGTATGGGTGTGTGTTACATTAGATTCACTAGTAGCATTGAGAAAAACATCACGGGGTGGTGCGCATTGTATGGGTGCGTGTTACATTACATTCACTAGTAGGAGTGAGAAAAACATCACGGGGTGGTGCGCATTGTATGGGTGTGTGTTACATTACATTCACTAGTAGGAGTGAGAAAAACATCACGGGGTGGTGCGCATTGTATGGGTGTGTGTTACATTAGATTCACTAGTAGCAGTGAGAAAAACATCCCGTGGTGGTGCGCATTGTATGGGTGCGTGTCACATTAGATTCACTAGTAGGAGTGAGAAAAACATCACGGGGTGGTGCGCATTGTATGGGTGCGTGTTACATTACATTCACTAGTAGCAGTGAGAAAAACATCACGGGGTGGTGCGCATTGTATGGGTGTGTGTTACATTAGATTCACTAGTAGGAGTGAGAAAAACATCACGGGGTGGTGCGCCTTGTATGGGTGTGTGTTACATTAGATTCACTAGTAGGAGTGAGCAAAACATCACGGGGTGGTGCGCCCTGTATGGGTGTGTGTTACATTAGATTCACTAGTAGGAGTGAGCAAAACATCACGGGGTGGTGCGCCTTGTATGGGTGTGTGTTACATTACATTCACTAGTAGGAGTGAGAAAAACATCACGGGGTGGTGCGCCTTGTATGGCTGTGTGTTACATTACATTCACTAGTAGGAGTGAGAAAAACATCACGGGGTGGTGCGCCTTGTATGGGTGTGTGTTACATTACATTCACTAGTAGGAGTGAGAAAAACATCACGGGGTGGTGCGCCTTGTATGGTTGTGTGTTACATTAGATTCACTAGTAGGAGTGAGAAAAACATCACGGGGTGGTGCGCCTTGTATGGGTGTGTGTTACATTAGATTCACTAGTAGCAGTGAGAAAAACATCACGGGGTGGTGCGCCTTGTATGGGTGTGTGTTACATTTGATTCACTAGTAGGAGGGAGAAAAACATCACGGGGTGGTGCGCCTTGTATGGGTGTGTGTTACATTAGATTCACTACTAGGAGGGAGAAAAACATCACGGGGTGGTGCGCCTTGTATGGGTGTGTGTTACATTAGATTCACTAGTAGGAGTGAGAAAAACATCACGGGGTGGTGCGCCTTGTATGGGTGTGTGTTACATTAGATTCACTAGTAGGAGTGAGAAAAACATCACGGGGTGGTTCGCCTTGTATGGGTGTGTGTTACATTACATTCACTAGTAGGAGTGAGAAAAACATCACGGGGTGGTGTGCCTTGTATGCGTGTGTGTTACATTAGATTCACTAGTAGGAGTGAGAAAAACATCACGGGGTGGTGCGCATTGTATGGGTGTGTGTTACATTAGATTCACTAGTAGCAGTGAGAAAAACATCACGGGGTGGTGCGCCTTGTATGGGTGTGTGTTACATTAGATTCACTAGTAGCAGTGAGAAAAACATCACGGGGTGGTGCGCATTGTATGGGTGTGTGTTACATTAGATTCACTAGTAGCAGTGAGAAAAACATCACGGGGTGGTGCGCATTGTATGGGTGTGTGTTACATTAGATTCACTAGCAGCAGTGAGAAAAACATCACGGGGTGGTGCGCCTTGTATGGGTGTGTGTTAAATTACATTCACTAGTAGGAGTGAGAAAAACATCACGGGGTGGTGCGCCTTGTATGGGTGTGTGTTACATTACATTCACTAGTAGGAGTGAGAAAAACATCACGGGGTGGTGCGCCTTGTATGGGTTTGTGTTACATTAGATTCACTAGTAGGAGTGTGAAAAACATCACGGGGTGGTGCGACTTGTATGGGTGTATGTTACATTAGATTCACTAGTAGGAGTGAGAAAAACATCACGGGGTGGTGCGCATTGTATGGGTGTGTGTTACATTACATTCACTTGTAGCAGTGAGAAAAACCTCACGGGGTGGTGCGCATTGTATGGGTGTGTGTTACATTAGATTCACTAGTAGGAGTGAGAAAAACATCACGGGGTGGTGCGCATTGTATGGGTGTGTGTTACATTAGATTCACTAGTAGGAGTGAGAAAAACATCACGGGGTGGTGCGCATTGTATGGGTGTGTGTTACATTACATTCACTAGTAGGAGTGAGAAAAACATCACGGGGTGGTGCGCATTGTATGGGTGTGTGTTACATTAGATTCACTAGTAGGAGTGAGAAAAACATCACGGGGTGCTGCGCATTGTATGGGTGTGTGTTACGTTACATTCACAAGTAGGAGTGAGAAAAACATCACGGGGTGGTGCGCATTGTATGGGTGTGTGTTACATTACATTCACTAGTAGGAGTGAGAAAAACATCACGGGGTGGTGCGCATTGTATGGGTGTGTGTTACATTAGATTCACTAGTAGGAGTTAGAAAAACATCACGGGGTGGTGCGCATTGTATGGGTGTGTGTTACATTAGATTCACTAGTAGCAGTGAGAAAAACATCACGGGGTGGTGCGCATTGTATGGGTGCGTGTTACATTACATTCACTAGTAGGAGTGAGAAAAACATCACGGGGTGGTGCGCATTGTATGGGTGTGTGTTACCTTACATTCACTAGTAGGAGTGAGAAAAACATCACGGGGTGGTGCGCATTGTATGTGTGTGTTACATTAGATTCACTAGTAGGAGTGAGAAAAACATCACGGGGTGGTGCGCATTGTATGGGTGTGTGTTACATTAGATTCACTAGTAGCAGTGAGAAAAACATCCCGTGGTGGTGCGCATTGTATGGGTGCGTGTTACATTAGATTCACTAGTAGGAGTGAGAAAAACATCACGGGGTGGTGCGCATTGTATGGGTGCGTGTTACATTAGATTCACTAGTAGCAGTGAGAAAAACATCACGGGGTGGTGCGCATTGTATGGGTGCGTGTTACATTAGATTCACTAGTAGGAGTGAGAAAAACATCACGGGGTGGTGCGCATTGTATGGGTGTGTGTTACATTAGATTCACTAGTAGGAGTGAGAAAAACATCACGGGGTGGTGCGCCTTGTATGGGTGTGTGTTACATTAGATTCACTAGTAGCAGTGAGAAAAACATCACGGGGTGGTGCGCCTTGTATGGGTGTGTGTTACATTTGATTCACTAGTAGGAGGGAGAAAAACATCACGGGGTGGTGCGCCTTGTATGGGTGTGTGTTACATTAGATTCACTACTAGGAGGGAGAAAAACATCACGGGGTGGTGCGCCTTGTATGGGTGTGTGTTACATTAGATTCACTAGTAGGAGTGAGAAAAACATCACGGGGTGGTGCGCCTTGTATGGGTGTGTGTTACATTAGATTCACTAGTAGGAGTGAGAAAAACATCACGGGGTGGTTCGCCTTGTATGGGTGTGTGTTACATTACATTCACTAGTAGGAGTGAGAAAAACATCACGGGGTGGTGTGCCTTGTATGCGTGTGTGTTACATTAGATTCACTAGTAGGAGTGAGAAAAACATCACGGGGTGGTGCGCATTGTATGGGTGTGTGTTACATTAGATTCACTAGTAGCAGTGAGAAAAACATCACGGGGTGGTGCGCCTTGTATGGGTGTGTGTTACATTAGATTCACTAGTAGCAGTGAGAAAAACATCACGGGGTGGTGCGCATTGTATGGGTGTGTGTTACATTAGATTCACTAGTAGCAGTGAGAAAAACATCACGGGGTGGTGCGCATTGTATGGGTGTGTGTTACATTAGATTCACTAGCAGCAGTGAGAAAAACATCACGGGGTGGTGCGCCTTGTATGGGTGTGTGTTAAATTACATTCACTAGTAGAAGTGAGAAAAACATCACGGGGTGGTGCGCCTTGTATGGGTGTGTGTTACATTACATTCACTAGTAGGAGTGAGAAAAACATCACGGGGTGGTGCGCCTTGTATGGGTTTGTGTTACATTAGATTCACTAGTAGGAGTGTGAAAAACATCACGGGGTGGTGCGACTTGTATGGGTGTATGTTACATTAGATTCACTAGTAGGAGTGAGAAAAACATCACGGGGTGGTGCGCATTGTATGGGTGTGTGTTACATTACATTCACTTGTAGCAGTGAGAAAAACCTCACGGGGTGGTGCGCATTGTATGGGTGTGTGTTACATTAGATTCACTAGTAGGAGTGAGAAAAACATCACGGGGTGGTGCGCATTGTATGGGTGTGTGTTACATTAGATTCACTAGTAGGAGTGAGAAAAACATCACGGGGTGGTGCGCATTGTATGGGTGTGTGTTACATTACATTCACTAGTAGGAGTGAGAAAAACATCACGGGGTGCTGCGCATTGTATGGGTGTGTGTTACGTTACATTCACTAGTAGGAGTGAGAAAAACATCACGGGGTGGTGCGCATTGTATGGGTGTGTGTTACATTACATTCACTAGTAGGAGTGAGAAAAACATCACGGGGTGGTACGCATTGTATGGGTGTGTGTTACATTAGATTCACTAGTAGGAGTGAGAAAAACATCACGGGGTGGTGCGCATTGTATGGGTGTGTGTTACATTAGATTCACTAGTAGCAGTGAGAAAAACATCACGGGGTGGTGCGCATTGTATGGGTGTGTGTTACATTAGATTCACTAGTAGCAGTGAGAAAAACATCACGGGGTGGTGCGCATTGTATGGGTGTGTGTTACATTAGATTCACTAGCAGCAGTGAGAAAAACATCACGGGGTGGTGCGCCTTGTATGGGTGTGTGTTAAATTACATTCACTAGTAGGAGTGAGAAAAACATCACGGGGTGGTGCGCCTTGTATGGGTGTGTGTTACATTACATTCACTAGTAGGAGTGAGAAAAACATCACGGGGTGGTGCGCCTTGTATGGGTTTGTGTTACATTAGATTCACTAGTAGGAGTGTGAAAAACATCACGGGGTGGTGCGACTTGTATGGGTGTATGTTACATTAGATTCACTAGTAGGAGTGAGAAAAACATCACGGGGTGGTGCGCATTGTATGGGTGTGTGTTACATTACATTCACTTGTAGCAGTGAGAAAAACCTCACGGGGTGGTGCGCATTGTATGGGTGTGTGTTACATTAGATTCACTAGTAGGAGTGAGAAAAACATCACGGGGTGGTGCGCATTGTATGGGTGTGTGTTACATTAGATTCACTAGTAGGAGTGAGAAAAACATCACGGGGTGGTGCGCATTGTATGGGTGTGTGTTACATTACATTCACTAGTAGGAGTGAGAAAAACATCACGGGGTGGTGCGCATTGTATGGGTGTGTGTTACATTAGATTCACTAGTAGGAGTGAGAAAAACATCACGGGGTGCTGCGCATTGTATGGGTGTGTTTTACGTTACATTCACTAGTAGGAGTGAGAAAAACATCACGGGGTGGTGCGCATTGTATGGGTGCGTGTTACATTAGATTCACTAGTAGCAGTGAGAAAAACATCACGGGGTGGTGCGCATTGTATGGGTGCGTGTTACATTAGATTCACTAGTAGGAGTGAGAAAAACATCACGGGGTGGTGCGCATTGTATGGGTGTGTGTTACATTAGATTCACTAGTAGGAGTGAGAAAAACATCACGGGGTGGTGCGCCTTGTATGGGTGTGTGTTACATTAGATTCACTAGTAGCAGTGAGAAAAACATCACGGGGTGGTGCGCCTTGTATGGGTGTGTGTTACATTTGATTCACTAGTAGGAGGGAGAAAAACATCACGGGGTGGTGCGCCTTGTATGGGTGTGTGTTACATTAGATTCACTACTAGGAGGGAGAAAAACATCACGGGGTGGTGCGCCTTGTATGGGTGTGTGTTACATTAGATTCACTAGTAGGAGTGAGAAAAACATCACGGGGTGGTGCGCCTTGTATGGGTGTGTGTTACATTAGATTCACTAGTAGGAGTGAGAAAAACATCACGGGGTGGTTCGCCTTGTATGGGTGTGTGTTACATTACATTCACTAGTAGGAGTGAGAAAAACATCACGGGGTGGTGTGCCTTGTATGCGTGTGTGTTACATTAGATTCACTAGTAGGAGTGAGAAAAACATCACGGGGTGGTGCGCATTGTATGGGTGTGTGTTACATTAGATTCACTAGTAGCAGTGAGAAAAACATCACGGGGTGGTGCGCCTTGTATGGGTGTGTGTTACATTAGATTCACTAGTAGCAGTGAGAAAAACATCACGGGGTGGTGCGCATTGTATGGGTGTGTGTTACATTAGATTCACTAGTAGCAGTGAGAAAAACATCACGGGGTGGTGCGCATTGTATGGGTGTGTGTTACATTAGATTCACTAGCAGCAGTGAGAAAAACATCACGGGGTGGTGCGCCTTGTATGGGTGTGTGTTAAATTACATTCACTAGTAGAAGTGAGAAAAACATCACGGGGTGGTGCGCCTTGTATGGGTGTGTGTTACATTACATTCACTAGTAGGAGTGAGAAAAACATCACGGGGTGGTGCGCCTTGTATGGGTTTGTGTTACATTAGATTCACTAGTAGGAGTGTGAAAAACATCACGGGGTGGTGCGACTTGTATGGGTGTATGTTACATTAGATTCACTAGTAGGAGTGAGAAAAACATCACGGGGTGGTGCGCATTGTATGGGTGTGTGTTACATTACATTCACTTGTAGCAGTGAGAAAAACCTCACGGGGTGGTGCGCATTGTATGGGTGTGTGTTACATTAGATTCACTAGTAGGAGTGAGAAAAACATCACGGGGTGGTGCGCATTGTATGGGTGTGTGTTACATTAGATTCACTAGTAGGAGTGAGAAAAACATCACGGGGTGGTGCGCATTGTATGGGTGTGTGTTACATTACATTCACTAGTAGGAGTGAGAAAAACATCACGGGGTGCTGCGCATTGTATGGGTGTGTGTTACGTTACATTCACTAGTAGGAGTGAGAAAAACATCACGGGGTGGTGCGCATTGTATGGGTGTGTGTTACATTACATTCACTAGTAGGAGTGAGAAAAACATCACGGGGTGGTACGCATTGTATGGGTGTGTGTTACATTAGATTCACTAGTAGGAGTGAGAAAAACATCACGGGGTGGTGCGCATTGTATGGGTGTGTGTTACATTAGATTCACTAGTAGCAGTGAGAAAAACATCACGGGGTGGTGCGCATTGTATGGGTGTGTGTTACATTAGATTCACTAGTAGCAGTGAGAAAAACATCACGGGGTGGTGCGCATTGTATGGGTGTGTGTTACATTAGATTCACTAGCAGCAGTGAGAAAAACATCACGGGGTGGTGCGCCTTGTATGGGTGTGTGTTAAATTACATTCACTAGTAGGAGTGAGAAAAACATCACGGGGTGGTGCGCCTTGTATGGGTGTGTGTTACATTACATTCACTAGTAGGAGTGAGAAAAACATCACGGGGTGGTGCGCCTTGTATGGGTTTGTGTTACATTAGATTCACTAGTAGGAGTGTGAAAAACATCACGGGGTGGTGCGACTTGTATGGGTGTATGTTACATTAGATTCACTAGTAGGAGTGAGAAAAACATCACGGGGTGGTGCGCATTGTATGGGTGTGTGTTACATTACATTCACTTGTAGCAGTGAGAAAAACCTCACGGGGTGGTGCGCATTGTATGGGTGTGTGTTACATTAGATTCACTAGTAGGAGTGAGAAAAACATCACGGGGTGGTGCGCATTGTATGGGTGTGTGTTACATTAGATTCACTAGTAGGAGTGAGAAAAACATCACGGGGTGGTGCGCATTGTATGGGTGTGTGTTACATTACATTCACTAGTAGGAGTGAGAAAAACATCACGGGGTGGTGCGCATTGTATGGGTGTGTGTTACATTAGATTCACTAGTAGGAGTGAGAAAAACATCACGGGGTGCTGCGCATTGTATGGGTGTGTTTTACGTTACATTCACTAGTAGGAGTGAGAAAAACATCACGGGGTGGTGCGCATTGTATGGGTGTGTGTTACATTACATTCACTAGTAGGAGTGAGAAAAACATCACGGGGTGGTGCGCATTGTATGGGTGTGTGTTACATTAGATTCACTAGTAGGAGTTAGAAAAACATCACGGGGTGGTGCGCATTGTATGGGTGTGTGTTACATTAGATTCACTAGTAGCAGTGAGAAAAACATCACGGGGTGGTGCGCATTGTATGGGTGCGTGTTACATTACATTCACTAGTAGGAGTGAGAAAAACATCACGGGGTGGTGCGCATTGTATGGGTGGGTGTTACCTTACATTCACTAGTAGGAGTGAGAAAAACATCACGGGGTGGTGCGCATTGTATGTGTGTGTTACATTAGATTCACTAGTAGGAGTGAGAAAAACATCACGGGGTGGTGCGCATTGTATGGGTGTGTGTTACATTAGATTCACTAGTAGCAGTGAGAAAAACATCACGGGGTGGTGCGCATTGTATGGGTGTGTGTTACATTAGATTCACTAGTAGCAGTGAGTAAAACATCACGGGGTGGTGCGCCTTGTATGGGTGTGTGTTACATTACATTCACTAGTAGCAGTGAGAAAAACATCACGGGGTGGTGCGCCTTGTATGGGTGTGTGTTACATTACATTCACTAGTAGGAGTGAGAAAAACATCACGGGGTGGTGCGCCTTGTATGGGTGTGTGTTACATTAGATTCACTATTAGGAGTGAGAAAAATATCACGGGGTGGTGCGCCTTGTATGGGTGTGTGTTACATTAGATTCACTAGTAGGAGTGAGAAAAACATCACGGGGTGGTGCGCCTTGTATGGGTGTGTGTTACATTAGATTCACTAGTAGGAGTGAGCAAAACATCACGGGGTGGTGCGCCCTGTATGGGTGTGTGTTACATTAGATTCACTAGTAGGAGTGAGCAAAACATCACGGGGTGGTGCGCCTTGTATGGCTGTGTGTTACATTACATTCACTAGTAGGAGTGAGAAAAACATCACGGGGTGGTGCGCCTTGTATGGCTGTGTGTTACATTACATTCACTAGTAGGAGTGAGAAAAACATCACGGGGTGGTGCGCCTTGTATGGGTGTGTGTTACATTACATTCACTAGTAGGAGTGAGAAAAACATCACGGGGTGGTGCGCCTTGTATGGGTGTGTGTTACATTAGATTCACTAGTAGGAGTGAGAAAAACATCACGGGGTGGTGCGCCTTGTATGGGTGTGTGTTACATTAGATTCACTAGTAGGAGTGAGAAAAACATCACGGGGTGGTGCGCCTTGTATGGGTGTGTGTTACATTTGATTCACTAGTAGGAGTGAGAAAAACATCACGTGGTGGTGCGCCTTGTATGGGTGTGTGTTACATTAGATTCACTAGTAGGAGTGAGAAAAACATCACGGGGTGGTGCGCCCTGTATGGGTGTGTGTTACATTAGATTCACTAGTAGGAGTGAGAAAAACATCACGGGGTGGTGCGCCTTGTATGGGTGTGTGTTACATTAGATTCACTAGTAGGAGTGAGAAAAACATCACGGGGTGGTGCGAATTGTATGGGTGTGTGTTACATTAGATTCACTAGTAGGAGTGAGAAAAACATCACGGGGTGGTGCGCCTTGTATGGGTGTGTGTTACATTACATTCACTAGTAGGAGTGAGAAAAACATCACGGGGTGGTGCGCCTTGTATGGGTGTGTGTTACATTACATTCACTAGTAGGAGTGAGAAAAACATCACGGGGTGGTGCGCATTGTATGGGTGTGTGTTACATTAGATTCACTAGTAGCAGTGAGAAAAACATCACGGGGTGGTGCGCATTGTATGGGTGTGTGTTACATTAGATTCACTAGTAGCAGTGAGAAAAACATCACGGGGTGGTGCGCATTGTATGGGTGTGTGTTACATTAGATTCACTAGTAGCAGTGAGAAAAACATCACGGGGTGGTGTGCATTGTATGGGTGTGTGTTACATTAGGTTCACTAGTAGCAGTGAGAAAAACATCACGGGGTGGTGCGCCTTGTATGGGTGTGTGTTAAATTACATTCACTAGTAGGAGTGAGAAAAACATCACGGGGTGGTGCGCCTTGTATGGGTGTGTGTTACATTACATTCACTAGTAGGAGTGAGAAAAACATCACGGGGTGGTGCGCCTTGTATGGGTGTGTGTTACATTAGATTCACTAGTAGGAGTGTGAAAAACATCACGGGGTGGTGCGCCTTGTATAGGTGTATGTTACATTAGATTTACTAGTAGGAGTGAGAAAAACATCACGGGGTGGTGCGCATTGTATGGGTGTGTGTTACATTACATTCACTTGTAGCAGTGAGAAAAACCTCACGGGGTGGTGCACATTGTATGGGTGTGTGTTACATTAGATTCACTAGTAGGAGTGAGAAAAACATCACGGGGTGGTGCGCATTGTATGGGTGTGTGTTACATTAGATTCACTAGTAGGAGTGAGAAAAACATCACGGGGTGGTGCGCATTGTATGGGTGTGTGTTACATTACATTCACTAGTAGGAGTGAGAAAAACATCACGGGGTGGTGCGCATTGTATGGGTGTGTGTTACATTAGATTCACTAGTAGGAGTGAGAAAAACATCACGGGGTGCTGCGCATTGTATGGGTGTGTGTTACATTACATTCACTAGTAGGAGTGAGAAAAACATCACAGTCTGTGCGCATTGTATGGGTGTGTGTTTCATTAGATTCACTAGTAGGAGTGAGAAAAACATCACGGGGTGGTGCGCATTGTATGGGTGTGTGTTACATTAGATTCATTAGTAGGAGTGAGAAAAACATCACGGGGTGGTGCGCATTGTATGGGTGTGTGTTACATTAGATTCACTGGTAGCATTGAGAAAAACATCACGGGGTGGTGCGCATTGTATGGGTGCGTGTTACATTACATTCACTAGTAGGAGTGAGAAAAACATCACGGGGTGGTGCGCATTGTATGGGTGTGTGTTACATTACATTCACTAGTAGGAGTGAGAAAAACATCACGGGGTGGTGCGCATTGTATGGGTGTGTGTTACATTAGATTCACTAGTAGCAGTGAGAAAAACATCCCGTGGTGGTGCGCATTGTATGGGTGCGTGTCACATTAGATTCACTAGTAGGAGTGAGAAAAACATCACGGGGTGGTGCGCATTGTATGGGTGCGTGTTACATTACATTCACTAGTAGCAGTGAGAAAAACATCACGGGGTGGTGCGCATTGTATGGGTGTGTGTTACATTAGATTCACTAGTAGGAGTGAGAAAAACATCACGGGGTGGTGCGCCTTGTATGGGTGTGTGTTACATTAGATTCACTAGTAGGAGTGAGCAAAACATCACGGGGTGGTGCGCCCTGTATGGGTGTGTGTTACATTAGATTCACTAGTAGGAGTGAGCAAAACATCACGGGGTGGTGCGCCTTGTATGGGTGTGTGTTACATTACATTCACTAGTAGGAGTGAGAAAAACATCACGGGGTGGTGCGCCTTGTATGGCTGTGTGTTACATTACATTCACTAGTAGGAGTGAGAAAAACATCACGGGGTGGTGCGCCTTGTATGGGTGTGTGTTACATTACATTCACTAGTAGGAGTGAGAAAAACATCACGGGGTGGTGCGCCTTGTATGGTTGTGTGTTACATTAGATTCACTAGTAGGAGTGAGAAAAACATCACGGGGTGGTGCGCCTTGTATGGGTGTGTGTTACATTAGATTCACTAGTAGCAGTGAGAAAAACATCACGGGGTGGTGCGCCTTGTATGGGTGTGTGTTACATTTGATTCACTAGTAGGAGGGAGAAAAACATCACGGGGTGTTGCGCCTTGTATGGGTGTGTGTTACATTAGATTCACTACTAGGAGGGAGAAAAACATCACGGGGTGGTGCGCCTTGTATGGGTGTGTGTTACATTAGATTCACTAGTAGGAGTGAGAAAAACATCACGGGGTGGTGCGCCTTGTATGGGTGTGTGTTACATTAGATTCACTAGTAGGAGTGAGAAAAACATCACGGGGTGGTTCGCCTTGTATGGGTGTGTGTTACATTACATTCACTAGTAGGAGTGAGAAAAACATCACGGGGTGGTGTGCCTTGTATGCGTGTGTGTTACATTAGATTCACTAGTAGGAGTGAGAAAAACATCACGGGGTGGTGCGCATTGTATGGGTGTGTGTTACATTAGATTCACTAGTAGCAGTGAGAAAAACATCACGGGGTGGTGCGCCTTGTATGGGTGTGTGTTACATTAGATTCACTAGTAGCAGTGAGAAAAACATCACGGGGTGGTGCGCATTGTATGGGTGTGTGTTACATTAGATTCACTAGTAGCAGTGAGAAAAACATCACGGGGTGGTGCGCATTGTATGGGTGTGTGTTACATTAGATTCACTAGCAGCAGTGAGAAAAACATCACGGGGTGGTGCGCCTTGTATGGGTGTGTGTTAAATTACATTCACTAGTAGGAGTGAGAAAAACATCACGGGGTGGTGCGCCTTGTATGGGTGTGTGTTACATTACATTCACTAGTAGGAGTGAGAAAAACATCACGGGGTGGTGCGCCTTGTATGGGTTTGTGTTACATTAGATTCACTAGTAGGAGTGTGAAAAACATCACGGGGTGGTGCGACTTGTATGGGTGTATGTTACATTAGATTCACTAGTAGGAGTGAGAAAAACATCACGGGGTGGTGCGCATTGTATGGGTGTGTGTTACATTACATTCACTTGTAGCAGTGAGAAAAACCTCACGGGGTGGTGCGCATTGTATGGGTGTGTGTTACATTAGATTCACTAGTAGGAGTGAGAAAAACATCACGGGGTGGTGCGCATTGTATGGGTGTGTGTTACATTAGATTCACTAGTAGGAGTGAGAAAAACATCACGGGGTGGTGCGCATTGTATGGGTGAGTGTTACATTACATTCACTAGTAGGAGTGAGAAAAACATCACGGGGTGGTGTGCATTGTATGGGTGTGTGTTACATTAGATTCACTAGTAGGAGTTAGAAAAACATCACGGGGTGGTGCGCATTGTATGGGTGTGTGTTACATTAGATTCACTAGTAGCAGTGAGAAAAACATCACGGGGTGGTGCGCATTGTATGGGTGCGTGTTACATTACATTCACTAGTAGGAGTGAGAAAAACATCACGGGGTGGTGCGCATTGTATGGGTGTGTGTTACCTTACATTCACTAGTAGGAGTGAGAAAAACATCACGGGGTGGTGCGCATTGTATGTGTGTGTTACATTAGATTCACTAGTAGGAGTGAGAAAAACATCACGGGGTGGTGCGCATTGTATGGGTGTGTGTTACATTAGATTCACTAGTAGCAGTGAGAAAAACATCCCGTGGTGGTGCGCATTGTATGGGTGCGTGTTACATTAGATTCACTAGTAGGAGTGAGAAAAACATCACGGGGTGGTGCGCATTGTATGGGTGCGTGTTACATTAGATTCACTAGTAGCAGTGAGAAAAACATCACGGGGTGGTGCGCATTGTATGGGTGCGTGTTACATTAGATTCACTAGTAGGAGTGATAAAAACATCACGGGGTGGTGCGCATTGTATGGGTGTGTGTTACATTAGATTCACTAGTAGGAGTGAGAAAAACATCACGGGGTGGTGCGCATTGTATGGGTGTGTGTTACATTAGATTCACTAGTAGCAGTGAGTAAAACATCACGGGGTGGTGCGCCTTGTATGGGTGTGTGTTACATTACATTCACTAGTAGCAGTGAGAAAAACATCACGGGGTGGTGCGCCTTGTATGGGTGTGTGTTACATTACATTCACTAGTAGGAGTGAGAAAAACATCACGGGGTGGTGCGCCTTGTATGGGTGTGTGTTACATTAGATTCACTATTAGGAGTGAGAAAAATATCACGGGGTGGTGCGCCTTGTATGGGTGTGTGTTACATTAGATTCACTAGTAGGAGTGAGAAAAACATCACGGGGTGGTGCGCCTTGTATGGGTGTGTGTTACATTAGATTCACTAGTAGGAGTGAGCAAAACATCACGGGGTGGTGCGCCCTGTATGGGTGTGTGTTACATTAGATTCACTAGTAGGAGTGAGCAAAACATCACGGGGTGGTGCGCCTTGTATGGCTGTGTGTTACATTACATTCACTAGTAGGAGTGAGAAAAACATCACGGGGTGGTGCGCCTTGTATGGCTGTGTGTTACATTACATTCACTAGTAGGAGTGAGAAAAACATCACGGGGTGGTGCGCCTTGTATGGGTGTGTGTTACATTACATTCACTAGTAGGAGTGAGAAAAACATCACGTGGTGGTGCGCCTTGTATGGGTGTGTGTTACATTAGATTCACTAGTAGGAGTGAGAAAAACATCACGGGGTGGTGCGCCTTGTATGGGTGTGTGTTACATTAGATTCACTAGTAGGAGTGAGAAAAACATCACGGGGTGGTGCGCCTTGTATGGGTGTGTGTTACATTTGATTCACTAGTAGGAGTGAGAAAAACATCACGTGGTGGTGCGCCTTGTATGGGTGTGTGTTACATTAGATTCACTAGTAGGAGTGAGAAAAACATCACGGGGTGGTGCGCCCTGTATGGGTGTGTGTTACATTAGATTCACTAGTAGGAGTGAGAAAAACATCACGGGGTGGTGCGCCTTGTATGGGTGTGTGTTACATTAGATTCACTAGTAGGAGTGAGAAAAACATCACGGGGTGGTGCGCCTTGTATGGCTGTGTGTTACATTAGATTCACTAGTAGGAGTGAGAAAAACATCACGGGGTGGTGCGCCTTGTATGGGTGTGTGTTACATTACATTCACTAGTAGGAGTGAGAAAAACATCACGGGGTGGTGCGCCTTGTATGGGTGTGTGTTACATTACATTCACTAGTAGGAGTGAGAAAAACATCACGGGGTGGTGCGCATTGTATGGGTGTGTGTTACATTAGATTCACTAGTAGCAGTGAGAAAAACATCACGGGCTGGTGCGCATTGTATGGGTGTGTGTTACATTAGATTCACTAGTAGCAGTGAGAAAAACATCACGGGGTGGTGCGCATTGTATGGGTGTGTGTTACATTAGATTCACTAGTAGCAGTGAGAAAAACATCACGGGGTGGTGTGCATTGTATGGGTGTGTGTTACATTAGGTTCACTAGTAGCAGTGAGAAAAACATCACGGGGTGGTGCGCCTTGTATGGGTGTGTGTTAAATTACATTCACTAGTAGGAGTGAGAAAAACATCACGGGGTGGTGCGCCTTGTATGGGTGTGTGTTACATTACATTCACTAGTAGGAGTGAGAAAAACATCACGGGGTGGTGCGCCTTGTATGGGTGTGTGTTACATTAGATTCACTAGTAGGAGTGTGAAAAACATCACGAGGTGGTGCGCCTTGTATAGGTGTATGTTACATTAGATTTACTAGTAGGAGTGAGAAAAACATCACGGGGTGGTGCGCATTGTATGGGTGTGTGTTACATTACATTCACTTGTAGCAGTGAGAAAAACCTCACGGGGTGGTGCACATTGTATGGGTGTGTGTTACATTAGATTCACTAGTAGGAGTGAGAAAAACATCACGGGGTGGTGCGCATTGTATGGGTGTGTGTTACATTAGATTCACTAGTAGGAGTGAGAAAAACATCACGGGGTGGTGCGCATTGTATGTGTGTGTGTTACATTACATTCACTAGTAGGAGTGAGAAAAACATCACGGGGTGGTGCGCATTGTATGGGTGTGTGTTACATTAGATTCACTAGTAGGAGTGAGAAAAACATCACGGGGTGCTGCGCATTGTATGGGTGTGTGTTACATTACATTCACTAGTAGGAGTGAGAAAAACATCACGGTCTGTGCGCATTGTATGGGTGTGTGTTTCATTAGATTCACTAGTAGGAGTGAGATAAACATCACGGGGTGGTGCGCATTGTATGGGTGTGTGTTACATTAGATTCACTAGTAGGAGTGAGAAAAACATCACGGGGTGGTGCGCATTGTATGGGTGTGTGTTACATTAGATTCACTAGTAGCATTGAGAAAAACATCACGGGGTGGTGCGCATTGTATGGGTGCGTGTTACATTACATTCACTAGTAGGAGTGAGAAAAACATCACGGGGTGGTGCGCATTGTATGGGTGTGTGTTACATTACATTCACTAGTAGGAGTGAGAAAAACATCACGGGGTGGTGCGCATTGTATGGGTGTGTGTTACATTAGATTCACAATTAGCAGTGAGAAAAACATCCCGTGGTGGTGCGCATTGTATGGGTGCGTGTCACATTAGATTCACTAGTAGGAGTGAGAAAAACATCACGGGGTGGTGCGCATTGTATGGGTGCGTGTCACATTAGATTCACTAGTAGCAGTGAGAAAAACATCACGGGGTGGTGCGCATTGTATGGGTGTGTGTTACATTAGATTCACTAGTAGGAGTGAGAAAAACATCACGGGGTGGTGCGCCTTGTATGGGTGTGTGTTACATTAGATTCACTAGTAGGAGTGAGCAAAACATCACGGGGTGGTGCGCCCTGTATGGGTGTGTGTTACATTAGATTCACTAGTAGGAGTGAGCAAAACATCACGGGGTGGTGCGCCTTGTATGGGTGTGTGTTACATTACATTCACTAGTAGGAGTGAGAAAAACATCACGGGGTTGTGCGCCTTGTATGGCTGTGTGTTACATTACATTCACTAGTAGGAGTGAGAAAAACATCACGGGGTGGTGCGCCTTGTATGGGTGTGTGTTACATTACATTCACTAGTAGGAGTGAGAAAAACATCACGGGGTGGTGCGCCTTGTATGGTTGTGTGTTACATTAGATTCACTAGTAGGAGTGAGAAAAACATCACGGGGTGGTGCGCCTTGTATGGGTGTGTGTTACATTAGATTCACTAGTAGCAGTGAGAAAAACATCACGGGGTGGTGCGCCTTGTATGGGTGTGTGTTACATTTGATTCACTAGTAGGAGTGAGAAAAGCATCACGGGGTGGTGCGCCTTGTATGGGTGTGTGTTACATTAGATTCACTAGTAGGAGTGAGAAAAACATCACGGGGTGGTGCGCCTTGTATGGGTGTGTGTTACATTACATTCACTAGTAGGAGTGAGAAAAACATCACGGGGTGGTGCGCCTTGTATGGGTGTGTGTTACATTACATTCACTAGTAGGAGTGAGAAAAACATCACGGGGTGGTGCGCCTTGTATGGGTGTGTGTTACATTAGATTCACTAGTAGGAGTGTGAAAAACATCACGGGGTGGTGCGCCTTGTATAGGTGTATGTTACATTAGATTTACTAGTAGGAGTGAGAAAAACATCACGGGGTGGTGCGCATTGTATGGGTGTGTGTTACATTACATTCACTTGTAGCAGTGAGAAAAACCTCACGGGGTGGTGCACATTGTATGGGTGTGTGTTACATTAGATTCACTAGTAGGAGTGAGAAAAACATCACGGGGTGGTGCGCATTGTATGGGTGTGTGTTACATTAGATTCACTAGTAGGAGTGAGAAAAACATCACGGGGTGGTGCGCATTGTATGGGTGTGTGTTACATTACATTCACTAGTAGGAGTGAGAAAAACATCACGGGGTGGTGCGCATTGTATGGGTGTGTGTTACATTAGATTCACTAGTAGGAGTGAGAAAAACATCACGGGGTGCTGCGCATTGTATGGGTGTGTGTTACATTACATTCACTAGTAGGAGTGAGAAAAACATCACGGTCTGTGCGCATTGTATGGGTGTGTGTTTCATTAGATTCACTAGTAGGAGTGAGAAAAACATCACGGGGTGGTGCGCATTGTATGGGTGTGTGTTACATTAGATTCATTAGTAGGAGTGAGAAAAACATCACGGGGTGGTGCGCATTGTATGGGTGTGTGTTACATTAGATTCACTAGTAGCATTGAGAAAAACATCACGGGGTGGTGCGCATTGTATGGGTGCGTGTTACATTACATTCACTAGTAGGAGTGAGAAAAACATCACGGGGTGGTGCGCATTGTATGGGTGTGTGTTACATTACATTCACTAGTAGGAGTGAGAAAAACATCACGGGGTGGTGCGCATTGTATGGGTGTGTGTTACATTAGATTCACTAGTAGCAGTGAGAAAAACATCCCGTGGTGGTGCGCATTGTATGGGTGCGTGTCACATTAGATTCACTAGTAGGAGTGAGGAAAACATCACGGGGTGGTGCGCATTGTATGGGTGCGTGTTACATTAGATTCACTAGTAGCAGTGAGAAAAACATCACGGGGTGGTGCGCATTGTATGGGTGTGTGTTACATTAGATTCACTAGTAGGAGTGAGAAAAACATCACGGGGTGGTGCGCCTTGTATGGGTGTGTGTTACATTAGATTCACTAGTAGGAGTGAGCAAAACATCACGGGGTGGTGCGCCCTGTATGGGTGTGTGTTACATTAGATTCACTAGTAGGAGTGAGCAAAACATCACGGGGTGGTGCGCCTTGTATGGGTGTGTGTTACATTACATTCACTAGTAGGAGTGAGAAAAACATCACGGGGTGGTGCGCCTTGTATGGCTGTGTGTTACATTACATTCACTAGTAGGAGTGAGAAAAACATCACGGGGTGGTGCGCCTTGTATGGGTGTGTGTTACATTACATTCACTAGTAGGAGTGAGAAAAACATCACGGGGTGGTGCGCCTTGTATGGTTGTGTGTTACATTAGATTCACTAGTAGGAGTGAGAAAAACATCACGGGGTGGTGCGCCTTGTATGGGTGTGTGTTACATTAGATTCACTAGTAGCAGTGAGAAAAACATCACGGGGTGGTGCGCCTTGTATGGGTGTGTGTTACATTTGATTCACTAGTAGGAGTGAGAAAAACATCACGGGGTGGTGCGCCTTGTATGGGTGTGTGTTACATTAGATTCACTAGTAGGAGGGAGAAAAACATCACGGGGTGGTGCGCCTTGTATGGGTGTGTGTTACATTAGATTCACTAGTAGGAGTGAGAAAAACATCACGGGGTGGTGCGCCTTGTATGGGTGTGTGTTAGATTAGATTCACTAGTAGGAGTGAGAAAAACATCACGGGGTGGTTCGCCTTGTATGGGTGTGTGTTACATTACATTCACTAGTAGGAGTGAGAAAAACATCACGGGGTGGTGTGCCTTGTATGCGTGTGTGTTACATTAGATTCACTAGTAGGAGTGAGAAAAACATCACGGGGTGGTGCGCCTTGTATGGGTGTGTGTTACATTAGATTCACTAGTAGGAGTGAGAAAAACCTCACGGGGTGGTGCGCATTGTATGGGTGTGTGTTACATTACATTCACTAGTAGGAGTGAGAAAAACCTCACCGGGTGGTGCGCCTTGTATGGGTGTGTGTTACATTACATTCACTAGTAGGAGTGAGAAAAACCTCACGGGGTGGTGCGCCTTGTATGGGTGTGTGTTACATTACATTCACTAGTAGGAGTGAGAAAAACATCACGGGGTGGTGCGCATTGTATGGGTGTGTGTTACATTAGATTCACTAGTAGGAGTGAGAAAAACATCACGGGGTGGTGCGCATTGTATGGGTGTGTGTTACATTAGATTCACTAGTAGCAGTGAGAAAAACATCACGGGGTGGTGCGCATTGTATGGGTGTGTGTTACATTAGATTCACTAGTAGCAGTGAGAAAAACATCACGGGGTGGTGCGCATTGTATGGGTGTGTGTTACATTAGATTCACTAGTAGCAGTGAGAAAAACATCACGGGGTGGTGCGCCTTGTATGGGTGTGTGTTAAATTACATTCACTAGTAGGAGTGAGAAAAACATCACGGGGTGGTGCGCCTTGTATGGGTGTGTGTTACATTACATTCACTAGTAGGAGTGAGAAAAACATCACGGGGTGGTGCGCCTTGTATGGGTTTGTGTTACATTAGATTCACTAGTAGGAGTGTGAAAAACATCACGGGGTGGTGCGACTTGTATGGGTGTATGTTACATTAGATTCACTAGTAGGAGTGAGAAAAACATCACGGGGTGGTGCGCATTGTATGGGTGTGTGTTACATTACATTCACTTGTAGCAGTGAGAAAAACCTCACGGGGTGGTGCGCATTGTATGGGTGTGTGTTACATAAGATTCACTAGTAGGAGTGAGAAAAACATCACGGGGTGGTGCGCATTGTATGGGTGTGTGTTACATTAGATTCACTAGTAGGAGTGAGAAAAACATCACGGGGTGGTGCGCATTGTATGGGTGTGTGTTACATTACATTCACTAGTAGGAGTGAGAAAAACATCACGGGGTGGTGCGCATTGTATGGGTGTGTGTTACATTAGATTCACTAGTAGGAGTGAGAAAAACATCACGGGGTGCTGCGCATTGTATGGGTGTGTGTTACGTTACATTCACTAGTAGGAGTGAGAAAAACATCACGGGGTGGTGCGCATTGTATGGGTGTGTGTTACATTACATTCACTAGTAGGAGTGAGAAAAACATCACGGGGTGGTGCGCATTGTATGGGTGTGTGTTACATTAGATTCACTAGTAGGAGTTAGAAAAACATCACGGGGTGGTGCGCATTGTATGGGTGTGTGTTACATTAGATTCACTAGTAGCAGTGAGAAAAACATCACGGGGTGGTGCGCATTGTATGGGTGCGTGTTACATTACATTCACTAGTAGGAGTGAGAAAAACATCACGGGGTGGTGCGCATTGTATGGGTGTGTGTTACCTTACATTCACTAGTAGGAGTGAGAAAAACATCACGGGGTGGTGCGCATTGTATGTGTGTGTTACATTAGATTCACTAGTAGGAGTGAGAAAAACATCACGGGGTGGTGCGCATTGTATGGGTGTGTGTTACATTAGATTCACTAGTAGCAGTGAGAAAAACATCCCGTGGTGGTGCGCATTGTATGGGTGCGTGTTACATTAGATTCACTAGTAGGAGTGAGAAAAACATCACGGGGTGGTGCGCATTGTATGGGTGCGTGTTACATTAGATTCACTAGTAGCAGTGAGAAAAACATCACGGGGTGGTGCGCATTGTATGGGTGCGTGTTACATTAGATTCACTAGTAGGAGTGAGAAAAACATCACGGGGTGGTGCGCATTGTATGGGTGTGTGTTACATTAGATTCACTAGTAGGAGTGAGAAAAACATCACGGGGTGGTGCGCATTGTATGGGTGTGTGTTACATTAGATTCACTAGTAGCAGTGAGTAAAACATCACGGGGTGGTGCGCCTTGTATGGGTGTGTGTTACATTACATTCACTAGTAGCAGTGAGAAAAACATCACGGGGTGGTGCGCCTTGTATGGGTGTGTGTTACATTACATTCACTAGTAGGAGTGAGAAAAACATCACGGGGTGGTGCGCCTTGTATGGGTGTGTGTTACATTAGATTCACTATTAGGAGTGAGAAAAATATCACGGGGTGGTGCGCCTTGTATGGGTGTGTGTTACATTAGATTCACTAGTAGGAGTGAGAAAAACATCACGGGGTGGTGCGCCTTGTATGGGTGTGTGTTACATTAGATTCACTAGTAGGAGTGAGCAAAACATCACGGGGTGGTGCGCCCTGTATGGGTGTGTGTTACATTAGATTCACTAGTAGGAGTGAGCAAAACATCACGGGGTGGTGCGCCTTGTATGGCTGTGTGTTACATTACATTCACTAGTAGGAGTGAGAAAAACATCACGGGGTGGTGCGCCTTGTATGGCTGTGTGTTACATTACATTCACTAGTAGGAGTGAGAAAAACATCACGGGGTGGTGCGCCTTGTATGGGTGTGTGTTACATTACATTCACTAGTAGGAGTGAGAAAAACATCACGTGGTGGTGCGCCTTGTATGGGTGTGTGTTACATTAGATTCACTAGTAGGAGTGAGAAAAACATCACGGGGTGGTGCGCCTTGTATGGGTGTGTGTTACATTAGATTCACTAGTAGGAGTGAGAAAAACATCACGGGGTGGTGCGCCTTGTATGGGTGTGTGTTACATTTGATTCACTAGTAGGAGTGAGAAAAACATCACGTGGTGGTGCGCCTTGTATGGGTGTGTGTTACATTAGATTCACTAGTAGGAGTGAGAAAAACATCACGGGGTGGTGCGCCCTGTATGGGTGTGTGTTACATTAGATTCACTAGTAGGAGTGAGAAAAACATCACGGGGTGGTGCGCCTTGTATGGGTGTGTGTTACATTAGATTCACTAGTAGGAGTGAGAAAAACATCACGGGGTGGTGCGAATTGTATGGGTGTGTGTTACATAAGATTCACTAGTAGGAGTGAGAAAAACATCACGGTGTGGTGCGCCTTGTATGGGTGTGTGTTACATTACATTCACTAGTAGGAGTGAGAAAAACATCACGGGGTGGTGCGCCCTGTATGGGTGTGTGTTACATTACATTCACTAGTAGGAGTGAGAAAAACATCACGGGGTGGTGCGCATTGTATGGGTGTGTGTTACATTAGATTCACTAGTAGCAGTGAGAAAAACATCACGGGGTGGTGCGCATTGTATGGGTGTGTGTTACATTAGATTCACTAGTAGCAGTGAGAAAAACATCACGGGGTGGTGCGCATTGTATGGGTGTGTGTTACATTAGATTCACTAGTAGCAGTGAGAAAAACATCACGGGGTGGTGTGCATTGTATGGGTGTGTGTTACATTAGGTTCACTAGTAGCAGTGAGAAAAACATCACGGGGTGGTGCGCCTTGTATGGGTGTGTGTTAAATTACATTCACTAGTAGGAGTGAGAAAAACATCACGGGGTGGTGCGCCTTGTATGGGTGTGTGTTACATTACATTCACTAGTAGGAGTGAGAAAAACATCACGGGGTGGTGCGCCTTGTATGGGTGTGTGTTACATTAGATTCACTAGTAGGAGTGAGAAAAACATCACGTGGTGGTGCGCCTTGTATGGGTGTGTGTTACATTAGATTCACTAGTAGGAGTGAGAAAAACATCACGGGGTGGTGCGCCTTGTATGGGTGTGTGTTACATTAGATTCACTAGTAGGAGTGAGAAAAACATCACGGGGTGGTGCGCCTTGTATGGGTGTGTGTTACATTTGATTCACTAGTAGGAGTGAGAAAAACATCACGTGGTGGTGCGCCTTGTATGGGTGTGTGTTACATTAGATTCACTAGTAGGAGTGAGAAAAACATCACGGGGTGGTGCGCCCTGTATGGGTGTGTGTTACATTAGATTCACTAGTAGGAGTGAGAAAAACATCACGGGGTGGTGCGCCTTGTATGGGTGTGTGTTACATTAGATTCACTAGTAGGAGTGAGAAAAACATCACGGGGTGGTGCGAATTGTATGGGTGTGTGTTACATAAGATTCACTAGTAGGAGTGAGAAAAACATCACGGGGTGGTGCGCCTTGTATGGGTGTGTGTTACATTACATTCACTAGTAGGAGTGAGAAAAACATCACGGGGTGGTGCGCCTTGTATGGGTGTGTGTTACATTACATTCACTAGTAGGAGTGAGAAAAACATCACGGGGTGGTGCGCATTGTATGGGTGTATGTTACATTAGATTCACTAGTAGCAGTGAGAAAAACATCACGGGGTGGTGCGCATTGTATGGGTGTGTGTTACATTAGATTCACTAGTAGCAGTGAGAAAAACATCACGGGGTGGTGCGCATTGTATGGGTGTGTGTTACATTAGATTCACTAGTAGCAGTGAGAAAAACATCACGGGGTGGTGTGCATTGTATGGGTGTGTGTTACATTAGGTTCACTAGTAGCAGTGAGAAAAACATCACGGGGTGGTGCGCCTTGTATGGGTGTGTGTTAAATTACATTCACTATTAGGAGTGAGAAAAACATCACGGGGTGGTGCGCCTTGTATGGGTGTGTGTTACATTACATTCACTAGTAGGAGTGAGAAAAACATCACGGGGTGGTGCGCCTTGTATGGGTGTGTGTTACATTAGATTCACTAGTAGGAGTGTGAAAAACATCACGGGGTGGTGCGCCTTGTATAGGTGTATGTTACATTAGATTTACTAGTAGGAGTGAGAAAAACATCACGGGGTGGTGCGCATTGTATGGGTGTGTGTTACATTACATTCACTTGTAGCAGTGAGAAAAACCTCACGGGGTGGTGCACATTGTATGGGTGTGTGTTACATTAGATTCACTAGTAGGAGTGAGAAAAACATCACGGGGTGGTGCGCATTGTATGGGTGTGTGTTACATTAGATTCACTAGTAGGAGTGAGAAAAACATCACGGGGTGGTGCGCATTGTATGGGTGTGTGTTACATTACATTCACTAGTAGGAGTGAGAAAAACATCACGGGGTGGTGCGCATTGTATGGGTGTGTGTTACATTAGATTCACTAGTAGGAGTGAGAAAAACATCACGGGGTGCTGCGCATTGTATGGGTGTGTGTTACATTACATTCACTAGTAGGAGTGAGAAAAACATCACGGTCTGTGCGCATTGTATGGGTGTGTGTTTAATTAGATTCACTAGTAGGAGTGAGAAAAACATCACGGGGTGGTGCGCATTGTATGGGTGTGTGTTACATTAGATTCACTAGTAGGAGTGAGAAAAACATCACGGGGTGGTGCGCATTGTATGGGTGTGTGTTACATTAGATTCACTAGTAGCATTGAGAAAAACATCACGGGGTGGTGCGCATTGTATGGGTGCGTGTTACATTACATTCACTAGTAGGAGTGAGAAAAACATCACGGGGTGGTGCGCATTGTATGGGTGTGTGTTACATAAGATTCACTAGTAGGAGTGAGAAAAACATCACGGGGTGGTGCGCATTGTATGGGTGTGTGTTACATTAGATTCACTAGTAGCAGTGAGAAAAACATCCCGTGGTGGTGCGCATTGTATGGGTGCGTGTCACATTAGATTCACTAGTAGGAGTGAGAAAAACATCACGGGGTGGTGCGCATTGTATGGGTGCGTGTTACATTAGATTCACTAGTAGCAGTGAGAAAAACATCACGGGGTGGTGCGCATTGTATGGGTGTGTGTTACATTAGATTCACTAGTAGGAGTGAGAAAAACATCACGGGGTGGTGCGCCTTGTATGGGTGTGTGTTACATTAGATTCACTAGTAGGAGTGAGCAAAACATCACGGGGTGGTGCGCCCTGTATGGGTGTGTGTTACATTAGATTCACTAGTAGGAGTGAGCAAAACATCACGGGGTGGTGCGCCTTGTATGGGTGTGTGTTACATTACATTCACTAGTAGGAGTGAGAAAAATATCACGGGGTGGTGCGCCTTGTATGGCTGTGTGTTACATTACATTCACTAGTAGGAGTGAGAAAAACATCACGGGGTGGTGCGCCTTGTATGGGTGTGTGTTACATTACATTCACTAGTAGGAGTGAGAAAAACATCACGGGGTGGTGCGCCTTGTATGGTTGTGTGTTACATTAGATTCACTAGTAGGAGTGAGAAAAACATCACGGGGTGGTGCGCCTTGTATGGGTGTGTGTTACATTAGATTCACTAGTAGCAGTGAGAAAAACATCACGGGGTGGTGCGCCTTGTATGGGTGTGTGTTACATTTGATTCACTAGTAGGAGTGAGAAAAACATCACGGGGTGGTGCGCCTTGTATGGGTGTGTGTTACATTAGATTCACTAGTAGGAGTGAGAAAAACATCACGGGGTGGTGCGCCTTGTATGGGTGTGTGTTACATTAGATTCACTAGTAGGAGTGAGAAAAACATCACGGGGTGGTGCGCATTGTATGGGTGTGTGTTACATTAGATTCACTAGTAGGAGTGAGAAAAACATCACGGGGTGGTGCGCCTTGTATGGGTGTGTGTTACATTAGATTCACTAGTAGGAGTGAGCAAAACATCACGGGGTGGTGCGCCCTGTATGGGTGTGTGTTACATTAGATTCACTAGTAGGAGTGAGCAAAACATCACGGGGTGGTGCGCCTTGTATGGCTGTGTGTTACATTACATTCACTAGTAGGAGTGAGAAAAACATCACGGGGTGGTGCGCCTTGTATGGCTGTGTGTTACATTACATTCACTAGTAGGAGTGAGAAAAACATCACGGGGTGGTGCGCCTTGTATGGGTGTGTGTTACATTACATTCACTAGTAGGAGTGAGAAAAACATCACGTGGTGGTGCGCCTTGTATGGGTGTGTGTTACATTAGATTCACTAGTAGGAGTGAGAAAAACATCACGGGGTGGTGCGCCTTGTATGGGTGTGTGTTACATTAGATTCACTAGTAGGAGTGAGAAAAACATCACGGGGTGGTGCGCCTTGTATGGGTGTGTGTTACATTTGATTCACTAGTAGGAGTGAGAAAAACATCACGTGGTGGTGCGCCTTGTATGGGTGTGTGTTACATTAGATTCACTAGTAGGAGTGAGAAAAACATCACGGGGTGGTGCGCCCTGTATGGGTGTGTGTTACATTAGATTCACTAGTAGGAGTGAGAAAAACATCACGGGGTGGTGCGCCTTGTATGGGTGTGTGTTACATTAGATTCACTAGTAGGAGTGAGAAAAACATCACGGGGTGGTGCGAATTGTATGGGTGTGTGTTACATAAGATTCACTAGTAGGAGTGAGAAAAACATCACGGTGTGGTGCGCCTTGTATGGGTGTGTGTTACATTACATTCACTAGTAGGAGTGAGAAAAACATCACGGGGTGGTGCGCCCTGTATGGGTGTGTGTTACATTACATTCACTAGTAGGAGTGAGAAAAACATCACGGGGTGGTGCGCATTGTATGGGTGTGTGTTACATTAGATTCACTAGTAGCAGTGAGAAAAACATCACGGGGTGGTGCGCATTGTATGGGTGTGTGTTACATTAGATTCACTAGTAGCAGTGAGAAAAACATCACGGGGTGGTGCGCATTGTATGGGTGTGTGTTACATTAGATTCACTAGTAGCAGTGAGAAAAACATCACGGGGTGGTGTGCATTGTATGGGTGTGTGTTACATTAGGTTCACTAGTAGCAGTGAGAAAAACATCACGGGGTGGTGCGCCTTGTATGGGTGTGTGTTAAATTACATTCACTAGTAGGAGTGAGAAAAACATCACGGGGTGGTGCGCCTTGTATGGGTGTGTGTTACATTACATTCACTAGTAGGAGTGAGAAAAACATCACGGGGTGGTGCGCCTTGTATGGGTGTGTGTTACATTAGATTCACTAGTAGGAGTGAGAAAAACATCACGTGGTGGTGCGCCTTGTATGGGTGTGTGTTACATTAGATTCACTAGTAGGAGTGAGAAAAACATCACGGGGTGGTGCGCCTTGTATGGGTGTGTGTTACATTAGATTCACTAGTAGGAGTGAGAAAAACATCACGGGGTGGTGCGCATTGTATGGGTGTGTGTTACATTTGATTCACTAGTAGGAGTGAGAAAAACATCACGTGGTGGTGCGCCTTGTATGGGTGTGTGTTACATTAGATTCACTAGTAGGAGTGAGAAAAACATCACGGGGTGGTGCGCCCTGTATGGGTGTGTGTTACATTAGATTCACTAGTAGGAGTGAGAAAAACATCACGGGGTGGTGCGCCTTGTATGGGTGTGTGTTACATTAGATTCACTAGTAGGAGTGAGAAAAACATCACGGGGTGGTGCGAATTGTATGGGTGTGTGTTACATAAGATTCACTAGTAGGAGTGAGAAAAACATCACGGGGTGGTGCGCCTTGTATGGGTGTGTGTTACATTACATTCACTAGTAGGAGTGAGAAAAACATCACGGGGTGGTGCGCCTTGTATGGGTGTGTGTTACATTACATTCACTAGTAGGAGTGAGAAAAACATCACGGGGTGGTGCGCATTGTATGGGTGTGTGTTACATTAGATTCACTAGTAGCAGTGAGAAAAACATCACGGGGTGGTGCGCATTGTATGGGTGTGTGTTACATTAGATTCACTAGTAGCAGTGAGAAAAACATCACGGGGTGGTGCGCATTGTATGGGTGTTTGTTACATTAGATTCACTAGTAGCAGTGAGAAAAACATCACGGGGTGGTGTGCATTGTATGGGTGTGTGTTACATTAGGTTCACTAGTAGCAGTGAGAAAAACATCACGGGGTGGTGCGCCTTGTATGGGTGTGTGTTAAATTACATTCACTATTAGGAGTGAGAAAAACATCACGGGGTGGTGCGCCTTGTATGGGTGTGTGTTACATTACATTCACTAGTAGGAGTGAGAAAAACATCACGGGGTGGTGCGCCTTGTATGGGTGTGTGTTACATTAGATTCACTAGTAGGAGTGTGAAAAACATCACGGGGTGGTGCGCCTTGTATAGGTGTATGTTACATTAGATTTACTAGTAGGAGTGAGAAAAACATCACGGGGTGGTGCGCATTGTATGGGTGTGTGTTACATTACATTCACTTGTAGCAGTGAGAAAAACCTCACGGGGTGGTGCACATTGTATGGGTGTGTGTTACATTAGATTCACTAGTAGGAGTGAGAAAAACATCACGGGGTGGTGCGCATTGTATGGGTGTGTGTTACATTAGATTCACTAGTAGGAGTGAGAAAAACATCACGGGGTGGTGCGCATTGTATGGGTGTGTGTTACATTACATTCACTAGTAGGAGTGAGAAAAACATCACGGGGTGGTGCGCATTGTATGGGTGTGTGTTACATTAGATTCACTAGTAGGAGTGAGAAAAACATCACGGGGTGCTGCGCATTGTATGGGTGTGTGTTACATTACATTCACTAGTAGGAGTGAGAAAAACATCACGGTCTGTGCGCATTGTATGGGTGTGTGTTTCATTAGATTCACTAGTAGGAGTGAGAAAAACATCACGGGGTGGTGCGCATTGTATGGGTGTGTGTTACATTAGATTCACTAGTAGGAGTGAGAAAAACATCACGGGGTGGTGCGCATTGTATGGGTGTGTGTTACATTAGATTCACTAGTAGCATTGAGAAAAACATCACGGGGTGGTGCGCATTGTATGGGTGCGTGTTACATTACATTCACTAGTAGGAGTGAGAAAAACATCACGGGGTGGTGCGCATTGTATGGGTGTGTGTTACATAAGATTCACTAGTAGGAGTGAGAAAAACATCACGGGGTGGTGCGCATTGTATGGGTGTGTGTTACATTAGATTCACTAGTAGCAGTGAGAAAAACATCCCGTGGTGGTGCGCATTGTATGGGTGCGTGTCACATTAGATTCACTAGTAGGAGTGAGAAAAACATCACGGGGTGGTGCGCATTGTATGGGTGCGTGTTACATTAGATTCACTAGTAGCAGTGAGAAAAACATCACGGGGTGGTGCGCATTGTATGGGTGTGTGTTACATTAGATTCACTAGTAGGAGTGAGAAAAACATCACGGGGTGGTGCGCCTTGTATGGGTGTGTGTTACATTAGATTCACTAGTAGGAGTGAGCAAAACATCACGGGGTGGTGCGCCCTGTATGGGTGTGTGTTACATTAGATTCACTAGTAGGAGTGAGCAAAACATCACGGGGTGGTGCGCCTTGTATGGGTGTGTGTTACATTACATTCACTAGTAGGAGTGAGAAAAATATCACGGGGTGGTGCGCCTTGTATGGCTGTGTGTTACATTACATTCACTAGTAGGAGTGAGAAAAACATCACGGGGTGGTGCGCCTTGTATGGGTGTGTGTTACATTACATTCACTAGTAGGAGTGAGAAAAACATCACGGGGTGGTGCGCCTTGTATGGTTGTGTGTTACATTAGATTCACTAGTAGGAGTGAGAAAAACATCACGGGGTGGTGCGCCTTGTATGGGTGTGTGTTACATTAGATTCACTAGTAGCAGTGAGAAAAACATCACGGGGTGGTGCGCCTTGTATGGGTGTGTGTTACATTTGATTCACTAGTAGGAGTGAGAAAAACATCACGGGGTGGTGCGCCTTGTATGGGTGTGTGTTACATTAGATTCACTAGTAGGAGTGAGAAAAACATCACGGGGTGGTGCGCCTTGTATGGGTGTGTGTTACATTAGATTCACTAGTAGGAGTGAGAAAAACATCACGGGGTGGTGCGCCTTGTATGGGTGTGTGTTACATTAGATTCACTAGTAGGAGTGAGAAAAACATCACGGGGTGGTTCGCCTTGTATGGGTGTGTGTTACATTACATGCACTAGTAGGAGTGAGAAAAACATCACGGGGTGGTGTGCCTTGTATGCGTGTGTGTTACATTAGATTCACTAGTAGGAGTGAGAAAAACATCACGGGGTGGTGCGCCTTGTATGGGTGTGTGTTACATTAGATTCACTAGTAGGAGTGAGAAAAACCTCACGGGGTGGTGCGCATTGTATGGGTGTGTGTTACATTACATTCACTAGTAGGGTGAGAAAAACCTCAGGGGTGGTGCGCCTTGTATGGGTGTGTGTTACATTACATTCACTAGTAGGAGTGAGAAAAACCTCACCGGGTGGTGCGCATTGTATGGGTGTGTGTTACATTACATTCACTAGTAGGAGTGAGAAAAACCTCACGGTGTGGTGCGCATTGTATGGGTGTGTGTTACATTAGATTCACTAGCAGCAGGGAGAAAAACATCACGGGGTGGTGCGCATTGTATGGGTGTGTGTTACATTAGATTCACTAGCAGCAGTGAGAGAAACATCACGGGGTGGTGCGCATTGTATGGGTGTGTGTTACATTACATTCACTAGTAGCAGTGAGAGAAACATCACGGTGTGGTGCGCATTGTATGGGTGTGTGTTACATTAGATTCACTAGTAGGAGTGAGAAAAACATCACGGGGTGGTGCGCATTGTATGGGTGTGTGTTACATTACATTCACTAGTAGCAGTGAGAAAAACATCACGGGGTGGTGCGCATTGTATGGGTGTGTGTTACATTACATTCACTAGTAGGAGTGAGAAAAACATCACGGGGTGGTGCGCCTTGTATGGGTGTGTGTTATATTACATTCACTAGTAGCAGTGAGAAAAACATCACGGGGTGGTGCGCATTGTATGGGTGTGTGTTAAATTAGATTCACTGGTAGCAGTGAGAAAAACATCACGGGGTGGTGCGCATTGTATGGGTGTGTGTTACATTACATTCACTGGTAGCAGTGAGAAAAACATCACGGGGTGGTGCGCATTGTATGGGTGTGTGTTACATTAGATTCACTGGTAGCAGTGAGAAAAACATCACGGGGTGGTGCGCATTGTATGGGTGTGTGTTACATTAGATTCACTAGTAGCAGTGAGAAAAACATCACGGGGTGGTGCGCCTTGTATGGGTGTGTGTTAAATTACATTCACTAGTAGGAGTGAGAAAAACATCACGGGGTGGTGCGCCTTGTATGGGTGTGTGTTACATTACATTCACTAGTAGGAGTGAGAAAAACATCACGGGGTGGTGCGCCTTGTATGGGTGTGTATTACATTAGATTCACTAGTAGGAGTGTGAAAAACATCACGGGGTGGTGCGCATTGTATGGGTGTGTGTTACATTACATTCACTTGTAGCAGTGAGAAAAACCTCACGGGGTGGTGCGCATTGTATGGGTGTGTGTTACATTAGATTCACTATTAGGAGTGAGAAAAACATCACGGGGTGGTGCGCCTTGTATGGGTGTGTGTTACATTAGATTCACTAGTAGGAGTGAGAAAAACCTCACGGGGTGGTGCGCATTGTATGGGTGTGTGTTACATTACATTCACTAGTAGGAGTGAGAAAAACCTCACGGGGTGGTGCGCCTTGTATGGGTGTGTGTTACATTACATTCACTAGTAGGAGTGAGAAAAACCTCACGGGGTGGTGCGCCTTGTATGGGTGTGTGTTACATTACATTCACTAGTAGGAGTGAGAAAAACCTCACGGGGTGGTGCGCATTGTATGGGTGTGTGTTACATTACATTCACTAGTAGGAGTGAGAAAAACCTCACGGGGTGGTGCGCATTGTATTAGTGTGTGTTACATTAGATTCACTAGCAGCAGTGAGAAAAACATCACGGGGTGGTGCGCATTGTATGGTTGTGTGTTACATTACATTCACTAGTAGGAGTGAGAAAAACATCATGGGGTGGTGCGCATTGTATGGGTGTATGTTACATTACATTCACTAGTACGAGTGAGAAAAACATCACGGGGTGGTGCGCATTGTATGGGTGTGTGTTACATTACATTCACTAGTAGGAGTGAGAAAAACATCACGGGGTGGTGCGCATTGTATGGGTGTGTGTTACATTACATTCACTAGTAGGAGTGAGAAAAACATCACGGGGTGGTGCGCATTGTATGGGTGTGTGTTACATTAGATTCACTAGTAGCAGTGAGTAAAACATCACGGGGTGGTGCGCCTTGTATGGGTGTGTGTTACATTACATTCACTAGTAGCAGTGAGAAAAACATCACGGGGTGGTGCACATTGTATGGGTGTGTGTTACATTACATTCACTAGTAGGAGTGAGAAAAACATCACGGGGTGGTGCGCCTTGTATGGGTGTGTGTTACATTACATTCACTATTAGGAGTGAGAAAAACATCACGGGGTGGTGCGCCTTGTATGGGTGTGTGTTACATTACATTCACTAGTAGGAGTGAGAAAAACATCACGGGGTGGTGCGCCTTGTATGGGTGTGTGTTACATTAGATTCACTAGTAGGAGTGAGCAAAACATCACGGGGTGGTGCGCCCTGTATGGGTGTGTGTTACATTAGATTCACTAGTAGGAGTGAGCAAAACATCACGGGGTGGTGCGCCTTGTATGGGTGTGTGTTACATTACATTCACTAGTAGGAGTGAGAAAAACATCACGGGGTGGTGCGCCTTGTATGGCTGTGTGTTACATTACATTCACTAGTAGGAGTGAGAAAAACATCACGGGGTGGTGCGCCTTGTATGGGTGTGTGTTACATTACATTCACTAGTAGGAGTGAGAAAAACATCACGGGGTGGTGCGCCTTGTATGGTTGTGTGTTACATTACATTCACTAGTAGGAGTGAGAAAAACATCACGGGGTGGTGCGCCTTGTATGGGTGTGTGTTACATTAGATTCACTAGTAGCAGTGAGAAAAACATCACGGGGTGGTGCGCCTTGTATGGGTGTGTGTTACATTTGATTCACTAGTAGCAGTGAGAAAAACATCACGGGGTGGTGCGCCTTGTATGGGTGTGTGTTACATTAGATTCACTAGTAGGAGTGAGCAAAACATCACGGGGTGGTGCGCCTTGTATGGGTGTGTGTTACATTAGATTCACTAGTAGGAGTGAGAAAAACATCACGGGGTGGTGCGCCTTGTATGGGTGTGTGTTACATTAGATTCACTAGTAGGAGTGAGAAAAACATCACGGGGTGGTGCGCCTTGTATGGGTGTGTGTTACATTAGATTCACTAGTAGGAGTGAGAAAAACATCACGGGGTGGTTCGCCTTGTATGGGTGTGTGTTACATTACATTCACTAGTAGGAGTGAGAAAAACATTACGGGGTGGTGCGCCTTGTATGGGTGTGTGTTACATTAGATTCACTAGTAGGAGTGAGAAAAACCTCACGGGGTGGTGCGCATTGTATGGGTGTGTGTTACATTACATTCACTAGTAGGAGTGAGAAAAACCTCACGGGGTGGTGCGCCTTGTATGGGTGTGTGTTACATTACATTCACTAGTAGGGTGAGAAAAACCTCACGGGGTGGTGCGCCTTGTATGGGTGTGTGTTACATTACATTCACTAGTAGGAGTGAGAAAAACCTCACGGGGTGGTGCGCATTGTATGGGTGTGTGTTACATTACATTCACTAGTAGGAGTGAGAAAAACCTCACGGGGTGGTGCGCATTGTATGGGTGTGTGTTACATTAGATTCACTAGCAGCAGTGAGAAAAACATCACGGGGTGGTGCGCATTGTATGGGTGTGTGTTACATTAGATTCACTAGCAGCAGTGAGAGAAACATCACGGGGTGGTGCGCATTGTATGGGTGTGTGTTACATTACATTCACTAGTAGCAGTGAGAGAAACATCACGGTGTGGTGCGCATTGTATGGGTGTGTGTTACATTAGATTCACTAGTAGGAGTGAGAAAAACATCACGGGGTGGTGCGCATTGTATGGGTGTGTGTTACATTACATTCACTAGTAGCAGTGAGAAAAACATCACGGGGTGGTGCGCATTGTATGGGTGTGTGTTACATTACATTCACTCGTAGGAGTGAGAAAAACATCACGGGGTGGTGCGCCTTGTATGGGTGTGTGTTATATTACATTCACTAGTAGCAGTGAGAAAAACATCACGGGGTGGTGCGCATTGTATGGGTGTGTGTTACATTAGATTCACTAGTAGCAGTGAGAAAAACATCACGGGGTGGTGCGCATTGTATGGGTGTGTGTTACATTAGATTCACTGGTAGCAGTGAGAAAAACATCACGGGGTGGTGCGCATTGTATGGGTGTGTGTTACATTAGATTCACTGGTAGCAGTGAGAAAAACATCACGGGGTGGTGCGCATTGTATGGGTGTGTGTTACATTAGATTCACTAGTAGCAGTGAGAAAAACATCACGGGGTGGTGCGCCTTGTATGGGTGTGTGTTAAATTACATTCACTAGTAGGAGTGAGAAAAACATCACGGGGTGGTGCGCCTTGTATGGGTGTGTGTTACATTACATTCACTAGTAGGAGTGAGAAAAACCTCACGGGGTGGTGCGCATTGTATGGGTGTGTGTTACATTAGATTCACTAGCAGCAGTGAGAAAAACATCACGGGGTGGTGCGCATTGTATGGGTGTGTGTTACATTAGATTCACTAGCAGCAGTGAGAGAAACATCACGGGGTGGTGCGCATTGTATGGGTGTGTGTTACATTACATTCACTAGTAGCAGTGAGAGAAACATCACGGTGTGGTGCGCA
Organism: Cavia porcellus; assembly: GCF_034190915.1. NCBI lineage: Eukaryota > Metazoa > Chordata > Mammalia > Rodentia > Caviidae > Cavia > Cavia porcellus. The sequence continues at coordinate 55,588 of NW_026947642.1, read as the reverse complement.
TTGTATGGGTGTGTGTTACATTAGATTCACTAGTAGGAGTGAGAAAAACATCACGGGGTGGTGCGCATTGTATGGGTGTGTGTTACATTACATTCACTAGTAGCAGTGAGAAAAACATCACGGGGTGGTGCGCATTGTATGGGTGTGTGTTACATTACATTCACTAGTAGGAGTGAGAAAAACATCACGGGGTGGTGCGCCTTGTATGGGTGTGTGTTATATTACATTCACTAGTAGCAGTGAGAAAAACATCACGAGGTGGTGCGCATTGTATGGGTGTGTGTTACATTAGATTCACTAGTAGCAGTGAGAAAAACATCACGGGGTGGTGCGCATTGTATGGGTGTGTGTTACATTAGATTCACTGGTAGCAGTGAGAAAAACATCACGGGGTGGTGCGCATTGTATGGGTGTGTGTTACATTAGATTCACTGGTAGCAGTGAGAAAAACATCACGGGGTGGTGCGCATTGTATGGGTGTGTGTTACATTAGATTCACTAGTAGCAGTGAGAAAAACATCACGGGGTGGTGCGCCTTGTATGGGTGTGTGTTAAATTACATTCACTAGTAGGAGTGAGAAAAACATAAGGGGTGGTGCGCCTTGTATGGGTGTGTGTTACATTACGTTCACTAGTAGGAGTGAGAAAAACATCACGGGGTGGTGCGCCTTGTATGGGTGTGTATTACATTAGATTCACTAGTAGGAGTGTGAAAAACATCACGGGGTGGTGCGCATTGTATGGGTGTGTGTTACATTACATTCACTTGTAGCAGTGAGAAAAACCTCACGGGGTGGTGCGCATTGTATGGGTGTGTGTTACATTAGATTCACTAGTAGGAGTGAGAAAAACATCACGGGGTGGTGCGCCTTGTATGGGTGTGTGTTACATTAGATTCACTAGTAGGAGTGAGAAAAACCTCAAGGGGTGGTGCGCATTGTATGGGTGTGTGTTACATTACATTCACTAGTAGGAGTGAGAAAAACCTCACGGGGTGGTGCGCCTTGTATGGGTGTGTGTTACATTACATTCACTAGTAGGAGTGAGAAAAACCTCACGGGGTGGTGCGCCTTGTATGGGTGTGTGTTACATTACATTCACTAGTAGGAGTGAGAAAAACCTCACGGGGTGGTGCGCATTGTATGGGTGTGTGTTACATTACATTCACTAGTAGGAGTGAGAAAAACCTCACGGGGTGGTGCGCATTGTATGGGTGTGTGTTACATTAGATTCACTAGCAGCAGTGAGAAAAACATCACGGGGTGGTGCGCATTGTATGGGTGTGTGTTACATTACATTCACTAGTAGGAGTGAGAAAAACATCATGGGGTGGTGCGCATTGTATGGGTGTATGTTACATTACATTCACTAGTAGGAGTGAGAAAAACATCACGGGGTGGTGCGCATTGTATGGGTGTGTGTTACATTACATTCACTAGTAGGAGTGAGAAAAACATCACGGGGTGGTGCGCATTGTATGGGTGTGTGTTACATTAGATTCACTAGTAGGAGTGAGAAAAACATCACGGGGTGGGTGCGCATTGTATGGGTGTGTGTTACATTAGATTCACTAGTAGGAGTGAGAAAAACATCACGGGGTGGTGCGCATTGTATGGGTGTGTGTCACATTACATTCACTAGTAGCAGTGAGAAAAATATCACGGGGTGGTGCGCATTGTATGGGTGTGTGTTACATTAGATTCACTAGTAGGAGTGAGAAAAACATCACGGGGTGGTGCGCATTGTATGGGTGTGTGTTACATTACATTCACTAGTAGGACTGAGAAAAACATCACGGGGTGGTGCGCATTGTATGGGTGTGTGTTACTTTACATTCACTAGTAGGAGTGAGAAAAACATCACGGGGTGGTGCGCATTGTATGGGTGTGTGTTTCATTAGATTCACTAGTAGGAGTGAGAAAAAAATCACGGGGTGGTGCTCATTGTATGGGTGTGTGTTACATTAGATTCACTAGTAGGAGTGAGAAAAACATCACGGGGTGGTGCACATTTTATGGGTGTGTGTTACATTAGATTCAATAGTAGGAGTGAGAAAAACATCACGGGGTGGTGCGCATTGTATGGGTGTGTGTTGCATTAGATTCACTAGTAGCAGTGAGAAAAACATCACGGGGTGGTGCGCATTGTATGGGTGTGTGTTACATTAGATTCACTAGTAGGAGTGAGAAAAACATCACGGTGTGGTGCGCATTGTATGGGTGTGTGTTACATTACATTCACTACTAACAGTGAGAAAAACATCACGGGGTGGTGCGCATTGTATGGGTGTGTGTTACATTAGATTCACTAGTAGGAGTGAGAAAAACATCACGGGGTGGTGCGCATTGTATGGGTGTGTGTTACATTAGATTCACTAGTAGCAGTGAGTAAAACATCACGGGGTGGTGCGCATTGTATGGGTGTGTGTTACATTAGATTCACTAGTAGCAGTGAGAAAAACATCACGGGGTGGTGCGCCTTGTATGGGTGTGTGTTACATTACATTCACTAGTAGGAGTGAGAAAAACATCACGGGGTGGTGCGCCTTGTATGGGAGTGTGTTACATTAGATTCACTATTAGGAGTGAGAAAAACATCACGGGGTGGTGCGCCTTGTATGGGTGTGTGTTACATTAGATTCACTAGTAGGAGTGAGAAAAACATCACGGGGTGGTGCGCCTTGTATGGGTGTGTGTTACATTAGATTCACTAGTAGGAGTGAGCAAAACATCACGGGGTGGTGCGCCTTGTATGGGTGTGTCTTACATTAGATTCACTAGTAGAAGTGAGAAAAACATCACGGGGTGGTGCGCCTTGTATGGGTGTGTGTTACATTAGATTCACTAGTAGGAGTGAGAAAAACATCACGTGGCGGTGCGCATTGTATGGGTGTGTTTTACATTAGATTCACTAGTAGCAGTGAGAAAAACCTCACGGGGTGGTTCGCATTGTATGGGTGTGTGTTACATTACATTCACTAGTAGCAGTGAGAAAAACATCACGGGGTGGTGCGCATTGTATGGGTGTGCGTTACATTAGATTCACTAGTAGCAGTGAGAAAAACATCACGGGGTGGTGCGCATTGTATGGGTGTGCGTTACATTAGATTCACTAGTAGCAGTGAGAAAAACATCACGGGGTGGTGCGCATTGTATGGGTGTGCGTTACATTAGATTCACTAGTCGGAGTGAGAAAAACATCACGGGGTGGTGCGCATTGTATGGGTGTGTGTTACATTAGATTCACTAGTAGGAGTGAGAAAATCATCACGTGGTGGTGCGCATTGTATGGGTGTGTGTTACATTAGATTCACTAGTAGCAGTGAGAAAAACATCACGGGGTGGTGCGCATTTTATGGGTGTGTGTTACATTAGATTCACTAGTAGCAGTGAGAAAAACATCACGGGGTGGTGCGCATTGTATGGGTGTGTGTTACATTAGATTCACTAGTAGCAGTGAGAAAAACATCACGGGGTGGTGCGCATTGTATGGGTGTGTGTTACATTACATTCTCTAGTAGGAGTGAGAAAAACATCACGGGGTGGTGCGCATTGTATGGGTGTGTGTTACATTACATTCACTAGTAGGAGTGAGAAAAACATCACGGGGTGGTGCGCATTGTATGGGTGTGTGTTACATTAGATTCACTAGTAGCAGTGAGAAAAACATCACGGGGTGGTGCGCATTGTATGGGTGTGTGTTACATTAGATTCACTAGTAGCAGTGAGAAAAACATCACGGGGTGGTGCGCATTGTATGGGTGTGTGTTACATTACATTGACTAGTAGGAGTGAGAAAAACATCACGGGGTATTTCGCATTGTATGGGTGTGTGTTACATTACATTCACTAGTAGGAGTGAGAAAAACATCACGGGGTGGTGCGCATTGTATGTGTGTGTTACATTAGATTCACTAGTAGGAGTGAGAAAAACATCACGGGGTGGTGCGCATTGTATGGGTGTGTGTTACATTAGATTCACTAGTAGCAGTGAGAAAAACATCACGGGGTGGTGCGCCTTGTATGGGTGTGTGTTACATTAGATTCACTAGTAGGAGTGAGCAAAAGATCACGGGGTGGTGCGCCTTGTATGGGTGTGTGTTACATTACATTCACTAGTAGGAGTGAGAAAAACATCACGGGGTGGTGCGCCTTGTATGGGTGTGTGTTACATTACATTCACTAGTAGGAGTGAGAAAAACATCACGGGGTGGTGCGCCTTCTATGGGTGTGTGTTACATTACATTCACTAGTAGGAGTGAGAAAAACATCACGGGGTGGTGCGCCTTGTATGGGTGTGTGTTACATTAGATTCACTAGTAGGTGTGAGAAAAACATCACGGGGTGGTGCGCCTTGTATGGGTGTGTGTTACATTAGATTCACTAGTAGGAGTGAGAAAAACATCACGGGGTGGTGCGCCTTGTATGGGTGTGTGTTACATTAGATTCACTAGTAGGAGTGAGAAAAACATCACGGGGTGGTGCGCCTTGTATGGGTGTGTGTTACATTAGATTCACTAGTAGGAGTGAGAAAAACATCACGGGGTGGTGCGCCTTGTATGGGTGTGTGTTACATTAGATTCACTAGTAGGAGTGAGAAAAACATCACGGGGTGGTGCGCCTTGTATGGGTGTGTGTTACATTAGATTCACTAGTAGGAGTGAGAAAAACATCACGGGGTGGTGCGCCTTGTATGCGTGTGTGTTACATTAGATTCACTAGTAGGAGTGAGAAAAACATCACGGGGTGGTGCGCCTTGTATGGGTGTGTGTTACATTAGATTCACTAGTAGGAGTGAGAAAAACATCACGGGGTGGTGCGCATTGTATGGGTGTGTGTTACATTACATTCACTAGTAGGAGTGAGAAAAACATCACGGGGTGGTGCGCATTGTATGTGTGTGTTACATTAGATTCACTAGTAGGAGTGAGAAAAACATCCCGGGGTGGTGCGCATTGTATGGGTGTGTGTTACATTAGATTCACAATTAGCAGTGAGAAAAACATCCCGGGGTGGTGGGCATTGTATGGGTGCGTGTTACATTAGATTCACTAGTAGGAGTGAGAAAAACATCACTGGGTGGTGCGCATTGTATGGGTGCGTGTTACATTAGATTCACTAGTAGCAGTGAGATAAACATCACGGGGTGGTGCGCATTGTATGGGTGTGTGTTACATTAGATTCACTAGTAGGAGTGAGAAAAACATCACGGGGTGGTGCGCATTGTATGGGTGTGTGTTACATTACATTCACTAGTAGCAGTGAGCAAAACATCACGGGGTGGTGCGCCTTGTATGGGTGTGTGTTACATTAGATTCACTATTAGGAGTGAGAAAAACATCACGGGTTGGTGCGCCTTGTATGGGTGTGTGTTAGTTTATATTCACTAGTAGGAGTGAGAAAAACATCACGGGGTGGTGCGCCTTGTATGGGTGTGTGTTACATTAGATTCACTAGTAGGAGTGAGCAAAACATCACGGGGTGGTGCGCCTTGTATGGGTGTGTGTTACATTACATTCACTAGTAGGAGTGAGAAAACATCACGGGGTGGTGCGCCTTGTATGGGTGTGTGTTACATTACATTCACTAGTAGGAGTGAGAAAAACATCACGGGGTGGTGCGCCTTGTATGGGTGTGTGTTACATTACATACACTAGTAGGAGTGAGAAAAACATCACGGGGTGGTGCGCCTTGTATGGGTGTGTGTTACATTACATTCACTAGTAGGAGTGAGAAAAACATCACGGGGTGGTGCGCCTTGTATGGGTGTGTGTTACATTAGATTCACTAGTAGGAGTGAGAAAAACATCACGGGGTGGTGCGCCTTGTATGGGTGTGTGTTACATTAGATTCACTAGTAGGAGTGAGAAAAACATCACGGGGTGGTGCGCCTTGTATGCGTGTGTGTTACATTAGATTCACTAGTAGGAGTGAGAAAAACATCACGGGGTGGTGCGCCTTGTATGGGTGTGTGTTACATTAGATTCACTAGTAGGAGTGAGAAAAACATCACGGGGTGGTGCGCATTGTATGGGTGTGTGTTACATTAGATTCACTAGTAGCAGTGAGAAAAACATCACGGGGTGGTGCGCATTGTATGGGTGTGTGTTACATTAGATTCACTAGTAGCAGTGAGAAAAACATCACGGGGTGGTGCGCATTGTATGGGTGTGTGTTACATTAGATTCACTAGTAGCAGTGAGAAAAACATCACGGGGTCGTGCGCATTGTATGGGTGTGTGTTACATTAGATTCACTAGTAGGAGTGAGAAAATCATCACGGGGTGGTGCGCATTGTATGAGTGTGTGTTACATTAGATTCACTAGTAGCAGTGAGAAAAACATCACGGGGTGGTGCACATTGTATGGGTGTGTGTTACATTACATTCACTAGTAGCAGTGAGAAAAACATCACGGGGTGGTGCGCCTTGTATGGGTGTGTGTTACATTAGATTCACTAGTAGCAGTGAGAAAAACATCACGGGGTGGTGCGCATTGTATGGGTGTGTGTTACATTAGATTCACTAGTAGCAGTGAGAAAAACATCACGGGGTGGTGCGCATTGTATGGGTGTGTGTTACATTACATTCACTAGTAGGAGTGAGAAAACATCACGGGGTTGTGCGCCTTGTATGGGTGTGTGTTACATTACATTCACTAGTAGGAGTGAGAAAAACATCACGGGGTGGTGCGCCTTGTATGGGTGTGTGTTACATTACATTCACTAGTAGGAGTGAGAAAAACATCACGGGGTGGTGCGCCTTGTATGGGTGTGTGTTACATTACATTCACTAGTAGGAGTGAGAAAAACATCACGGGGTGGTGCGCCTTGTATGGGTGTGTGTTACATTTGATTCACTAGTAGGTGTGAGAAAAACATCTCGGGGTGGTGCGCCTTGTATGGGTGTGTGTTACATTAGATTCACTAGTAGGAGTGAGAAAAACATCACGGGGTGGTGCGCCTTGTATGGGTGTGTGTTACATTAGATTCACTAGTAGGAGTGAGAAAAACATCACGGGGTGGTGCGCCTTGTATGGGTGTGTGTTACATTAGATTCACTAGTAGGAGTGAGAAAAACATCACGGGGTGGTGCGCCTTGTATGGGTGTGTGTTACATTAGATTCACTAGTAGGAGTGAGAAAAACATCACGGGGTGGTGTGCCTTGTATGGGTGTGTGTTACATTAGATTCACTAGTAGGAGTGAGAAAAACATCACGGGGTGGTGCGCCTTGTATGGGTGTGTGTTACATTAGATTCACTAGTAGGAGTGAGAAAAACATCACGGGGTGGTGCGCATTGTATGGGTGTGTCTTACATTACATTCACTAGTAGGAGTGAGAAAAACATCACGGGGTGGTGCGCATTGTATGTGTGTGTTACATTAGATTCACTAGTAGGAGTGAGAAAAACATCACGGGGTGGTGCGCATTGTATGGGTGTGTGTTACATTAGATTCACAATTAGCAGTGAGAAAAACATCGCGGGGTGGTGCGCATTGTATGGGTGCGTGTTACATTAGATTCACTAGTAGGAGTGAGAAAAACATCACGGGGTGGTGCGCATTGTATGGGTGCGTGTTACATTAGATTCACTAGTAGCAGTGAGATAAACATCACGGGGTGGTGCGCATTGTATGGGTGTGTGTTACATTAGATTCACTAGTAGGAGTGAGAAAAACATCACGGGGTGGTGCGCATTGTATGGGTGTGTGTTACATTAGATTCACTAGTAGGAGTGAGAAAAACATCACGGGGTGGTGCGCATTGTATGGGTGTGTGTTACATTAGATTCACTATTAGCAGTGAGTAAAACATCACGGGGTGGTGTGCCTTGTATGGGTGTGTGTTACATTACATTCAGTAGTAGCAGTGAGCAAAACATCACGGGGTGGTGCGCCTTGTATGGGTGTGTGTTACATTAGATTCACTATTAGGAGTGAGAAAAACATCACGGGGTGGTGCGCCTTGTATGGGTGTGTGTTACTTTAGATTCACTAGTAGGAGTGAGAAAAACATCACGGGGTGGTGCGCCTTGTATGGGTGTGTGTTACATTAGATTCACTAGTAGGAGTAAGCAAAACATCACGGGGTGGTGCGCCTTGTATGGGTGTGTGTTACATTACATTCACTAGTAGGAGTGAGAAAACATCACGGGGTGGTGCGCCTTGTATGGGTGTGTGTTACATTACATTCACTACTAGGAGTGAGAAAAACATCACGGGGTGGTGCGCCTTGTATGGGTGTGTGTTACATTACATACACTAGTAGGAGTGAGAAAAACATCACGGGGTGGTGCGCCTTGTATGGGTGTGTGTTACATTACATTCACTAGTAGGAGTGAGAAAAACATCACGGGGTGGTGCGCCTTGTATGGGTGTGTGTTACATTAGATTCACTAGTAGGAGTGAGAAAAACATCACGGGGTGGTGCGCCTTGTATGGGTGTGTGTTACATTAGATTCACTAGTAGGAGTGAGAAAAGCATCACGGGGTGGTGCGCCTTGTATGCGTGTGTGTTACATTAGATTCACTAGTAGGAGTGAGAAAAACATCACGGGGTGGTGCGCCTTGTATGGGTGTGTGTTACATTAGATTCACTAGTAGGAGTGAGAAAAACATCACGGGGTGGTGCGCATTGTATGGGTGTGTGTTACATTAGATTCACTAGTAGCAGTGAGAAAAACATCACGGTGTGGTGCGCATTGTATGGGTGTGTGTTACATTAGATTCACTAGTAGCAGTGAGAAAAACATCACGGGGTGGTGCGCATTGTATGGGTGTGTGTTACATTAGATTCACTAGTAGCAGTGAGAAAAACATCACGGGGTCGTGCGCATTGTATGGGTGTGTGTTACATTAGATTCACTAGTAGCAGTGAGAAAAACATCACGGGGTGGTGCGCATTGTATGGGTGTGTGTTACATTAGATTCACTAGTAGGAGTGAGAAAAACATCACGGGGTGGTGCGCATTGTATGGGTGTGTGTTACATTAGATTCACTAGTAGGAGTGAGAAAAACATCACGGGGTGGTGCGCATTGTATGGGTGTGTGTTACATTAGATTCACTAGTAGGAGTGAGAAAATCATCACGGGGTGGTGCGCATTGTATGGGTGTGTGTTACATTACATTCACTAGTAGCAGTGAGAAAAACATCACGGGGTGGTGCGCATTGTATGGGTGTGTGTTACATTACATTCACTAGTAGCAGTGAGAAAAACATCACGGGGTGGTGCGCATTGTATGGGTGTGTGTTATATTAGATTCACTAGTAGCAGTGAGAAAAACATCACGGGGTGGTGCGCATTGTATGGGTGTGTGTTACATTAGATTCACTAGTAGCAGTGAGAAAAACATCACGGGGTGGTGCGCATTGTATGGGTGTGTGTTACATTAGATTCAATAGTAGCAGTGAGAAAAACATCACGGGGTGGTGCGCATTGTATGGGTGTGTGTTACATTAGATTCAATAGTAGCAGTGAGAAAAACATCACGGGGTGGTGCGCATTGTATGGGTGTGTGTTACATTAGATTCACTAGTAGCAGTGAGAAAAACATCACGGGGTGGTGCGCATTTTATGGGTGTGTGTCACATTAGATTCACTAGTAGCAGTGAGAAAAACATCACGGGGTGGTGGGCATTGTATGGGTGTGTGTTACATTAGATTCACTAGTAGCAGTGAGAAAAACATCACGGGGTGGTGCGCATTGTATGGGTGTGAGTTACATTAGATTCACTAGTAGCAGTGAGAAAAACATCACGGGGTGGTGCGCATTGTATGGGTGTGTGTTACATTAGATTCACTAGTAGGAGTGAGAAAAACATCACGGGGTGGTGCGCATTGTATGGGTGTGTGTTACATTAGATTCACTAGTAGCAGTGAGAAAAACATCACGGGGTGGTGCGCATTGTATGGGTGTGTGTTACATTAGATTCACTAGTAGCAGTGAGAAAAACATCACGGGGTCGTGCGCATTGTATGGGTGTGGGTTACATTAGATTCACTAGTAGGAGTGAGAAAAACATCACGGGGTGTTGCGCATTGTATGGGTGTGTGTTACATTAGATTCACTAGTAGGAGTGAGAAAAACATCACGGGGTGGTGCGCATTGTATGGGTGTGTGTCACATTAGATTCACTAGTAGGAGTGAGAAAAACATCACGGGGTGGTGCGCATTGTATGGGTGTGTGTCACATTAGATTCACTAGTAGGAGTGAGAAAAACATCACGGTGTGGTGCGCATTGTATGTGTGTGTGTCACATTAGATTCACTAGTAGGAGTTAGAAAAACATCACGGGGTGGTGCGCCTTGTATGGGTGTGTGTCACATTACATTCACTAGTAGGAGTGAGAAAAACATCACGGGGTGGTGCACCTTGTATGGGTGTGTGTCACATTACATTCACTAGTAGGAGTGAGGAATACATCACGGGGTGGTGCGTCTTGTATGGGTGTGTGTCACATTAGATTCACTAGTAGGATTGAGACAAACATCACGGGGTGGTGCGCATTGTATGGGTGTGTGTCACATTAGATTCACTAGTAGGAGTCAGAAAAACATCACGGGGTGGTGCGCATTGTATGGGTGTGTGTCACATTAGATTCACTAGTAGCAGTGAGCAAAACATCACGGGGTGGTGCGCCTTGTATGGGTGTGTGTTACATTAGATTCACTATTAGGAGTGAGAAAAACATCACGGGGTGGTGCGCCTTGTATGGGTGTGTGTTACATTAGATTCACTAGTAGGAGTGAGAAAAACATCACGGGGTGGTGCGCATTGTATGGGTGTGTGTTATATTAGATTCACAAGTAGCAGTGAGAAAAACATCACGGGGTGGTGCGCATTGTATGGGTGTGTGTTACATTACATTCACTAGTAGGAGTGAGAAAAACATCACGGGGTGGTGCGCATTGTATGGGTGTGTGTTACATTACATTCACTAGTAGGAGTGAGAAAAACATCACGGGGTGGTGCGCATTGTATGTGTGTGTTACATTAGATTCACTAGTAGGAGTGAGAAAAACATCACGGGGTGGTGCGCATTGTATGGGTGTGTGTTACATTAGATTCTCTAGTAGCAGTGAGAAAAACATCACGGGGTGGTGCGCCTTGTATGGGTGTGTGTTACATTAGATTCACTAGTAGGAGTGAGCAAAAGATCACGGGGTGGTGCGCCTTGTATGGGTGTGTGTTACATTACATTCACTAGTAGGAGTGAGAAAACATCACGGGGTGGTGCGCCTTGTATGGGTGTGTGTTACATTACATTCACTAGTAGGAGTGAGAAAAACATCACGGGGTGGTGCGCATTGTATGGGTGTGTGTTACATTACATTCACTAGTAGGAGTGAGAAAAACATCACGGGGTGGTGCGCCTTGTATGGGTGTGTGTTACATTAGATTCACTAGTAGGTGTGAGAAAAACATCACGGGGTGGTGCGCCTTGTATGGGTGTGTGTTACATTAGATTCACTAGTAGGAGTGAGAAAAACATCACGGGGTGGTGCGCCTTGTATGGGTGTGTGTTACATTAGATTCACTAGTAGGAATGAGAAAAACATCACGGGGTGGTGCGCCTTGTATGGGTGTGTGTTACATTAGATTCACTAGTAGGAGTGAGAAAAACATCACGGGGTGGTGCGCCTTGTATGGGTGTGTGTTACATTAGATTCACTAGTAGGAGTGAGAAAAACATCACGGGGTGGTGCGCCTTGTATGGGTGTGTGTTACATTAGATTCACTAGTAGGAGTGAGAAAAACATCACGGGGTGGTTCGCATTGTATGGGTGTGTGTTACATTAGATTCACTAGTAGCAGTGAGAAAAACATCACGGTGTGGTGCGCATTGTATGGGTGTGTGTTACATTAGATTCACTAGTAGCAGTGAGAAAAACATCTCGGGGTGGTGCGCATTGTATGGGTGTGTGTTACATTAGATTCACTAGTAGCAGTGAGAAAAACATCACGGGGTCGTGCGCATTGTATGGGTGTGTGTTACATTAGATTCACTAGTAGGAGTGAGAAAAACATCACGGGGTGTTGCGCATTGTATGGGTGTGTGTTACATTAGATTCACTAGTAGGAGTGAGAAAAACATCACGGGGTGGTGCGCATTGTATGGGTGTGTGTCACATTAGATTCACTAGTAGGAGTGAGAAAAACATCACGGGGTGGTGCGCATTGTATGGGTGTGTGTCACATTAGATTCACTAGTAGGAGTGAGAAAAACATCACGGTGTGGTGCGCATTGTATGTGTGTGTGTCACATTAGATTCACTAGTAGGAGTTAGAAAAACATCACGGGGTGGTGCGCCTTGTATGGGTGTGTGTCACATTACATTCACTAGTAGGAGTGAGAAAAACATCACGGGGTGGTGCGCCTTGTATGGGTGTGTGTCACATTACATTCACTAGTAGGAGTGAGGAATACATCACGGGGTGGTGCGCCTTGTATGGGTGTGTGTCACATTAGATTCACTAGTAGGATTGAGACAAACATCACGGGGTGGTGCGCCTTGTATGGGTGTGTGTTACATTACATTCACTAGTAGGAGTGAGAAAAACATCACGGGGTGGTGCGCCTTGTATGGGTGTGTGTTACATTACATACACTAGTAGGAGTGAGAAAAACATCACGGGGTGGTGCGCCTTGTATGGGTGTGTGTTACATTACATTCACTAGTAGGAGTGAGAAAAACATCACGGGGTGGTGCGCCTTGTATGGGTGTGTGTTACATTAGATTCACTAGTAGGAGTGAGAAAAACATCACGGGGTGGTGCGCCTTGTATGGGTGTGTGTTACATTAGATTCACTAGTAGGAGTGAGAAAAGCATCACGGGGTGGTGCGCCTTGTATGCGTGTGTGTTACATTAGATTCACTAGTAGGAGTGAGAAAAACATCACGGGGTGGTGCGCCTTGTATGGGTGTGTGTTACATTAGATTCACTAGTAGGAGTGAGAAAAACATCACGGGGTGGTGCGCATTGTATGGGTGTGTGTTACATTAGATTCACTAGTAGCAGTGAGAAAAACATCACGGTGTGGTGCGCATTGTATGGGTGTGTGTTACATTAGATTCACTAGTAGCAGTGAGAAAAACATCACGGGGTGGTGCGCATTGTATGGGTGTGTGTTACATTAGATTCACTAGTAGCAGTGAGAAAAACATCACGGGGTGGTGCGCATTGTATGGGTGTGTGTTACATTAGATTCACTAGTAGCAGTGAGAAAAACATCACGGGGTGGTGCGCATTGTATGGGTGTGTGTTACATTAGATTCACTAGTAGGAGTGAGAAAAACATCACGGGGTGGTGCGCATTGTATGGGTGTGTGTTACATTAGATTCACTAGTAGGAGTGAGAAAAACATCACGGGGTGGTGCGCATTGTATGGGTGTGTGTTACATTTGATTCACTAGTAGGAGTGAGAAAATCATCACGGGGTGGTGCGCATTGTATGGGTGTGTGTTACATTAGATTCACTAGTAGCAGTGAGAAAAACATCACGGGGTGGTGCGCATTGTATGGGTGTGTGTTACATTACATTCACTAGTAGCAGTGAGAAAAACATCACGGGGTGGTGCGCATTGTATGGGTGTGTGTTACATTAGATTCAATAGTAGCAGTGAGAAAAACATCACGGGGTGGTGCGCATTGTATGGGTGTGTGTTACATTAGATTCAATAGTAGCAGTGAGAAAAACATCACGGGGTGGTGCGCATTGTATGGGTGTGTGTTACATTAGATTCACTAGTAGCAGTGAGAAAAACATCACGGGGTGGTGCGCATTTTATGGGTGTGTGTCACATTAGATTCACTAGTAGCAGTGAGAAAAACATCACGGGGTGGTGGGCATTGTATGGGTGTGTGTTACATTAGATTCACTAGTAGCAGTGAGAAAAACATCACGGGGTGGTGCGCATTGTATGGGTGTGAGTTACATTAGATTCACTAGTAGCAGTGAGAAAAACATCACGGGGTGGTGCGCATTGTATGGGTGTGTGTTACATTAGATTCACTAGTAGGAGTGAGAAAAACATCACGGGGTGGTGCGCATTGTATGGGTGTGTGTTACATTAGATTCACTAGTAGCAGTGAGAAAAACATCACGGGGTGGTGCGCATTGTATGGGTGTGTGTTACATTAGATTCACTAGTAGCAGTGAGAAAAACATCACGGGGTGGTGCGCATTGTATGGGTGTGTGTTACATTAGATTCACTAGTAGGAGTGAGAAAAACATCACGGGGTGTTGCGCATTGTATGGGTGTGTGTTACATTAGATTCACTAGTAGGAGTGAGAAAAACATCACGGGGTGGTGCGCATTGTATGGGTGTGTGTCACATTAGATTCACTAGTAGGAGTGAGAAAAACATCACGGGGTGGTGCGCATTGTATGGGTGTGTGTCACATTAGATTCACTAGTAGGAGTGAGAAAAACATCACGGTGTGGTGCGCATTGTATGTGAGTGTGTCACATTAGATTCACTAGTAGGAGTTAGAAAAACATCACGGGGTGGTGCGCCTTGTATGGGTGTGTGTCACATTACATTCACTAGTAGGAGTGAGAAAAACATCACGGGGTGGTGCGCCTTGTATGGGTGTGTGTCACATTACATTCACTAGTAGGAGTGAGGAATACATCACGGGGTGGTGCGCCTTGTATGGGTGTGTGTCACATTAGATTCACTAGTAGGATTGAAACAAACATCACGGGGTGGTGCGCATTGTATGGGTGTGTGTCACATTAGATTCACTAGTAGGAGTCAGAAAAACATCACGGGGTGGTGCGCATTGTATGGGTGTGTGTCACATTAGATTCACTAGTAGCAGTGAGCAAAACATCACGGGGTGGTGCGCCTTGTATGGGTGTGTGTTACATTAGATTCACTATTAGGAGTGAGAAAAACATCACGAGGTGGTGCGCCTTGTATGGGTGTGTGTTACATTAGATTCACTAGTAGCAGTGAGAAAAACATCACGGGGTGGTGCGCATTGTATGGGTGTGTGTTACATTAGATTCACAAGTAGCAGTGAGAAAAACATCACGGGGTGGTGCGCATTGTATGGGTGTGTGTTACATTACATTCACTAGTAGGAGTGAGAAAAACATCACGGGGTGGTGCGCATTGTATGGGTGTGTGTTACATTACATTCACTAGTAGGAGTGAGAAAAACATCACGGGGTGGTGCGCATTGTATGTGTGTGTTACATTAGATTCACTAGTAGGAGTGAGAAAAACATCACGGGGTGGTGCGCATTGTATGGGTGTGTGTTACATTAGATTCTCTAGTAGCAGTGAGAAAAACATCACGGGGTGGTGCGCCTTGTATGGGTGTGTGTTACATTAGATTTACTAGTAGGAGTGAGCAAAAGATCACGGGGTGGTGCGCCTGGTATGGGTGTGTGTTACATTACATTCACTAGTAGGAGTGAGAAAACATCACGGGGTGGTGCGCCTTGTATGGGTGTGTGTTACATTACATTCACTAGTAGGAGTGAGAAAAACATCACGGGGTGGTGCGCATTGTATGGGTGTGTGTTACATTACATTCACTAGTAGGAGTGAGAAAAACATCACGGGGTGGTGCGCCTTGTATGGGTGTGTGTTACATTAGATTCACTAGTAGGTGTGAGAAAAACATCACGGGGTGGTGCGCCTTGTATGGGTGTGTGTTACATTAGATTCACTAGTAGGAGTGAGAAAAACATCACGGGGTGGTGCGCCTTGTATGGGTGTGTGTTACATTAGATTCACTAGTAGGAATGAGAAAAACATCACGGGGTGGTGCGCCTTGTATGGGTGTGTGTTACATTAGATTCACTAGTAGGAGTGAGAAAAACATCACGGGGTGGTGCGCCTTGTATGGGTGTGTGTTACATTACATTCACTAGTAGGAGTGAGAAAAACATCACGGGGTGGTGCGCCTTGTATGGGTGTGTGTTACATTAGATTCACTAGTAGGAGTGAGAAAAACATCACGGGGTGGTGCGCATTGTATGGGTGTGTGTTACATTAGATTCACTAGTAGCAGTGAGAAAAACATCACGGTGTGGTGCGCATTGTATGGGTGTGTGTTACATTAGATTCACTAGTAGCAGTGAGAAAAACATCACGGGGTGGTGCGCATTGTATGGGTGTGTGTTACATTAGATTCACTAGTAGCAGTGAGAAAAACATCACGGGGTCGTGCGCATTGTATGGGTGTGTGTTACATTAGATTCACTAGTAGGAGTGAGAAAAACATCACGGGGTGTTGCGCATTGTATGGGTGTGTGTTACATTAGATTCACTAGTAGGAGTGAGAAAAACATCACGGGGTGGTGCGCATTGTATGGGTGTGTGTCACATTAGATTCACTAGTAGGAGTGAGAAAAACATCACGGGGTGGTGCGCATTGTATGGGTGTGTGTCACATTAGATTCACTAGTAGGAGTGAGAAAAACATCACGGTGTGGTGCGCATTGTATGTGTGTGTGTCACATTAGATTCACTAGTAGGAGTTAGAAAAACATCACGGGGTGGTGCGCCTTGTATGGGTGTGTGTCACATTACATTCACTAGTAGGAGTGAGAAAAACATCACGGGGTGGTGCGCCTTGTATGGGTGTGTGTCACATTACATTCACTAGTAGGAGTGAGGAATACATCACGGGGTGGTGCGCCTTGTATGGGTGTGTGTCACATTAGATTCACTAGTAGGATTGAGACAAACATCACGGGGTGGTGCGCATTGTATGGGTGTGTGTCACATTAGATTCACTAGTAGGAGTCAGAAAAACATCACGGGGTGGTGCGCATTGTATGGGTGTGTGTCACATTAGATTCACTAGTAGCAGTGAGCAAAACATCACGGGGTGGTGCGCCTTGTATGGGTGTGTGTTACATTAGATTCACTATTAGGAGTGAGAAAAACATCACGGGGTGTTGCGCCTTGTATGGGTGTGTGTTACATTAGATTCACTAGTAGGAGTGAGAAAAACATCACGGGGTGGTGCGAATTGTATGGGTGTGTGTTACATTAGATTCACTAGTAGCAGTGAGAAAAACATCACGGGGTGGTGCGCATTGTATGGGTGTGTGTTACATTAGATTCACAAGTAGCAGTGAGAAAAACATCACGGGGTGGTGCGCATTGTATGGGTGTGTGTTACATTACATTCACTAGTAGGAGTGAGAAAAACATCACGGGGTGGTGCGCATTGTATGGGTGTGTGTTACATTACATTCACTAGTAGGAGTGAGAAAAACATCACGGGGTGGTGCGCCTTGTATGGGTGTGTGTCACATTACATTCACTAGTAGGAGTGAGAAAAACATCACGGGGTGGTGCGCCTTGTATGGGTGTGTGTCACATTACATTCACTAGTAGGAGTGAGGAATACATCACGGGGTGGTGCGCCTTGTATGGGTGTGTGTCACATTAGATTCACTAGTAGGATTGAGACAAACATCACGTGGTGGTGCGCATTGTATGGGTGTGTGTCACATTAGATTCACTAGTAGGAGTCAGAAAAACATCACGGGGTGGTGCGCATTGTATGGGTGTGTGTCACATTAGATTCACTAGTAGCAGTGAGCAAAACATCACGGGGTGGTGCGCCTTGTATGGGTGTGTGTTACATTAGATTCACTATTAGGAGTGAGAAAAACATCACGGGGTGGTGCGCCTTGTATGGGTGTGTGTTACATTAGATTCACTAGTAGGAGTGAGAAAAACCTCACGGGGTGGTGCGAATTGTATGGGTGTGTGTTACATTAGATTCACTAGTAGCAGTGAGAAAAACATCACGGGGTGGTGCGCATTGTATGGGTGTGTGTTACATTAGATTCACAAGTAGCAGTGAGAAAAACATCACAGGGTGGTGCGCATTGTATGGGTGTGTGTTACATTACATTCACTAGTAGGAGTGAGAAAAACATCACGGGGTGGTGCGCATTGTATGGGTGTGTGTTACATTACATTCACTAGTAGGAGTGAGAAAAACATCACGGGGTGGTGCGCATTGTATGTGTGTGTTACATTAGATTCACTAGTAGGAGTGAGAAAAACATCACGGGGTGGTGCGCCTTGTATGGGTGTGTGTTACATTAGATTCACTAGTAGGAGTGAGCAAAAGATCACGGGGTGGTGCGCCTTGTATGGGTGTGTGTTACATTACATTCACTAGTAGGAGTGAGAAAACATCACGGGGTGGTGCGCCTTGTATGGGTGTGTGTTACATTACATTCACTAGTAGGAGTGAGAAAAACATCACGGGGTGGTGCGCCTTGTATGGGTGTGTGTTACATTACATTCACTAGTAGGAGTGAGAAAAACATCACGGGGTGGTGCGCCTTGTATGGGTGTGTGTTACATTACATTCACTAGTAGGAGTGAGAAAAACATCACGGGGTGGTGGGCCTTGTATGGGTGTGTGTTACATTAGATTCACTAGTAGGTGTGAGAAAAACATCACGGGGTGGTGCGCCTTGTATGGGTGTGTGTTACATTAGATTCACTAGTAGGAGTGAGAAAAACATCACGGGGTGGTGCGCCTTGTATGGGTGTGTGTTACATTAGATTCACTAGTAGGAGTGAGAAAAACATCACGGGGTGGTGCGCCTTGTATGGGTGTGTGTTACATTAGATTCACTAGTAGGAGTGAGAAAAACATCACGGGGTGGTGCGCCTTGTATGGGTGTGTGTTACATTAGATTCACTAGTAGGAGTGAGAAAAACATCACGGGGTGGTGCGCATTGTATGGGTGTGTGTTACATTAGATTCACTAGTAGCAGTGAGAAAAACATCACGGGGTGGTGCGCATTGTATGGGTGTGTGTTACATTAGATTCACTAGTAGCAGTGAGAAAAACATCACGGGGTGGTGCGCATTGTATGGGTGTGTGTTACATTAGATTCACTAGTAGCAGTGAGAAAAACATCACGGGGTCGTGCGCATTGTATGGGTGTGTGTTACATTAGATTCACTAGTAGCAGTGAGAAAAACATCACGGGGTGGTGCGCATTGTATGGGTGTGTGTTACATTAGATTCACTAGTAGGAGTGAGAAAAACATCACGGGGTGGTGCGCATTGTATGGGTGTGTGTTACATTAGATTCACTAGTAGGAGTGAGAAAAACATCACGGGGTGGTGCGCATTGTATGGGTGTGTGTTACATTAGATTCACTAGTAGGAGTGAGAAAATCATCACGGGGTGGTGCGCATTGTATGGGTGTGTGTTACATTAGATTCACTAGTAGCAGTGAGAAAAACATCACGGGGTGGTGCGCATTGTATGGGTGTGTGTTACATTACATTCACTAGTATCAGTGAGAAAAACATCACGGGGTGGTGCGCATTGTATGGGTGTGTGTTACATTAGATTCACTAGTAGCAGTGAGAAAAACATCACGGGGTGGTGCGCATTGTATGGGTGTGTGTTACATTAGATTCACTAGTAGGAGTGAGAAAAACATCACGGGTTGGTGCGCATTGTATGGGTGTGTGTTACATTAGATTCAATAGTAGCAGTGAGAAAAACATCACGGGGTGGTGCGCATTGTATGGGTGTGTGTTACATTAGATTCAATAGTAGCAGTGAGAAAAACATTACGGGGTGGTGCGCATTGTATGGGTGTGTGTTACATTAGATTCACTAGTAGCAGTGAGAAAAACATCACGGGGTGGTGCGCATTTTATGGGTGTGTGTCACATTAGATTCACTAGTAGCAGTGAGAAAAACATCACGGGGTGGTGGGCATTGTATGGTGTGTGTTACATTAGATTCACTAGTAGCAGTGAGAAAAACATCACGGGGTGGTGCGCATTGTATGGGTGTGAGTTACATTAGATTCACTAGTAGCAGTGAGAAAAACATCACGGGGTGGTGCGCATTGTATGGGTGTGTGTTACATTAGATTCACTAGTAGGAGTGAGAAAAACATCACGGGGTGGTGCGCATTGTATGGGTGTGTGTTACATTAGATTCACTAGTAGCAGTGAGAAAAACATCACGGGGTGGTGCGCATTGTATGGGTGTGTGTTACATTAGATTCACTAGTAGCAGTGAGAAAAACATCACGGGGTGGTGCGCATTGTATGGGTGTGTGTTACATTAGATTCACTAGTAGGAGTGAGAAAAACATCACGGGGTGTTGCGCATTGTATGGGTGTGTGTTACATTAGATTCACTAGTAGGAGTGAGAAAAACATCACGGGGTGGTGCGCATTGTATGGGTGTGTGTCACATTAGATTCACTAGTAGGAGTGAGAAAAACATCACGGGGTGGTGCGCATTGTATGGGTGTGTGTCACATTAGATTCACTAGTAGGAGTGAGAAAAACATCACGGTGTGGTGCGCATTGTATGTGTGTGTGTCACATTAGATTCACTAGTAGGAGTTAGAAAAACATCACGGGGTGGTGCGCCTTGTATGGGTGTGTGTCACATTACATTCACTAGTAGGAGTGAGAAAAACATCACGGGGTGGTGCGCCTTGTATGGGTGTGTGTCACATTACATTCACTAGTAGGAGTGAGGAATACATCACGGGGTGGTGCGCCTTGTATGGGTGTGTGTCACATTAGATTCACTAGTAGGATTGAGACAAACATCACGGTGTGGTGCGCATTGTATGGGTGTGTGTCACATTAGATTCACTAGTAGGAGTCAGAAAAACATCACGGGGTGGTGCGCATTGTATGGGTGTGTGTCACATTAGATTCACTAGTAGCAGTGAGCAAAACATCACGGGGTGGTGCGCCTTGTATGGGTGTGTGTCACATTAGATTCACTATTAGGAGTGAGAAAAACATCACGGGGTGGTGCGCCTTGTATGGGTGTGTGTTACATTAGATTCACTAGTAGCAGTGAGAAAAACATCACGGGGTGGTGCGCATTGTATGGGTGTGTGTTACATTAGATTCACAAGTAGCAGTGAGAAAAACATCACGGGGTGGTGCGCATTGTATGGGTGTGTGTTACATTACATTCACTAGTAGGAGTGAGAAAAACATCACGGGGTGGTGCGCATTGTATGGGTGTGTGTTACATTACATTCACTAGTAGGAGTGAGAAAAACATCACGGGGTGGTGCGCATTGTATGTGTGTGTTACATTAGATCCACTAGTAGGAGTGAGAAAAACATCACGGGGTGGTGCGCATTGTATGGGTGTGTGTTACATTAGATTCACTAGTAGGAGTGAGCAAAAGATCACGGGGTGGTGCGCCTTGTATATGTGTGTGTTACATTACATTCACTAGTAGGAGTGAGAAAACATCACGGGGTGGTGCGCCTTGTATGGGTGTGTGTTACATTACATTCACTAGTAGGAGGGAGAAAAACATCACGGGGTGGTGCGCCTTGTATGGGTGTGTGTTACATTACATTCACTAGTAGGAGTGAGAAAAACATCACGGGGTGGTGCGCATTGTATGGGTGTGTGTTACATTACATTCGCTAGTAGGAGTGAGAAAAACATCACGGGGTGGTGCGCCTTGTATGGGTGTGTGTTACATTAGATTCACTAGTAGGAGTGAGAAAAACATCACGGGGTGGTGCGCCTTGTATGGGTGTGTGTTACATTAGATTCACTAGTAGGAGTGAGAAAAACATCACGGGGTGGTGCGCCTTGTATGGGTGTGTGTTACATTAGATTCACTAGTAGGAGTGAGAAAAACATCACGGGGTGGTGCGCCTTGTATGGGTGTGTGTTACATTAGATTCACTAGTAGCAGTGAGCAAAACATCACGGGGTGGTGCGCCTTGTATGGGTGTGTGTTACATTAGATTCACTATTAGGAGTGAGAAAAACATCACGGGGTGGTGCGCCTTGTATGGGTGTGTGTTACATTAGATTCACTAGTAGGAGTGAGAAAAACATCACGGGGTGGTGCGAATTGTATGGGTGTGTGTTACATTAGATTCACTAGTAGCAGTGAGAAAAACATCACGGGGTGGTGCGCATTGTATGGGTGTGTGTTACATTAGATTCACAAGTAGCAGTGAGAAAAACATCACAGGGTGGTGCGCATTGTATGGGTGTGTGTTACATTACATTCACTAGTAGGAGTGAGAAAAACATCACGGGGTGGTGCGCATTGTATGGGTGTGTGTTACATTACATTCACTAGTAGGAGTGAGAAAAACATCACGGGGTGGTGCGCATTGTATGTGTGTGTTACATTAGATTCACTAGTAGGAGTGAGAAAAACATCACGGGGTGGTGCGCAATGTATGGGTGTGTGTTACATTAGATTCTCTAGTAGCAGTGAGAAAAACATCACGGGGTGGTGCGCCTTGTATGGGTGTGTGTTACATTAGATTCACTAGTAGGAGTGAGCAAAAGATCACGGGGTGGTGCGCCTTGTATGGGTGTGTGTTACATTACATTCACTAGTAGGAGTGAGAAAACATCACGGGGTGGTGCGCCTTGTATGGGTGTGTGTTACATTACATTCACTAGTAGGAGTGAGAAAAACATCACGGGGTGGTGCGCCTTGTATGGGTGTGTGTTACATTACATTCACTAGTAGGAGTGAGAAAAACATCACGGGGTGGTGCGCCTTGTATGGGTGTGTGTTACATTACATTCACTAGTAGGAGTGAGAAAAACATCACGGGGTGGTGGGCCTTGTATGGGTGTGTGTTACATTAGATTCACTAGTAGGTGTGAGAAAAACATCACGGGGTGGTGCGCCTTGTATGGGTGTGTGTTACATTAGATTCACTAATAGGAGTGAGAAAAACATCACGGGGTGGTGCGCCTTGTATGGGTGTGTGTTACATTAGATTCACTAGTAGGAGTGAGAAAAACATCACGGGGTGGTGCGCCTTGTATGGGTGTGTGTTACATTAGATTCACTAGTAGGAGTGAGAAAAACATCACGGGGTGGTGCGCCTTGTATGGGTGTGTGTTACATTAGATTCACTAGTAGGAGTGAGAAAAACATCACGGGGTGGTGCGCATTGTATGGGTGTGTGTTACATTAGATTCACTAGTAGCAGTGAGAAAAACATCACGGGGTGGTGCGCACTGTATGGGTGTGTGTTACATTAGATTCACTAGTAGCAGTGAGAAAAACATCACGGGGTGGTGCGCATTGTATGGGTGTGTGTTACATTAGATTCACTAGTAGGAGTGAGAAAAACATCACGGGGTGTTGCGCATTGTATGGGTGTGTGTTACATTAGATTCACTAGTAGGAGTGAGAAAAACATCACGGGGTGGTGCGCATTGTATGGGTGTGTGTCACATTAGATTCACTAGTAGGAGTGAGAAAAACATCACGGGGTGGTGCGCATTGTATGGGTGTGTGTCACATTAGATTCACTAGTAGGAGTGAGAAAAACATCACGGTGTGGTGCGCATTGTATGTGTGTGTGTCACATTAGATTCACTAGTAGGAGTTAGAAAAACATCACGGGGTGGTGCGCCTTGTATGGGTGTGTGTCACATTACATTCACTAGTAGGAGTGAGAAAAACATCACGGGGTGGTGCGCCTTGTATGGGTGTGTGTCACATTACATTCACTAGTAGGAGTGAGGAATACATCACGGGGTGGTGCGCCTTGTATGGGTGTGTGTCACATTAGATTCACTAGTAGGATTGAGACAAACATCACGGGGTGGTGCGCATTGTATGGGTGTGTGTCACATTAGATTCACTAGTAGGAGTCAGAAAAACATCACGGGGTGGTGCGCATTGTATGGGTGTGTGTCACATTAGATTCACTAGTAGCAGTGAGCAAAACATCACGGGGTGGTGCGCCTTGTATGGGTGTGTGTCACATTAGATTCACTATTAGGAGTGAGAAAAACATCACGGGGTGGTGCGCCTTGTATGGGTGTGTGTTACATTAGATTCACTAGTAGCAGTGAGAAAAACATCACGGGGTGGTGCGCATTGTATGGGTGTGTGTTACATTAGATTCACAAGTAGCAGTGAGAAAAACATCACGGGGTGGTGCGCATTGTATGGGTGTGTGTTACATTACATTCACTAGTAGGAGTGAGAAAAACATCACGGGGTGGTGCGCATTGTATGGGTGTGTGTTACATTACATTCACTAGTAGGAGTGAGAAAAACATCACGGGGTGGTGCGCATTGTATGTGTGTGTTACATTAGATTCACTAGTAGGAGTGAGAAAAACATCACGGGGTGGTGCGCATTGTATGGGTGTGTGTTACATTAGATTCACTAGTAGCAGTGAGAAAAACATCACGGGGTGGTGCGCCTTGTATGGGTGTGTGTTACATTAGATTCACTAGTAGGAGTGAGCAAAAGATCACGGGGTGGTGCGCCTTGTATGTGTGTGTGTTACATTACATTCACTAGTAGGAGTGAGAAAACATCACGGGGTGGTGCGCCTTGTATGGGTGTGTGTTACATTACATTCACTAGTAGGAGTGAGAAAAACATCACGGGGTGGTGCGCCTTGTATGGGTGTGTGTTACATTACATTCACTAGTAGGAGTGAGAAAAACATCACGGGGTGGTGCGCATTGTATGGGTGTGTGTTACATTACATTCACTAGTAGGAGTGAGAAAAACATCACGGGGTGGTGCGCCTTGTATGGGTGTGTGTTACATTAGATTCACTAGTAGGTGTGAGAAAAACATCACGGGGTGGTGCGCCTTGTATGGGTGTGTGTTACATTAGATTCACTAGTAGGAGTGAGAAAAACATCACGGGGTGGTGCGCCTTGTATGGGTGTGTGTTACATTAGATTCACTAGTAGGAGTGAGAAAAACATCACGGGGTGGTGCGCCTTGTATGGGTGTGTGTTACATTAGATTCACTAGTAGCAGTGAGCAAAACATCACGGGGTGGTGCGCCTTGTATGGGTGTGTGTTACATTAGATTCACTATTAGGAGTGAGAAAAACATCACGGGGTGGTGCGCCTTGTATGGGTGTGTGTTACATTAGATTCACTAGTAGGAGTGAGAAAAACATCACGGGGTGGTGCGAATTGTATGGGTGTGTGTTACATTAGATTCACTAGTAGCAGTGAGAAAAACATCACGGGGTGGTGCGCATTGTATGGGTGTGTGTTACATTAGATTCACAAGTAGCAGTGAGAAAAACATCACAGGGTGGTGCGCATTGTATGGGTGTGTGTTACATTACATTCACTAGTAGGAGTGAGAAAAACATCACGGGGTGGTGCGCATTGTATGGGTGTGTGTTACATTACATTCACTAGTAGGAGTGAGAAAAACATCACGGGGTGGTGCGCATTGTATGTGTGTGTTACATTAGATTCACTAGTAGGAGTGAGAAAAACATCACGGGGTGGTGCGCATTGTATGGGTGTGTGTTACATTAGATTCTCTAGTAGCAGTGAGAAAAACATCACGGGGTGGTGCGCATTGTATGGGTGTGTGTTACATTAGATTCACTAGTAGGAGTGAGCAAAAGATCACGGGGTGGTGCGCCTTGTATGGGTGTGTGTTACATTACATTCACTAGTAGGAGTGAGAAAACATCACGGGGTGGTGCGCCTTGTATGGGTGTGTGTTACATTACATTCACTAGTAGGAGTGAGAAAAACATCACGGGGTGCTGCGCCTTGTATGGGTGTGTGTTACATTACATTCACTAGTAGGAGTGAGAAAAACATCACGGGGTGGTGCGCCTTGTATGGGTGTGTGTTACATTACATTCACTAGTAGGAGTGAGAAAAACATCACGGGGTGGTGGGCCTTGTATGGGTGTGTGTTACATTAGATTCACTAGTAGGTGTGAGAAAAACATCACGGGGTGGTGCGCCTTGTATGGGTGTGTGTTACATTAGATTCACTAGTAGGAGTGAGAAAAACATCACGGGGTGGTGCGCCTTGTATGGGTGTGTGTTACATTAGATTCACTAGTAGGAGTGAGAAAAACATCACGGGGTGGTGCGCCTTGTATGGGTGTGTGTTACATTAGATTCACTAGTAGGAGTGAGAAAAACATCACGGGGTGGTGCGCCTTGTATGGGTGTGTGTTACATTAGATACACTAGTAGGAGTGAGAAAAACATCACGGGGTGGTGCGCATTGTATGGGTGTGTGTTACATTAGATTCACTAGTAGCAGTGAGAAAAACATCACGGGGTGGTGCGCATTGTATGGGTGTGTGTTACATTAGATTCACTAGTAGCAGTGAGAAAAACATCACGGGGTGGTGCGCATTGTATGGGTGTGTGTTACATTAGATTCACTAGTAGCAGTGAGAAAAACATCACGGGGTCGTGCGCATTGTATGGGTGTGTGTTACATTAGATTCACTAGTAGCAGTGAGAAAAACATCACGGGGTGGTGCGCATTGTATGGGTGTGTGTTACATTAGATTCACTAGTAGGAGTGAGAAAAACATCACGGGGTGGTGCGCATTGTATGGGTGTGTGTTACATTAGATTCACTAGTAGGAGTGAGAAAAACATCACGGGGTGGTGCGCATTGTATGGGTGTGTGTTACATTAGATTCACTAGTAGGAGTGAGAAAATCATCACGGGGTGGTGCGCATTGTATGGGTGTGTGTTACATTAGATTCACTAGTAGCAGTGAGAAAAACATCACGGGGTGGTGCGCATTGTATGGGTGTGTGTTACATTACATTCACTAGTATCAGTGAGAAAAACATCACGGGGTGGTGCGCATTGTATGGGTGTGTGTTACATTAGATTCACTAGTAGCAGTGAGAAAAACATCACGGGGTGGTGCGCATTGTATGGGTGTGTGTTACATTAGATTCAATAGTAGCAGTGAGAAAAACATTACGGGGTGGTGCGCATTGTATGGGTGTGTGTTACATTAGATTCACTAGTAGCATTGAGAAAAACATCACGGGGTGGTGCGCATTTTATGGGTGTGTGTCACATTAGATTCAATAGTAGCAGTGAGAAAAACATCACGGGGTGGTGGGCATTGTATGGTGTGTGTTACATTAGATTCACTAGTAGCAGTGAGAAAAACATCACGGGGTGGTGCGCATTGTATGGGTGTGAGTTACATTAGATTCACTAGTAGCAGTGAGAAAAACATCACGGGGTGGTGCGCATTGTATGGGTGTGTGTTACATTAGATTCACTAGTAGGAGTGAGAAAAACATCACGGGGTGGTGCGCATTGTATGGGTGTGTGTTACATTAGATTCACTAGTAGCAGTGAGAAAAACATCACGGGGTGGTGCGCATTGTATGGGTGTGTGTTACATTAGATTCACTAGTAGCAGTGAGAAAAACATCACTGGGTGGTGCGCATTGTATGGGTGTGTGTTACATTAGATTCACTAGTAGGAGTGAGAAAAACATCACGGGGTGTTGCGCATTGTATGGGTGTGTGTTACATTAGATTCACTAGTAGGAGTGAGAAAAACATCACGGGGTGGTGCGCATTGTATGGGTGTGTGTCACATTAGATTCACTAGTAGGAGTGAGAAAAACATCACGGGGTGGTGCGCATTGTATGGGTGTGTGTCACATTAGATTCACTAGTAGGAGTGAGAAAAACATCACGGTGTGGTGCGCATTGTATGTGTGTGTGTCACATTAGATTCACTAGTAGGAGTTAGAAAAACATCACGGGGTGGTGCGCCTTGTATGGGTGTGTGTCACATTACATTCACTAGTAGGAGTGAGAAAAACATCACGGGGTGGTGCGCCTTGTATGGGTGTGTGTCACATTACATTCACTAGTAGGAGTGAGGAATACATCACGGGGTGGTGCGCCTTGTATGGGTGTGTGTCACATTAGATTCACTAGTAGGATTGAGACAAACATCACGGGGTGGTGCGCATTGTATGGGTGTGTGTCACATTAGATTCACTAGTAGGAGTCAGAAAAACATCACGGGGTGGTGCGCATTGTATGGGTGTGTGTCACATTAGATTCACTAGTAGCAGTGAGCAAAACATCACGGGGTGGTGCGCCTTGTATGGGTGTGTGTCACATTAGATTCACTATTAGGAGTGAGAAAAACATCACGGGGTGGTGCGCCTTGTATGGGTGTGTGTTACATTAGATTCGCTAGTAGCAGTGAGAAAAACATCACGGGGTGGTGCGCATTGTATGGGTGTGTGTTACATTAGATTCACAAGTAGCAGTGAGAAAAACATCACGGGGTGGTGCGCATTGTATGGGTGTGTGTTACATTACATTCACTAGTAGGAGTGAGAAAAACATCACGGGGTGGTGCGCATTGTATGGGTGTGTGTTACATTACATTCACTAGTAGGAGTGAGAAAAACATCACGGGGTGGTGCGCATTGTATGTGGTTGTTACATTAGATTCACTAGTAGGAGTGAGAAAAACATCACAGGGTGGTGCGCAATGTATGGGTGTGTTTTACATTAGATTCACTAGTAGCAGTGAGAAAAACATCACGGGGTGGTGCGCCTTGTATGGGTGTGTGTTACATTAGATTCACTAGTAGGAGTGAGCAAAAGATCACGGGGTGGTGCGCCTTGTATGTGTGTGTGTTACATTACATTCACTAGTAGGAGTGAGAAAACATCACGGGGTGGTGCGCCTTGTATGGGTGTGTGTTACATTACATTCACTAGTAGGAGTGAGAAAAACATCACGGGGTGGTGCGCCTTGTATGGGTGTGTGTTACATTACATTCACTAGTAGGAGTGAGAAAAACATCACGGGGTGGTGCGCATTGTATGGGTGTGTGTTACATTACATTCACTAGTAGGAGTGAGAAAAACATCACGGGGTGGTGCGCCTTGTATGGGTGTGTGTTACATTAGATTCACTAGTAGGTGTGAGAAAAACATCACGGGGTGGTGCGCCTTGTATGGGTGTGTGTTACATTAGATTCACTAGTAG
The DNA here is from genome assembly GCF_034190915.1 of Cavia porcellus. Taxonomy (NCBI): domain Eukaryota; kingdom Metazoa; phylum Chordata; class Mammalia; order Rodentia; family Caviidae; genus Cavia; species Cavia porcellus. The sequence continues at coordinate 26,777 of NW_026947642.1, read as the reverse complement.
GAGTGAGAAAAACATCACGGGGTGGTGCGCCTTGTATGGGTGTGTGTTACATTAGATTCACTAGTAGGAGTGAGAAAAACATCACGGGGTGGTGCGCCTTGTATGGGTGTGTGTTACATTAGATTCACTAGTAGGAGTGAGAAAAACATCACGGGGTGGTGCGCCTTGTATGGGTGTGTGTTACATTAGATTCACTAGTAGGAGTGAGAAAAACATCACGGGGTGGTGCGCCTTGTATGGGTGTGTGTTACATTAGATTCACTAGTAGGAGTGAGAAAAACATCACGGGGTGGTGCGCCTTGTATGCGTGTGTGTTACATTAGATTCACTAGTAGGAGTGAGAAAAACATCACGGGGTGGTGCGCCTTGTATGGGTGTGTGTTACATTAGATTCACTAGTAGGAGTGAGAAAAACATCACGGGGTGGTGCGCATTGTATGGGTGTGTGTTACATTAGATTCACTAGTAGGAGTGAGAAAAACATCACGGGGTGGTGCGCATTGTATGTGTGTGTTACATTAGATTCACTAGTAGGAGTGAGAAAAACATCACGGGGTGGTGCGCATTGTATGGGTGTGTGTTACATTAGATTCACAATTAGCAGTGAGAAAAACATCCCGGGGTGGTGCGCATTGTATGGGTGCGTGTTACATTAGATTCACTAGTAGGAGTGAGAAAAACATCACGGGGTGGTGCGCATTGTATGGGTGCGTGTTACATTAGATTCACTAGCAGCAGTGAGATAAACATCACGGGGTGGTGCGCATTGTATGGGTGCGTGTTACATTAGATTCACTAGTAGGAGTGAGAAAAACATCACGGGGTGGTGCGCATTGTATGGGTGTGTGTTACATTAGATTCACTAGTAGGAGTGAGAAAAACATCACGGGGTGGTGCGCATTGTATGGGTGTGTGTTACATTAGATTCACTATTAGCAGTGAGTAAAACATCACGGGGTGGTGTGCCTTGTATGGGTGTGTGTTACATTACATTCACTAGTAGCAGTGAGCAAAACATCACGGGGTGGTGCGCCTTGTATGGGTGTGTGTTACATTAGATTCACTATTAGGAGTGAGAAAAACATCACGGGGTGGTGCGCCTTGTATGGGTGTGTGTTACTTTAGATTCACTAGTAGGAGTGAGAAAAACATCACGGGGTGGTGCGCCTTGTATGGGTGTGTGTTACATTAGATTCACTAGTAGGAGTGAGAAAAACATCACGGGGTGGTGCGCCTTGTATGGGTGTGTGTTACATTACATTCACTAGTAGGAGTGAGAAAAACATCACGGGGTGGTGCGCCTTGTATGGGTGTGTGTTACATTACATTCACTAGTAGGAGTGAGAAAACATCACGGGGTGGTGCGCCTTGTATGGGTGTGTGTTACATTACATTCACTAGTAGGAGTGAGAAAAACATCACGGGGTGGTGCGCCTTGTATGGGTGTGTGTTACATTACATACACTAGTAGGAGTGAGAAAAACATCACGGGGTGGTGCGCCTTGTATGGGTGTGTGTTACATTACATTCACTAGTAGGAGTGAGAAAAACATCACGGGGTGGTGCGCCTTGTATGGGTGTGTGTTACATTAGATTCACTAGTAGGAGTGAGAAAAACATCACGGGGTGGTGCGCCTTGTATGGGTGTGTGTTACATTAGATTCACTAGTAGGAGTGAGAAAAACATCACGGGGTGGTGCGTCTTGTATGCGTGTGTGTTACATTAGATTCACTAGTAGGAGTGAGAAAAACATCACGGGGTGGTGCGCCTTGTATGGGTGTGTGTTACATTAGATTCACTAGTAGGAGTGAGAAAAACATCACGGGGTGGTGCGCATTGTATGGGTGTGTGTTACATTAGATTCACTAGTAGCAGTGAGAAAAACATCACGGTGTGGTGCGCATTGTATGGGTGTGTGTTACATTAGATTCACTAGTAGCAGTGAGAAAAACATCACGGGGTGGTGCGCATTGTATGGGTGTGTGTTACATTAGATTCACTAGTAGCAGTGAGAAAAACATCACGGGGTGGTGCGCATTGTATGGGTGTGTGTTACATTAGATTCACTAGTAGCAGTGAGAAAAACATCACGGGGTGGTGCGCATTGTATGGGTGTGTGTTACATTAGATTCACTAGTAGGAGTGAGAAAAACATCACGGGGTGGTGCGCATTGTATGGGTGTGTGTTACATTAGATTCATTAGTAGCAGTGAGAAAAACATCACGGGGTGGTGCGCATTTTATGGGTGTGTGTTACATTAGATTCAATAGTAGCAGTGAGAAAAACATCACGGGGTGGTGCGCATTGTATGGGTGTGTGTCACATTAGATTCACTAGTAGCAGTGAGAAAAACATCACGGGGTGGTGCGCATTTTATGGGTGTGTGTCACATTAGATTCACTAGTAGCAGTGAGAAAAACATCACGGGGTGGTGCGCATTGTATGGGTGTGTGTTACATTAGATTCACTAGTAGCAGTGAGAAAAACATCACGGGGTGGTGCGCATTGTATGGGTGTGAGTTACATTAGATTCACTAGTAGCAGTGAGAAAATCATCACGGGGTGGTGCGCATTGTATGGGTGTGTGTTACATTAGATTCACTAGTAGGAGTGAGAAAAACATCACGGGGTGGTGCGCATTGTATGGGTGTGTGTTACATTAGATTCACTAGTAGCAGTGAGAAAAACATCACGGGGTGGTGCGCATTGTATGGGTGTGTGTTACATTAGATTCACTAGTAGCAGTGAGAAAAACATCACGGGGTGGTGCGCATTGTATGGGTGTGTGTTACATTAGATTCACTAGTAGGAGTGAGAAAAACATCACGGGGTGTTGCGCATTGTATGGGTGTGTGTTACATTAGATTCACTAGTAGGAGTGAGAAAAACATCACGGGGTGGTGCGCATTGTATGGGTGTGTGTCACATTAGATTCACTAGTAGGAGTGAGAAAAACATCACGGGGTGGTGCGCATTGTATGGGTGTGTGTCACATTAGATTCACTAGTAGGAGTGAGAAAAACATCACGGTGTGGTGCGCATTGTATGTGTGTGTGTCACATTAGATTCACTAGTAGGAGTTAGAAAAACATCACGGGGTGGTGTGCCTTGTATGGGTGTGTGTCACATTACATTCACTAGTAGGAGTGAGAAAAACATCACGGGGTGGTGCGCCTTGTATGGGTGTGTGTCACATTACATTCACTAGTAGGAGTGAGGAATACATCACGGGGTGGTGCGCCTTGTATGGGTGTGTGTCACATGAGATTCACTAGTAGGATTGAGACAAACATCACGGGGTGGTGCGCATTGTATGGGTGTGTGTCACATTAGATTCACTAGTAGGAGTCAGAAAAACATCACGGGGTGGTGCGCATTGTATGGGTGTGTGTCACATTAGATTCACTAGTAGCAGTGAGCAAAACATCACGGGGTGGTGCGCCTTGTATGGGTGTGTGTTACATTAGATTCACTAGTAGGAGTGAGAAAAACATCACGGGGTGGTGTGCCTTGTATGGGTGTGTGTTACTTTAGATTCACTAGTAGGAGTGAGAAAAACATCACGGGGTGGTGCGCCTTGTATGGGTGTGTGTTACATTAGATTCACTAGTAGGAGTGAGCAAAACATCACGGGGTGGTGCGCCTTGTATGGGTGTGTGTTACATTACATTCACTAGTAGGAGTGAGAAAACATCACGGGGTGGTGCGCCTTGTATCGGTGTGTGTTACATTACATTCACTAGTAGGAGTGAGAAAAACATCACGGGGTGGTGCGCCTTGTATGGGTGTGTGTTACATTACATACACTAGTAGGAGTGAGAAAAACATCACGGGGTGGTGCGCCTTGTATGGGTGTGTGTTACATTACATTCACTAGTAGGAGTGAGAAAAACATCACGGGGTGGTGCGCCTTGTATGGGTGTGTGTTACATTAGATTCACTAGTAGGAGTGAGAAAAACATCACGGGGTGGTGCGCCTTGTATGGGTGTGTGTTACATTAGATTCACTAGTAGGAGTGAGAAAAACATCACGGGGTGGTGCGCCTTGTATGCGTGTGTGTTACATTAGATTCACTAGTAGGAGTGAGAAAAACCACGGGGTGGTGCGCCTTGTATGGTTGTGTGTTACATTAGATTCACTAGTAGGAGTGAGAAAAACATCACGGGGTGGTGCGCATTGTATGGGTGTGTGTTACATTAGATTCACTAGTAGCAGTCAGAAAAACATCACGGTGTGGTGCGCATTGTATGGGTGTGTGTTACATTAGATTCACTAGTAGCAGTGTGAAAAACATCACGGGGTGGTGCGCATTGTATGGGTGTGTGTTACATTAGATTCACTAGTAGCAGTGAGAAAAACATCACGGAGTCGTGCGCATTGTATCGGTGTGTGTTACATTAGATTCACTAGTAGCAGTGAGAAAAACATCACGGGGTGGTGCGCATTGTATGGGTGTGTGTTACATTAGATTCACTAGTAGGAGTGAGAAAAACATCACGGGGTGGTGCGCATTGTATGGGTGTGTGTTACATTAGATTCACTAGTAGGAGTGAGAAAAACATCACGGGGTGGTGCGCATTGTATGGGTGTGTGTTACATTAGATTCACTAGTAGGAGTGAGAAAATCATCACGGGGTGGTGCGCATTGTATGGGTGTGTGTTACATTAGATTCACTAGTAGGAGTGAGAAAAACATCACGGGGTGGTGCACATTGTATGGTTCTGTGTTACATTAGATTCAATAGTAGCAGTGAGAAAAACATCACGGGGTGGTGCGCATTGTATGGGTGTGTGTTACATTAGATTCAATAGTAGCAGTGAGAAAAACATTACGGGGTGGTGCGCATTGTATGGGTGTGTGTTACATTAGATTCACTAGTAGCAGTGAGAAAAACATCACGGGGTGGTGCGCATTTTATGGGTGTGTGTCACATTAGATTCACTAGTAGCAGTGAGAAAAACATCACGGGGTGGTGCGCATTGTATGGGTGTGTGTTACATTAGATTCACTAGTAGGAGTGAGAAAAACATCACGGGGTGGTGCACATTGTATGGTTCTGTGTTACATTAGATTCAATAGTAGCAGTGAGAAAAACATCACGGGGTGGTGCGCATTTTATGGGTGTGTGTCACATTAGATTCACTAGTAGCAGTGAGAAAAACATCACGGGGTGGTGCGCATTGTATGGGTGTGTGTTACATTAGATTCACTAGTAGGAGTGAGAAAAACATCACGGGGTGGTGCGCATTGTATGGGTGTGTGTTACATTAGATTCACTAGTAGCAGTGAGAAAAACATCACGGGGTGGTGCGCATTGTATGGGTGTGTGTTACATTAGATTCACTAGTAGCAGTGAGAAAAACATCACGGGGTGGTGCGCATTGTATGGGTGTGTGTTACATTAGATTCACTAGTAGGAGTGAGAAAAACATCACGGGGTGTTGCGCATTGTATGGGTGTGTGTTACATTAGATTCACTAGTAGGAGTGAGAAAAACATCACGGAGTGGTGCGCATTGTATGGGTGTGTGTCACATTAGATTCACTAGTAGGAGTGAGAAAAACATCACGGGGTGGTGCGCATTGTATGGGTGTGTGTCACATTAGATTCACTAGTAGGAGTGAGAAAAACATCACGGTGTGGTGCGCATTGTATGTGTGTGTGTCACATTAGATTCACTAGTAGGAGTTAGAAAAACATCACGGGGAGGTGCGCCTTGTATGGGTGTGTGTCACATTACATTCACTAGTAGGAGTGAGAAAAACATCACGGGGTGGTGCGCCTTGTATGGGTGTGTGTCACATTACATTCACTAGTAGGAGTGAGGAATACATCACGGGGTGGTGCGCCTTGTATGGGTGTGTGTCACATTAGATTCCCTAGTAGGATTGAGAAAAACATCACGGGGTGGTGCGCATTGTATGGGTGTGTGTTACATTAGATTCACTAGTAGGAGTCAGAAAAACATCACGGGGTGGTGCGCATTGTATGGGTGTGTGTCACATTAGATTCACTAGTAGCAGTGTGAAAAACATCACGGGGTGGTGCGCATTGTATGGGTGTGTGTTACATTAGATTCACTAGTAGCAGTGAGAAAAACATCACGGGGTGGTGCGCATTGTATGGGTGTGTGTTACATTACATTCACTAGTAGGAGTGAGAAAACATCACGGGGTGGTGCGCCTTGTATGGGTGTGTGTTACATTACATTCACTAGTAGGAGTGAGAAAAACATCACGGGGTGGTGCGCCTTGTATGGGTGTGTGTTACATTACATTCACTAGTAGGAGAAAAACATCACGGGGTGGTGCGCATTGTATGGGTGTGTGTTACATTACATTCACTAGTAGGAGTGAGAAAAACATCACGGGGTGGTGCGCCTTGTATGGGTGTGTGTTACATTAGATTCACTAGTAGGTGTGAGAAAAACATCACGGGGTGGTGCGCATTGAATGGGTGTGTGTTACATTAGATTCACTAGTAGGAGTGAGAAAAACATCACGGGGTGGTGCGAATTGTATGGGTGTGTGTTACATTAGATTCACTAGTAGCAGTGAGAAAAACATCACAGGGTGGTGCGCATTGTATGGGTGTGTGTTACATTAGATTCACAAGTAGCAGTGAGAAAAACATCACAGGGTGGTGCGCATTGTATGGGTGTGTGTTACATTACATTCACTAGTAGGAGTGAGAAAAACATCACGGGGTGGTGCGCATTGTATGGGTGTGTGTTACATTACATTCACTAGTAGGAGTGAGAAAAACATCACGGGGTGGTGCGCATTGTATGTGTGTGTTACATTAGATTCACTAGTAGGAGTGAGAAAAACATCACGGGGTGGTGCGCATTGTATGGGTGTGTGTTACATTAGATTCTCTAGTAGCAGTGAGAAAAACATCACGGGGTGGTGCGCCTTGTATGGGTGTGTGTTACATTAGATTCACTAGTAGGAGTGAGCAAAAGATCACGGGGTGGTGCGCCTTGTATGGGTGTGTGTTACATTACATTCACTAGTAGGAGTGAGAAAACATCACGGGGTGGTGCGCCTTGTATGGGTGTGTGTTACATTACATTCACTAGTAGGAGTGAGAAAAACATCACGGGGTGGTGCGCCTTGTATGGGTGTGTGTTACATTACATTCACTAGTAGGAGTGAGAAAAACATCACGGGGTGGTGCGCCTTGTATGGGTGTGTGTTACATTACATTCACTAGTAGGAGTGAGAAAAACATCACGGGGTGGTGGGCCTTGTATGGGTGTGTGTTACATTAGATTCACTAGTAGGTGTGAGAAAAACATCACGGGGTGGTGCGCCTTGTATGGGTGTGTGTTACATTAGATTCACTAGTAGGAGTGAGAAAAACATCACGGGGTGGTGCGCCTTGTATGGGTGTGTGTTACATTAGATTCACTAGTAGGAGTGAGAAAAACATCACGGGGTGGTGCGCCTTGTATGGGTGTGTGTTACATTAGATTCACTAGTAGGAGTGAGAAAAACATCACGGGGTGGTGCGCCTTGTATGGGTGTGTGTTACATTAGATACACTAGTAGGAGTGAGAAAAACATCACGGGGTGGTGCGCATTGTATGGGTGTGTGTTACATTAGATTCACTAGTAGCAGTGAGAAAAACATCACGGGGTGGTGCGCATTGTATGGGTGTGTGTTACATTAGATTCACTAGTAGCAGTGAGAAAAACATCACGGGGTGGTGCGCATTGTATGGGTGTGTGTTACATTAGATTCACTAGTAGCAGTGAGAAAAACATCACGGGGTCGTGCGCATTGTATGGGTGTGTGTTACATTAGATTCACTAGTAGCAATGAGAAAAACATCACGGGGTGGTGCGCATTGTATGGGTGTGTGTTACATTAGATTCACTAGTAGGAGTGAGAAAAACATCACGGGGTGGTGCGCATTGTATGGGTGTGTGTTACATTAGATTCACTAGTAGGAGTGAGAAAATCATCACGGGGTGGTGCGCATTGTATGGGTGTGTGTTACATTAGATTCACTAGTAGCAGTGAGAAAAACATCACGGGGTGGTGCGCATTGTATGGGTGTGTGTTACATTACATTCACTAGTATCAGTGAGAAAAACATCACGGGGTGGTGCGCATTGTATGGGTGTGTGTTACATTAGATTCACTAGTAGCAGTGAGAAAAACATCACGGGGTGGTGCGCATTGTATGGGTGTGTGTTACATTAGATTCACTAGTAGGAGTGAGAAAAACATCACGGGGTGGTGCGCATTGTATGGGTGTGTGTTACATTAGATTCAATAGTAGCAGTGAGAAAAACATCACGGGGTGGTGCGCATTGTATGGGTGTGTGTTACATTAGATTCAATAGTAGCAGTGAGAAAAACATTACGGGGTGGTGCGCATTGTATGGGTGTGTGTTACATTAGATTCACTAGTAGCAGTGAGAAAAACATCACGGGGTGGTGCGCATTTTATGGGTGTGTGTCACATTAGATTCACTAGTAGCAGTGAGAAAAACATCACGGGGTGGTGGGCATTGTATGGTGTGTGTTACATTAGATTCACTAGTAGCAGTGAGAAAAACATTACGGGGTGGTGCGCATTGTATGGGTGTGAGTTACATTAGATTCACTAGTAGCAGTGAGAAAAACATCACGGGGTGGTGCGCATTGTATGGGTGTGTGTTACATTAGATTCACTAGTAGGAGTGAGAAAAACATCACGGGGTGGTGCGCATTGTATGGGTGTGTGTTACATTAGATTCACTAGTAGCAGTGAGAAAAACATCACGGGGTGGTGCGCATTGTATGGGTGTGTGTTACATTAGATTCACTAGTAGCAGTGAGAAAAACATCACTGGGTGGTGCGCATTGTATGGGTGTGTGTTACATTAGATTCACTAGTAGGAGTGAGAAAAACATCACGGGGTGTTGCGCATTGTATGGGTGTGTGTTACATTAGATTCACTAGTAGGAGTGAGAAAAACATCACGGGGTGGTGCGCATTGTATGGGTGTGTGTCACATTAGATTCACTAGTAGGAGTGAGAAAAACATCACGGGGTGGTGCGCATTGTATGGGTGTGTGTCACATTAGATTCACTAGTAGGAGTGAGAAAAACATCACGGTGTGGTGCGCATTGTATGTGTGTGTGTCACATTAGATTCACTAGTAGGAGTTAGAAAAACATCACGGGGTGGTGCGCCTTGTATGGGTGTGTGTCACATTACATTCACTAGTAGGAGTGAGAAAAACATCACGGGGTGGTGCGCCTTGTATGGGTGTGTGTCACATTACATTCACTAGTAGGAGTGAGGAATACATCACGGGGTGGTGCGCCTTGTATGGGTGTGTGTCACATTAGATTCACTAGTAGGATTGAGACAAACATCACGGGGTGGTGCGCATTGTATGGGTGTGTGTCACATTAGATTCACTAGTAGGAGTCAGAAAAACATCACGGGGTGGTGCGCATTGTATGGGTGTGTGTCACATTAGATTCACTAGTAGCAGTGAGCAAAACATCACGGGGTGGTGCGCCTTGTATGGGTGTGTGTCACATTAGATTCACTATTAGGAGTGAGAAAAACATCACGGGGTGGTGCGCCTTGTATGGGTGTGTGTTACATTAGATTCACCAGTAGCAGTGAGAAAAACATCACGGGGTGGTGCGCATTGTATGGGTGTGTGTTACATTAGATTCACAAGTAGCAGTGAGAAAAACATCACGGGGTGGTGCGCATTGTATGGGTGTGTGTTACATTACATTCACTAGTAGGAGTGAGAAAAACATCACGGGGTGGTGCGCATTGTATGGGTGTGTGTTACATTACATTCACTAGTAGGAGTGAGAAAAACATCACGGGGTGGTGCGCATTGTATGTGGTTGTTACATTAGATTCACTAGTAGGAGTGAGAAAAACATCACAGGGTGGTGCGCATTGTATGGGTGTGTGTTACATTAGATTCACTAGTAGCAGTGAGAAAAACATCACGGGGTGGTGCGCCTTGTATGGGTGTGTGTTACATTAGATTCACTAGTAGGAGTGAGCAAAAGATCACGGGGTGGTGCGCCTTGTATGTGTGTGTGTTACATTACATTCACTAGTAGGAGTGAGAAAACATCATGGGGTGGTGCGCCTTGTATGGGTGTGTGTTACATTACATTCACTAGTAGGAGTGAGAAAAACATCACGGGGTGGTGCGCCTTGTATGGGTGTGTGTTACATTACATTCACTAGTAGGAGTGAGAAAAACATCACGGGGTGGTGCGCATTGTATGGGTGTGTGTTACATTACATTCACTAGTAGGAGTGAGAAAAACATCACGGGGTGGTGCGCCTTGTATGGGTGTGTGTTACATTAGATTCACTAGTAGGTGTGAGAAAAACATCACGGGGTGGGGCGCCTTGTATGGGTGTGTGTTACATTAGATTCACTAGTAGGAGTGAGAAAAACATCACGGGGTGGTGCGCCTTGTATGGGTGTGTGTTACATTAGATTCACTAGTAGGAGTGAGAAAAACATCACGGGGTGGTGCGCCTTGTATGGGTGTGTGTTACATTAGATTCACTAGTAGGAGTGAGAAAAACATCACGGGGTGGTGCGCCTTGTATGGGTGTGTGTTACATTAGATTCACTAGTAGGAGTGAGAAAAACATCACGGGGTGGTGCGCCTTGTATGGGTGTGTGTTACATTAGATTCACTAGTAGGAGTGAGAAAAACATCACGGGGTGGTGCGCCTTGTATGCGTGTGTGTTACATTAGATTCACTAGTAGGAGTGAGAAAAACATCACGGGGTGGTGCGCCTTGTATGGGTGTGTGTTACATTAGATTCACTAGTAGGAGTGAGAAAAACATCACGGGGTGGTGCGCATTGTATGGGTGTGTGTTACATTAGATTCACTAGTAGGAGTGAGAAAAACATCACGGGGTGGTGCGCATTGTATGTGTGTGTTACATTAGATTCACTAGTAGGAGTGAGAAAAACATCACGGGGTGGTGCGCATTGTATGGGTGTGTGTTACATTAGATTCACAATTAGCAGTGAGAAAAACATCCCGGGGTGGTGCGCATTGTATGGGTGCGTGTTACATTAGATTCACTAGTAGGAGTGAGAAAAACATCACGGGGTGGTGCGCATTGTATGGGTGCGTGTTACATTAGATTCACTAGCAGCAGTGAGATAAACATCACGGGGTGGTGCGCATTGTATGGGTGCGTGTTACATTAGATTCACTAGTAGGAGTGAGAAAAACATCACGGGGTGGTGCGCATTGTATGGGTGTGTGTTACATTAGATTCACTAGTAGGAGTGAGAAAAACATCACGGGGTGGTGCGCATTGTATGGGTGTGTGTTACATTAGATTCACTATTAGCAGTGAGTAAAACATCACGGGGTGGTGTGCCTTGTATGGGTGTGTGTTACATTACATTCACTAGTAGCAGTGAGCAAAACATCACGGGGTGGTGCGCCTTGTATGGGTGTGTGTTACATTAGATTCACTATTAGGAGTGAGAAAAACATCACGGGGTGGTGCGCCTTGTATGGGTGTGTGTTACTTTAGATTCACTAGTAGGAGTGAGAAAAACATCACGGGGTGGTGCGCCTTGTATGGGTGTGTGTTACATTACATTCACTAGTAGGAGTGAGAAAAACATCACGGGGTGGTGCGCCTTGTATGGGTGTGTGTTACATTACATACACTAGTAGGAGTGAGAAAAACATCACGGGGTGGTGCGCCTTGTATGGGTGTGTGTTACATTACATTCACTAGTAGGAGTGAGAAAAACATCACGGGGTGGTGCGCCTTGTATGGGTGTGTGTTACATTAGATTCACTAGTAGGAGTGAGAAAAACATCACGGGGTGGTGCGCCTTGTATGGGTGTGTGTTACATTAGATTCACTAGTAGGAGTGAGAAAAACATCACGGGGTGGTGCGTCTTGTATGCGTGTGTGTTACATTAGATTCACTAGTAGGAGTGAGAAAAACATCACGGGGTGGTGCGCCTTGTATGGGTGTGTGTTACATTAGATTCACTAGTAGGAGTGAGAAAAACATCACGGGGTGGTGCGCATTGTATGGGTGTGTGTTACATTAGATTCACTAGTAGCAGTGAGAAAAACATCACGGTGTGGTGCGCATTGTATGGGTGTGTGTTACATTAGATTCACTAGTAGCAGTGAGAAAAACATCACGGGGTGGTGCGCATTGTATGGGTGTGTGTTACATTAGATTCACTAGTAGCAGTGAGAAAAACATCACGGGGTGGTGCGCATTGTATGGGTGTGTGTTACATTAGATTCACTAGTAGCAGTGAGAAAAACATCACGGGGTGGTGCGCATTGTATGGGTGTGTGTTACATTAGATTCACTAGTAGGAGTGAGAAAAACATCACGGGGTGGTGCGCATTGTATGGGTGTGTGTTACATTAGATTCATTAGTAGCAGTGAGAAAAACATCACGGGGTGGTGCGCATTGTATGGGTGTGTGTTACATTAGATTCAATAGTAGCAGTGAGAAAAACATCACGGGGTGGTGCGCATTGTATGGGTGTGTGTCACATTAGATTCACTAGTAGCAGTGAGAAAAACATCACGGGGTGGTGCGCATTTTATGGGTGTGTGTCACATTAGATTCACTAGTAGCAGTGAGAAAAACATCACGGGGTGGTGCGCATTGTATGGGTGTGTGTTACATTAGATTCACTAGTAGCAGTGAGAAAAACATCACGGGGTGGTGCGCATTGTATGGTTGTGAGTTACATTAGATTCACTAGTAGCAGTGAGAAAAACATCACGGGGTGGTGCGCATTGTATGGGTGTGTGTTACATTAGATTCACTAGTAGCAGTGAGAAAAACATCACGGGGTGGTGCGCATTGTATGGGTGTGTGTTACATTAGATTCACTAGTAGGAGTGAGAAAAACATCACGGGGTGTTGCGCATTGTATGGGTGTGTGTTACATTAGATTCACTAGTAGGAGTGAGAAAAACATCACGGGGTGGTGCGCATTGTATGGGTGTGTGTCACATTAGATTCACTAGTAGGAGTGATAAAAACATCACGGGGTGGTGCGCATTGTATGGGTGTGTGTCACATTAGATTCACTAGTAGGAGTGAGAAAAACATCACGGTGTGGTGCGCATTGTATGTGTGTGTGTCACATTAGATTCACTAGTAGGAGTGAGAAAAACATCACGGGGTGGTGTGCCTTGTATGGGTGTGTGTTACTTTAGATTCACTAGTAGGAGTGAGAAAAACATCACGGGGTGGTGCGCCTTGTATGGGTGTGTGTTACATTAGATTCACTAGTAGGAGTGAGCAAAACATCACGGGGTGGTGCGCCTTGTATGGGTGTGTGTTACATTACATTCACTAGTAGGAGTGAGAAAACATCACGGGGTGGTGCGCCTTGTATCGGTGTGTGTTACATTACATTCACTAGTAGGAGTGAGAAAAACATCACGGGGTGGTGCGCCTTGTATGGGTGTGTGTTACATTACATACACTAGTAGGAGTGAGAAAAACATCACGGGGTGGTGCGCCTTGTATGGGTGTGTGTTACATTACATTCACTAGTAGGAGTGAGAAAAACATCACGGGGTGGTGCGCCTTGTATGGGTGTGTGTTACATTAGATTCACTAGTAGGAGTGAGAAAAACATCACGGGGTGGTGCGCCTTGTATGGGTGTGTGTTACATTAGATTCACTAGTAGGAGTGAGAAAAACATCACGGGGTGGTGCGCCTTGTATGCGTGTGTGTTACATTAGATTCACTAGTAGGAGTGAGAAAAACCACGGGGTGGTGCGCCTTGTATGGGTGTGTGTTACATTAGATTCACTAGTAGGAGTGAGAAAAACATCACGGGGTGGTGCGCATTGTATGGGTGTGTGTTACATTAGATTCACTAGTAGCAGTCAGAAAAACATCACGGTGTGGTGCGCATTGTATGGGTGTGTGTTACATTAGATTCACTAGTAGCAGTGTGAAAAACATCACGGGGTGGTGCGCATTGTATGGGTGTGTGTTACATTAGATTCACTAGTAGCAGTGAGAAAAACATCACGGAGTCGTGCGCATTGTATCGGTGTGTGTTACATTAGATTCACTAGTAGCAGTGAGAAAAACATCACGGGGTGGTGCGCATTGTATGGGTGTGTGTTACATTAGATTCACTAGTAGGAGTGAGAAAAACATCACGGGGTGGTGCGCATTGTATGGGTGTGTGTTACATTAGATTCACTAGTAGGAGTGAGAAAAACATCACGGGGTGGTGCGCATTGTATGGGTGTGTGTTACATTAGATTCACTAGTAGGAGTGAGAAAATCATCACGGGGTGGTGCGCATTGTATGGGTGTGTGTTACATTAGATTCACTAGTAGCAGTGAGAAAAACATCACGGGGTGGTGCGCATTATATGGGTGTGTGTTACATTACATTCACTAGTAGCAGTGAGAAAAACATCACGGGGTGGTGCGCATTGTATGGGTGTGTGTTACATTAGATTCACTAGTAGCAGTGAGAAAAACATCACGGGGTGGTGCGCATTGTATGGGTGTGTGTTACATTAGATTCACTAGTAGGAGTGAGAAAAACATCACGGGGTGGTGCGCATTGTATGGGTGTGTGTTACATTAGATTCATTAGTAGCAGTGAGAAAAACATCACGGGGTGGTGCGCATTGTATGGGTGTGTGTTACATTAGATTCAATAGTAGCAGTGAGAAAAACATCACGGGGTGGTGCGCATTGTATGGGTGTGTGTTACATTAGATTCACTAGTAGCAGTGAGAAAAACATCACGGGGTGGTGCGCATTGTATGGGTGTGTGTTACATTAGATTCACTAGTAGCAGTGAGAAAAACATCACGGGGTGGTGCGCATTGTATGGGTGTGTGTTACATTAGATTCACTAGTAGGAGTGAGAAAAACATCACGGGGTGGTGCGCATTGTATGGGTGTGTGTTACATTAGATTCATTAGTAGCAGTGAGAAAAACATCACGGGGTGGTGCGCATTGTATGGGTGTGTGTTACATTAGATTCAATAGTAGCAGTGAGAAAAACATCACGGGGTGGTGCGCATTGTATGGGTGTGTGTCACATTAGATTCACTAGTAGCAGTGAGAAAAACATCACGGGGTGGTGCGCATTTTATGGGTGTGTGTCACATTAGATTCACTAGTAGCAGTGAGAAAAACATCACGGGGTGGTGCGCATTGTATGGGTGTGTGTTACATTAGATTCACTAGTAGCAGTGAGAAAAACATCACGGGGTGGTGCGCATTGTATGGGTGTGAGTTACATTAGATTCACTAGTAGCAGTGAGAAAAACATCACGGGGTGGTGCGCATTGTATGGGTGTGTGTTACATTAGATTCACTAGTAGCAGTGAGAAAAACATCACGGGGTGGTGCGCATTGTATGGGTGTGTGTTACATTAGATTCACTAGTAGGAGTGAGAAAAACATCACGGGGTGTTGCGCATTGTATGGGTGTGTGTTACATTAGATTCACTAGTAGGAGTGAGAAAAACATCACGGGGTGGTGCGCATTGTATGGGTGTGTGTCACATTAGATTCACTAGTAGGAGTGAGAAAAACATCACGGGGTGGTGCGCATTGTATGGGTGTGTGTCACATTAGATTCACTAGTAGGAGTGAGAAAAACATCACGGTGTGGTGCGCATTGTATGTGTGTGTGTCACATTAGATTCACTAGTAGGAGTTAGAAAAACATCACGGGGTGGTGTGCCTTGTATGGGTGTGTGTCACATTACATTCACTAGTAGGTGTGAGAAAAACATCACGGGGTGGTGCGCCTTGTATGGGTGTGTGTCACATTACATTCACTAGTAGGAGTGAGGAATACATCACGGGGTGGTGCGCCTTGTATGGGTGTGTGTCACATTAGATTCACTAGTAGGATTGAGACAAACATCACGGGGTGGTGCGCATTGTATGGGTGTGTGTCACATTAGATTCACTAGTAGGAGTCAGAAAAACATCACGGGGTGGTGCGCATTGTATGGGTGTGTGTCACATTAGATTCACTAGTAGCAGTGAGCAAAACATCACGGGGTGGTGCGCCTTGTATGGGTGTGTGTTACATTAGATTCACTATTAGGAGTGAGAAAAACATCACGGGGTGGTGTGCCTTGTATGGGTGTGTGTTACTTTAGATTCACTAGTAGGAGTGAGAAAAACATCACGGGGTGGTGCGCCTTGTATGGGTGTGTGTTACATTAGATTCACTAGTAGGAGTGAGCAAAACATCACGGGGTGGTGCGCCTTGTATGGGTGTGTGTTACATTACATTCACTAGTAGGAGTGAGAAAACATCACGGGGTGGTGCGCCTTGTATCGGTGTGTGTTACATTACATTCACTAGTAGGAGTGAGAAAAACATCACGGGGTGGTGCGCCTTGTATGGGTGTGTGTTACATTACATACACTAGTAGGAGTGAGAAAAACATCACGGGGTGGTGCGCCTTGTATGGGTGTGTGTTACATTACATTCACTAGTAGGAGTGAGAAAAACATCACGGGGTGGTGCGCCTTGTATGGGTGTGTGTTACATTAGATTCACTAGTAGGAGTGAGAAAAACATCACGGGGTGGTGCGCCTTGTATGGGTGTGTGTTACATTAGATTCACTAGTAGGAGTGAGAAAAACATCACGGGGTGGTGCGCCTTGTATGCGTGTGTGTTACATTAGATTCACTAGTAGGAGTGAGAAAAACCACGGGGTGGTGCGCCTTGTATGGGTGTGTGTTACATTAGATTCACTAGTAGGAGTGAGAAAAACATCACGGGGTGGTGCGCATTGTATGGGTGTGTGTTACATTAGATTCACTAGTAGCAGTCAGAAAAACATCACGGTGTGGTGCGCATTGTATGGGTGTGTGTTACATTAGATTCACTAGTAGCAGTGTGAAAAACATCACGGGGTGGTGCGCATTGTATGGGTGTGTGTTACATTAGATTCACTAGTAGCAGTGAGAAAAACATCACGGAGTCGTGCGCATTGTATCGGTGTGTGTTACATTAGATTCACTAGTAGCAGTGAGAAAAACATCACGGGGTGGTGCGCATTATATGGGTGTGTGTTACATTACATTCACTAGTAGCAGTGAGAAAAACATCACGGGGTGGTGCGCATTGTATGGGTGTGTGTTACATTAGATTCACTAGTAGCAGTGAGAAAAACATCACGGGGTGGTGCGCATTGTATGGGTGTGTGTTACATTAGATTCACTAGTAGGAGTGAGAAAAACATCACCGGGTGGTGCACATTGTATGGTTCTGTGTTACATTAGATTCAATAGTAGCAGTGAGAAAAACATCACGGGGTGGTGCGCATTGTATGGGTGTGTGTTACATTAGATTCAATAGTAGCAGTGAGAAAAACATTACGGGGTGGTGCGCATTGTATGGGTGTGTGTTACATTAGATTCACTAGTAGCAGTGAGAAAAACATCACGGGGTGGTGCGCATTTTATGGGTGTGTGTCACATTAGATTCACTAGTAGCAGTGAGAAAAACATCACGAGGTGGTGCGCATTGTATGGGTGTGTGTTACATTAGATTCACTAGTAGGAGTGAGAAAAACATCACGGGGTGGTGCACATTGTATGGTTCTGTGTTACATTAGATTCAATAGTAGCAGTGAGAAAAACATCACGGGGTGGTGCGCATTTTATGGGTGTGTGTCACATTAGATTCACTAGTAGCAGTGAGAAAAACATCACGGGGTGGTGCGCATTGTATGGGTGTGTGTTACATTAGATTCACTAGTAGGAGTGAGAAAAACATCACGGGGTGGTGCGCATTGTATGGGTGTGTGTTACATTAGATTCACTAGTAGCAGTGAGAAAAACATCACGGGGTGGTGCGCATTGTATGGGTGTGTGTTACATTAGATTCACTAGTAGCAGTGAGAAAAACATCACGGGGTGGTGCGCATTGTATGGGTGTGTGTTACATTAGATTCACTAGTAGGAGTGAGAAAAACATCACGGGGTGTTGCGCATTGTATGGGTGTGTGTTACATTAGATTCACTAGTAGGAGTGAGAAAAACATCACGGAGTGGTGCGCATTGTATGGGTGTGTGTCACATTAGATTCACTAGTAGGAGTGAGAAAAACATCACGGGGTGGTGCGCATTGTATGGGTGTGTGTCACATTAGATTCACTAGTAGGAGTGAGAAAAACATCACGGTGTGGTGCGCATTGTATGTGTGTGTGTCACATTAGATTCACTAGTAGGAGTTAGAAAAACATCACGGGGAGGTGCGCCTTGTATGGGTGTGTGTCACATTACATTCACTAGTAGGAGTGAGAAAAACATCACGGGGTGGTGCGCCTTGTATGGGTGTGTGTCACATTACATTCACTAGTAGGAGTGAGGAATACATCACGGGGTGGTGCGCCTTGTATGGGTGTGTGTCACATTACATTCACTAGTAGGAGTGAGAAAAACATCATGGGGTGGTGCGCGTTGTATGGGTGTGTGTTACATTAGATTCACTAGTAGGAGTGAGAAAAACATCACGGGGTTGTGCGCATTGTATGGGTGTGTGTTACATTAGATTCACTAGTAGGAGTGAGAAAAACATCACGGGGTGGTGCGCATTGTATGGGTGTGTGTTACATTACATTCACTAGTAGGAGTGAGAAAAACATCACGGGGTGGTGCGCATTGTATGGGTGTGTGTTACATTACATTCACTAGTAGGAGTGAGAAAAACATCACGGGGTGGTGCGCATTGTATGGGTGTGTGTTACATTACATTCACTAGTAGGAGTGAGAAAAACATCACGGGGTGGTGCGCATTGTATGGGTGTGTGTTACATTAGATTCACTAGTAGGAGTGAGAAAAACATCACGGGGTGGTGCGCATTGTATGGGTGTGTGTTACATTACATTCACTAGTAGGAGTGAGAAAAACATCACGGGGTGGTGCGCATTGTATGGGTGTGTTACATTACATTCACTAGTAGGAGTGAGAAAAACATCACGGGGTGGTGCGCATTGTATGGGTGTGTGTTACATTAGATTCATTAGTAGGAGTGAGAAAATCATCACGGGGTGGTGCGCATTTTATGGGTGTGTGTTACATTAGATTCACTAGTAGCAGTGAGAAAAACATCACGGGGTGGTGCGCATTGTATGGGTGTGTGTTACATTAGATTCACTAGTAGGAGTGAGAAAAACATCACGGGGTGTTGCGCATTGTATGGGTGTGTGTTACATTAGATTCACTAGTAGGAGTGAGAAAAACATCACGGGGTGGTGCGCATTGTATGGGTGTGTGTCACATTAGATTCTCTAGTAGGAGTGAGAAAAACATCACGGGGTGGTGCGCATTGTATGGGTGTGTGTCACATTAGATTCACTAGTAGGAGTGAGAAAAACATCACGGTGTGGTGCGCATTGTATGTGTGTGTGTCACATTAGATTCACTAGTAGGAGTTAGAAAAACATCACGGGGTGGTGTGCCTTGTATGGGTGTGTGTCACATTACATTCACTAGTAGGAGTGAGGAATACATCACGGGGTGGTGCGCCTTGTATGGGTGTGTGTCACATTAGATTCACTAGTAGGATTGAGACAAACATCACGGGGTGGTGCGCATTGTATGGGTGTGTGTCACATTAGATTCACTAGTAGGAGTCAGAAAAACATCACGGGGTGGTGCGCATTGTATGGGTGTGTGTCACATTAGATTCACTAGTAGCAGTGAGCAAAACATCACGGGGTGGTGCGCCTTGTATGGGTGTGTGTTACATTAGATTCACTATTAGGAGTGAGAAAAACATCACGGGGTGGTGTGCCTTGTATGGGTGTGTGTTACTTTAGATTCACTAGTAGGAGTGAGAAAAACATCACGGGGTGGTGCGCCTTGTATGGGTGTGTGTTACATTAGATTCACTAGTAGGAGTGAGCAAAACATCACGGGGTGGTGCGCCTTGTATGGGTGTGTGTTACATTACATTCACTAGTAGGAGTGAGAAAACATCACGGGGTGGTGCGCCTTGTATCGGTGTGTGTTACATTACATTCACTAGTAGGAGTGAGAAAAACATCACGGGGTGGTGCGCCTTGTATGGGTGTGTGTTACATTACATACACTAGTAGGAGTGAGAAAAACATCACGGGGTGGTGCGCCTTGTATGGGTGTGTGTTACATTACATTCACTAGTAGGAGTGAGAAAAACATCACGGGGTTGTGCGCCTTGTATGGGTGTGTGTTACATTAGATTCACTAGTAGGAGTGAGAAAAACATCACGGGGTGGTGCGCCTTGTATGGGTGTGTGTTACATTAGATTCACTAGTAGGAGTGAGAAAAACATCACGGGGTGGTGCGCCTTGTATGCGTGTGTGTTACATTAGATTCACTAGTAGGAGTGAGAAAAACCACGGGGTGGTGCGCCTTGTATGGGTGTGTGTTACATTAGATTCACTAGTAGCAGTGAGAAAAACATCACGGGGTGGTGCGCATTATATGGGTGTGTGTTACATTACATTCACTAGTAGCAGTGAGAAAAACATCACGGGGTGGTGCGCATTATATGGGTGTGTGTTACATTACATTCACTAGTAGCAGTGAGAAAAACATCACGGGGTGGTGCGCATTGTATGGGTGTGTGTTACATTAGATTCACTAGTAGCAGTGAGAAAAACATCACGGGGTGGTGCGCATTGTATGGGTGTGTGTTACATTAGATTCACTAGTAGGAGTGAGAAAAACATCACGGGGTGGTGCACATTGTATGGTTCTGTGTTACATTAGATTCAATAGTAGCAGTGAGAAAAACATCACGGGGTGGTGCGCATTGTATGGGTGTGTGTTACATTAGATTCAATAGTAGCAGTGAGAAAAACATTACGGGGTGGTGCGCATTGTATGGGTGTGTGTTACATTAGATTCACTAGTAGCAGTGAGAAAAACATCACGGGGTGGTGCGCATTTTATGGGTGTGTGTCACATTAGATTCACTAGTAGCAGTGAGAAAAACATCACGGGGTGGTGCGCATTGTATGGGTGTGTGTTACATTAGATTCACTAGTAGGAGTGAGAAAAACATCACGGGGTGGTGCACATTGTATGGTTCTGTGTTACATTAGATTCAATAGTAGCAGTGAGAAAAACATCACGGGGTGGTGCGCATTTTATGGGTGTGTGTCACATTAGATTCACTAGTAGCAGTGAGAAAAACATCACGGGGTGGTGCGCATTGTATGGGTGTGTGTTACATTAGATTCACTAGTAGGAGTGAGAAAAACATCACGGGGTGGTGCGCATTGTATGGGTGTGTGTTACATTAGATTCACTAGTAGCAGTGAGAAAAACATCACGGGGTGGTGCGCATTGTATGGGTGTGTGTTACATTAGATTCACTAGTAGCAGTGAGAAAAACATCACGGGGTGGTGCGCATTGTATGGGTGTGTGTTACATTAGATTCACTAGTAGGAGTGAGAAAAACATCACGGGGTGTTGCGCATTGTATGGGTGTGTGTTACATTAGATTCACTAGTAGGAGTGAGAAAAACATCACGGAGTGGTGCGCATTGTATGGGTGTGTGTCACATTAGATTCACTAGTAGGAGTGAGAAAAACATCACGGGGTGGTGCGCATTGTATGGGTGTGTGTCACATTAGATTCACTAGTAGGAGTGAGAAAAACATCACGGTGTGGTGCGCATTGTATGTGTGTGTGTCACATTAGATTCACTAGTAGGAGTTAGAAAAACATCACGGGGAGGTGCGCCTTGTATGGGTGTGTGTCACATTACATTCACTAGTAGGAGTGAGAAAAACATCACGGGGTGGTGCGCCTTGTATGGGTGTGTGTCACATTACATTCACTAGTAGGAGTGAGGAATACATCACGGGGTGGTGCGCCTTGTATGGGTGTGTGTCACATTAGATTCCCTAGTAGGATTGAGACAAACATCACGGGGTGGTGCGCATTGTATGGGTGTGTGTTACATTAGATTCACTAGTAGGAGTCAGAAAAACATCACGGGGTGGTGCGCATTGTATGGGTGTGTGTCACATTAGATTCACTAGTAGCAGTGTGAAAAACATCACGGGGTGGTGCGCATTGTATGGGTGTGTGTTACATTAGATTCACTAGTAGCAGTGAGAAAAACATCACGTGGTGGTGCGCATTGTATGGGTGTGTGTTACATTAGATTCACTAGTAGCAGTGAGAAAAACATCACGGGGTGGTGCGCATTGTATGGGTGTGTGTTACATTAGATTCACTAGTAGGAGTGATAAAATCATCACGTGGTTGTGCGCATTGTATGGGTGTGTGTTACATTAGATTCACTAGTAGCAGTGAGAAAAACATCACGGGGTGGTGCGCCTTGTATGGGTGTGTGTTACATTAGATTCACTAGTAGGAGTGAGAAAAACATCACGGGGTGGTGCGCCATGTATGGGTGTGTGTTACATTACATTCACTAGTAGGAGTGAGAAAAACATCACGGGGTGGTGCGCCTTGTATGGGTGTGTGTTACATTAGATACACTAGTAGGAGTGAGAAAAACATCACGGGGTGGTGCGCCTTGTATGGGTGTGTGTTACATTAGATTCACTTGTAGGAGTGAGAAAAACATCACGGGGTGGTGCGCCTTGTATGGGTGTGTGTTAAATTACATTCACTAGTAGGAGTGAGTAAAACATCACGGGGTGGTGCGCCTTGTATGGGTGTGTGTTACATTACATTCACTAGTAGGAGTGAGAAAAACATCATGGGGTGGTGCGCGTTGTATGGGTGTGTGTTACATTAGATTCACTAGTAGGAGTGAGAAAAACATCACGGGGTTGTGCGCATTGTATGGGTGTGTGTTACATTAGATTCACTAGTAGGAGTGAGAAAAACATCACGGGGTGGTGCGCATTGTATGGGTGTGTGTTACATTACATTCACTAGTAGGAGTGAGAAAAACATCACGGGGTGGTGCGCATTGTATGGGTGTGTGTTACATTACATTCACTAGTAGGAGTGAGAAAAACATCACGGGGTGGTGCGCATTGTATGGGTGTGTGTTACATTACATTCACTAGTAGGAGTGAGAAAAACATCACGGGGTGGTGCGCATTGTATGGGTGTGTGTTACATTAGATTCACTAGTAGGAGTGAGAAAAACATCAGGGGTGGTGCGCATTGTATGGGTGTGTGTTACATTACATTCACTAGTAGGAGTGAGAAAAACATCACGGGGTGGTGCGCATTGTATGGGTGTGTTACATTACATTCACTAGTAGGAGTGAGAAAAACATCACGGGGTGGTGCGCATTGTATGGGTGTGTGTTACATTAGATTCATTAGTAGGAGTGAGAAAATCATCACGGGGTGGTGCGCATTTTATGGGTGTGTGTTACATTAGATTCACTAGTAGCAGTGAGAAAAACATCACGGGGTGGTGCGCATTGTATGGGTGTGTGTTACATTAGATTCACTAGTAGGAGTGAGAAAAACATCACGGGGTGTTGCGCATTGTATGGGTGTGTGTTACATTAGATTCACTAGTAGGAGTGAGAAAAACATCACGGGGTGGTGCGCATTGTATGGGTGTGTGTCACATTAGATTCTCTAGTAGGAGTGAGAAAAACATCACGGGGTGGTGCGCATTGTATGGGTGTGTGTCACATTAGATTCACTAGTAGGAGTGAGAAAAACATCACGGTGTGGTGCGCATTGTATGTGTGTGTGTCACATTAGATTCACTAGTAGGAGTTAGAAAAAAAACACGGGGTGGTGCGCCTTGTATGTGTGTGTGTCACATTACATTCACTAGTAGGAGTGAGAAAAACATCACGGGTGGTGCGCCTTGTATGGGTGTGTGTCACATTACATTCACTAGTAGGAGTGAGGAAAACATCATGGGGTGGTGCGCCTTGTATGGGTGTGTGTTACATTACATTCACTAGTAGGAGTGAGAAAAACATCACGGGGTGGTGCGCATTGTATGGGTGTGTTTCACATTAGATTCACTAGTAGGAGTGAGAAAAACATCACGGGGTGGTGCGCATTGTATGGGTGTGTGTCACATTAGATTCACTATTAGGAGTGAGAAAAACATCACGGGGTGGTGAGCATTGAATGGGTGTTTGTCACATTAGATTCACTAGTAGGAGTGAGAAAAACATCACGGGGTGGTGCGCATTGTATGGGTGTGTGTCACATTAGATTCACTAGTAGCAGTGTGAAAAACATCACGGGGTGGTGCGCATTGTATGGGTGTGTGTTACATTAGATTCACTAGTAGCAGTGAGAAAAACATCACGGGGTGGTGCGCATTGTATGGGTGTGTGTTACATTAGATTCACTAGTAGCAGTGAGAAAAACATCACGGGGTGGTGCGCCTTGTATGGGTGTGTGTTACATTACATTCACTAGTAGGAGTGAGAAAAACATCACGGGGTGGTGCGCCTTGTATGGGTGTGTGTTAAATTACATTCACTAGTAGGAGTGAGAAAAACATCACGGGGTGGTGCGCATTGTATGGGTGTGTGTTACATTAGATTCACTAGTAGGAGTGAGAAAAACATCACGGGGTGGTGCGCATTGTATGTGTGTGTGTCACATTACATTCACTAGTAGGAGTGAGAAAAACATCACGGGGTGGTGCGCCTTGTATGGGTGTGTGTCACATTACATTCATTAGTAGGAGTGAGGAATACATCACGGGGTGGTGCGCCTTGTATGGGTGTGTGTCACATTAGATTCACTAGTAGGATTGAGACAAACATCACGGGGTGGTGCGCATTGTATGGGTGTGTGTCACATTAGATTCACTAGTAGGAGTGAGAAAAACATCACGGGGTGGTGCGCATTGTATGGGTGTGTGTCACATTAGATTCACTATTAGGAGTGAGAAAATATCACGGGGTGGTGAGCATTGAATGGGTGTTTGTCACATTAGATTCACTAGTAGGAGTGAGAAAAACATCACGGGGTGGTGCGCATTGTATGGGTGTGTGTCACATTAGATTCACTAGTAGCAGTGTGAAAAACATCACGGGGTGGTGCGCCTTGTATGGGTGTGTGTCACATTAGATTCACTAGTAGGATTGAGACAAACATCACGGGGTGGTGCGCATTGTATGGGTGTGTGTCACATTAGATTCACTAGTAGGAGTCAGAAAAACATCACGGGGTGGTGCGCATTGTATGGGTGTGTGTCACATTAGATTCACTATTAGGAGTGAGAAAAACATCACGGGGTGGTGAGCATTGAATGGGTGTTTGTCACATTAGATTCACTAGTAGGAGTGAGAAAAACATCACGGTGTGGTGCGCATTGTATGGGTGTGTGTCACATTAGATTCACTAGTAGCAGTGTGAAAAACATCACGGGGTGGTGCGCATTGTATGGGTGTGTGTTACATTAGATTCACTAGTAGCAGTGAGAAAAACATCACGGGGTGGTGCGCATTGTATGGGTGTGTGTTACATTAGATTCACTAGTAGCAGTGAGAAAAACATCACGGGGTGGTGCGCATTGTATGGGTGTGTGTTACATTAGATTCACTAGTAGGAGTGAGAAAATCATCACGGGGTTGTGCGCATTGTATGGGTGTGTGTTACATTAGATTCACTAGTAGCAGTGAGAAAAACATCACGGGGTGGTGCGCCTTGTATGGGTGTGTGTTACATTAGATTCACTAGTAGGAGTGAGAAAAACATCACGGGGTGGTGCGCCATGTATGGGTGTGTGTTACATTACATTCACTAGTAGGAGTGAGAAAAACATCACGGGGTGGTGCGCCTTGTATGGGTGTGTGTTACATTAGATTCACTAGTAGGAGTGAGAAAAACATAACGGGGTGGTGCGCCTTGTATGGGTGTGTGTTAAATTACATTCACTAGTAGGAGTGAGAAATACATCACGGGGTGGTGCGCCTTGTATGGGTGTGTGTTACATTAGATTCACTAGTAGCAGTGAGAAAAACATCACGGTGTGGTGCGCATTGTATGGGTGTGTGTTACATTACATTCACTAGTAGGAGTGAGAAAAATATCACGGGGTGGTGCGCCTTGTATGGGTGTGTGTTACATTACATTCACTAGTAGGAATGAGAAAAACATCACGGGGTGGTGCGCCTTGTATGGGTGTGTGTTACATTACATTCACTAGTAGGAGTGAGAAAAACATCACGGGTGGTGCGCCTTGTATGGGTGTGTGATAAATTACATTCACTAGTAGGAGTGAGTAAAACATCACGGGGTGGTGCGCCTTGTATGGGTGTGTGTTACATTACATTCACTAGTAGGAGTGAGAAAAACATCACGGGGTGGTGCGCATTGTATGGGTGTGTGTTACATTACATTCACTAGTAGGAGTGAGAAAAACATCACGGGGTGGTGCGCATTGTATGGGTGTGTGTTACATTACATTCACTAGTAGGAGTGAGAAAAACATCACGGGGTGGTGCGCATTGTATGGGTGTGTGTTACATTACATTCACTAGTAGGAGTGAGAAAAACATCACGGGGTGGTGCGCATTGTATGGGTGTGTGTTACATTACATTCACTAGTAGGAGTGAGAAAAACATCACGGGGTGGTGCGCATTGTATGGGTGTGTTACATTACATTCACTAGTAGGAGTGAGAAAAACATCACGGGGTGGTGCGCATTGTATGGGTGGTGTTACATTACATTCACTAGTAGGAGTGAGAAAATCATCGCGGGGTGGTGCGCATTTTATGGGTGTGTGTTACATTACATTCACTAGTAGGAGTGAGAAAAACATCA